>NC_083359.1:4210000-4510000 GCF_030254825.1 Meriones unguiculatus
TTCGCTAATGTATTCCCAGAGCTCAGAGAGGAGAGTGACATGACATACACACTCAGTTGTTGGATGAATACATGAATGGATGACTGAGAAAAGAAACAATAGCAGCAACTCCAAAGGTAGAGGGGCAGCAGGAAGTTAGGGGGTGGGATGCACAAGGCTAGGGCCAGTAGTGTTGTGTCTATCTGGGCATCCATGTCCAGGTGTCTTTGGCCTTCTGCTAAGTCATCAGGACTGAAACCATCACTGGTGTCTAGAGTCCAGGAGGAGTGCTGAGACTGTAAGGAGAAAAGTGTGCGGCTTTCTAGGAAAGAGGGTCCCTGGGGGGGGCATCGTCTCTGTAGAGTTTATGTAGAGATGACTCTAAACATCTGAAGTGTTCAAAACACTGGAGGAGGGGGAGGAAGAGGACGGCACTGAATTTCCTGAAAACACTTTACAACAGTGTAGGGTCAATTATACAGAGCAAACACCTTCAAAATTTAAACTCTAATTTAAACATTTAATTCTTCAGAATTAATACACACAGATGCTGTTATGGGGTGGGGGGAGACATCCAGCCTCCACTGGGACCAGAGTTTTGACATCGTTACTTACAACTTATATTACATCCATTTTATTTACTGGTCTAGGCAGCCGGAGCATGAAAAGATATACAGCGTGGAATAAACATTCATCCCCAGGAGAGGAATGCTGGCAGGAGACACTGCTTTTCAACATTAAAAATGTATAAAGTATTTAGCAAAAGTTACAGAAAACAGACCAAACAAGCAAGTTTATTTTGTTAGAAAATTCCACTTCCATGGGGTTTGCTGATGTGCTCAGGTCGAAAGGGAAAGCCTCTGGACATCTCTTTCCCCGGGCAAGGGAAGACACGGAGAGTGGGGCCCTCACCTGGGTTAGCTGGTGTCCTTTGGAATGTTGGAGCCTGTGTCCAAGAATCTGTCCATTAAGGAAGCTGAAGGGAGGGACAGGTGAGCACACACACGCCCGACCTTAGGCTACAGGACGAGCTGGGAGGCAGGGCAGGGCCCGTCTCTGCTCTTACTTTCTGCCCCAGGGTCACACTGTGGCTCTGGCCCTCCCTACTCTACCACTGCAGTCCAACGGGAAACTCTCCTCAAGCACAAAGGGCCTGCATCCCTAAAATAACCCATAAAGAGTCTAAAGGCAGTCCCCATACCCCCAGCCCAAGCCTCCGTAGTTCAGTCCCCGAGAGCCACGCTCAATGCTAGAAGATGAGGGCAGAGGAACCTTGATCTTGGGGCTCCTATTGGAGCTTGCCCCTTGAGAAATAGGTCCCTCGCCTCAGGAACTTGCCTCCAGAAGTGGTTAGCCCGCAGTTGAAGGGGTGAAGAGCTCTCCCGCCTCAGGGCCCTAGCAGCATTTCCTTTTATCTCGAGACCCTTGGGTTCAGGCTCCCAGCTCTGGCCCTCACCTGAATCTAGGAATGCCTCAGTCTACCTGGATCTTCACAACATCCTTCTGGGATCCACCCAGCAGTACCTGAGCAAGACAGCCTTGAGGAGCAGGCCCCACAGTTCCCCTGCCCACAGCCTGGCCTGGCCTCAGCTGGGCTTGGTCCTATCTCTGCCGCTACCCGGTAGGGTGCAGGCTCAAGCTAGTCTCGGCATGACTGCTGGCAGGTCAAGGTACATCCAGCACCAAGGGCTTGGTCAGCCGGCCCGGTCTTTACCATTGTCCTGGCTCCTGGGGACTGACCCAGAAGGTACTGGCACTGACTTATCGTTTCTTTGGGGGGGGGGTTCTGAGAGGAACGAAGTAGTTTTCAGCTTGACTTTTTTTCCCTTTGGGTCTACCATGAAAAGCGCCCACCATGAGGATTCCTGGCCACTGCTGTGCAGATGACATCAGGTCACATATGACCATGTGCGTAAGGTGCTAATAAGCAAGGGGTGGGGGAGGGGCCCAGGGTGGGGAGAGAACACAGGAGCTGAAGCCTTCTAGAATAAGCACTCTCCAGTGACAGATGGCACAAAGATTCAGGGAAGGGTCAGGCTGTGCCCAAGGGTCAATGTTCAATAAACGACAGGGCCCCTCAGACTGAGGTGACGGCCCATGAGGGGAAGGGTCTTCTTGCACCTCGACAGTGCAGGGTGACTCTCTGTGGCTGCCACTTCCTGCTTTCTGCACTGACCCCCAACTAGAATCAGCAACAAGGTGCATGCAAAACCAGTCCAGGACACAGCTGGTGTCTGGAGAAGGAGCCTGGTAAAGCAGAAAGTGGTGTGGGTTGGAAGCAGTTTTACAAACAAACTGGAGGTCTGGGGCTATGACTTCTAGAGCATTAAAAAAAACCCCTCATTTCAGAACTAAGGAAATCCTGGGGACCACCCATATGATAGAATACCACTCAGCAGTGAAAGGACCCTCTACTGACATGCATGACATCATGGCTGACCCAGAAGGTTTTATCAGCATGACTCCAATTACATGTCATTGCAGAGAAAGGCAAAACTATTGGGACAAGGACATTGACGCCACCCTTTGTTGTGGCTGACACGATCATACATGTTAAGGTCCAAAGACACACATTCTTTGAATGTGCCAATTTTGCTATATTTTAGTCACATCTCAATTACCTTGTAAAGGAGGGCGGAGGGATACTTTTTGGTAGGGGAACAAGTGTGGGAATGAGGGGGTGTCTTGGCTAAGCCATCAGGCAGCTGACCTGCTCTCCTACTTTGTATCCTTAATACACCTCTCATAGTGTCATAGTGACAGCAGGTATTTAGATTCCCTTTAACTTCTTGTCCAGGCCACTCACAGCTAGGAGCAAAACCCCAAACAAGCCAAGGTCTTTTGACACCTTCTGAATGTTATGGCTTGTGTTTCCAGGAAGGGGCTTTGGCTGAGTCAAAACTTGGATGCACCCATCCACTATCCTGGTAACTGGCTGGATTTTACAGAGGGGATTCACACAAACCCCTGTCATGAATTTGGATACTTTGCTTCAGCTACTAGCCAACCGTTGCAGAGATCCTCCTGAGCCCATGGGGTCCTGTGTGGAGGTAGAAAGGCAGGCCCCCATAGCAGAGACAGCCCAGGGCTGCCATCCACATCCTTCAGCTGGCCTGCGCACCGTGGGACTGTTCAAAAGTACTAGAAAATAATGAAAGGTTGCCATGGCAACTAACCCATATTTTTTTTTAACATCATTCATTTTAGAGTTTTTTTTTTTTTTTTTTTTAAATCAGGTTTTGCAGACAAAGCTGAAGAGCGTTGGCACTCCTACGTGGGGGCAGGTAGAAAGGGCTCAGCTGCTCTCAGCCTGGACAATGGATGCCCGCCCACTCTGAACAGACCCGCCAAATCCTCTCAGAATTCATGTACCGACGTGTCCACAGAAGCAAGATCACAGGGGTGGGTGCAGCTAAGTGGTAGAGCACTGGCCTAGACACGTGTGACTTGGTCCCAGCACTGCATAGAGACCAAGGACCCCAACAGCAGCTTTAACCTCAACCCTGGCGTGGACTTGCAGGCTCTAGGACTTAATCATCTTGATTTCCTCCTCCACAGAGTGCTGTGAAGGTGGCTGGACACTGGACTCTACCCTGCCTGGTGTCATTTCCTGGCACCCTCCTCCTCCGTGTTCTTTGTCTTCCTACGAAGAATCATACTGAAAACCAATTGGAGCTGGGTATAAGCTGAGAGTTTGCTAGTGAGGAGACTCAAATCTCGATGCTGGGTCAGAATCTCCTAATACTTGGAGAATCCCAGGGGGTGGGTGGGAAGTGCAGTGCTCTTTTAATACAGGTATACACACCTGTATACCTGAGGAGGGGGGCCGAGAGTTCCTCTCAGGCACGAGACTAGTTCCGGTACTCAAAGCATTCACTGAGGAAATGAGTGTGCAAACACACAGATGCAGATAAACCAGCGTACATCCGGTACCTCTGAGAAACTCACGTGGGCTGAGTTCCGAGGAGGGAGAGCCAAGACTATGCTAGGAAGAGCAGAGTCTAACAGGCCATGTCAGAGCTGTAGCTTGTCTTCAGATGAGAGATTACACGTGCCTGGTCTAGAGCAAAACGCTTCACAAATGAGCAATGGAAAGACTTGGGGAAAAAGAAGGGAAAGGTGAGTGTGGGTAGATTGAGAAGGAGATGAGGTGACAGTGAAGGAAAAATGGCTTCAGACTGACCTGGTTCACATCGGCCAACTGGGCTTGTGCTGGAGGAAGTGACCTCCTAGGGGACCCTGAACGCTTTGGATGGGGGTGAGGGAACAAAGCCATGAGCCACATTGTGGTACCCCAAACTCCTGTGTATGACAAGACTTGGAACTTTACCATCATTCACAAGTTAAGTTGCTAAGCCACAAAGCAAATTACCACTAGCACCCTTTTTTAAAATAAGGAAACCAAGAAATAAGATCCCAATACTGGCAGCTGGTGTCATGGTCCATGCTGAGCCCTGGAATGCTGGGCGCAGGTTGGTGAAATGCCCTCACGGTGGCCTTTGTGGCTGACATGTTCCAGTAAGGAAGGCAACAGTGCTTAGTTGGGTTTAATGTATTGGGAGTCTTCCTACCAACCATGAGAGACGGCTCTGTGGATCAGCTGCCCAAAGGTCTGAGATTAGAAAGCTGTCTGCTGTTTGAATGTGAGACTCAAAGATGTGAGCTGTGCTCAGAGGATTCTGTACTTTAGGGAGATGGGCAGGTCAAATACAAAGTCATCTGTGGGAAAGAGGAAGAAAGATGGCGCCCCCAACCCCCCCAACTCTGGGCACCAGTTCCCAGCTAGACTCCGCCCCTCTGCTCACTGTGTGACTTCCTAGAGGTCCTTCTTTTCTGGGTGCCAACAACCTACAGTCCTGAGAATCTGCACTACTGACCAGTGCCAGTAGTGGGGACAGCGGTTCCTACCCCATCGTGCACACCCGCAGCAGGAGCCATCACCGAAGAAGCCAGCCTGCCTCTCATGGCCATCCCACATGGGAGAGTGCTGGCCACGGCTGTCATGGTGTTGAGGGGTGGGGGTGGGGGTGGGGGCGGGTCTTGTGGCAGGTAAGACTTTCTGAGACTTGACCCCCAAAGCCTTTGCACATGTACACAGCTGCCTGAGGACTTTTGGAAAACAGCCTCTGTTGAGTCTGGGAAAGGGAGCCAGGGTGAGGTGGAGAGCTCCATCCTTGAGAGAGGGGCCCGAGGGAAGGGTAGGCTGGGACTTCCGTGGTAGACTTTACAGCCAATGCCTGATCTGAAACCGAAGGGAGCCATGATCTGGTTGTGCCAACTGAGGTAGTTCCATCCTGACCTCCCCAGATTTGGATTGGGAAGACACCCTCCGCCCCATGTCGGGATGAAAAGAAAATAGATGTGGGCTCCCAGAATGCAATGGGGGAAAGTAGGGAGGGCTGAAAAAGGTTGTGGGTGCGGGCTGTGAGCTGCCCTGTACCTCCTATCCTTGATTCTGATCCTGATGTTGTTTGGAGACAGAGACCCCCTCCCTTCTTCTTTCATAACCCTGGGGATGAGATGCCAGCTGGAGGACAGGCCTTGGACACCTGGGGCACAGGTGTGTGATGGCCACCCCTGTGGTGCTCAGCAGGGACCCCAAGGTTCTAGCCTTAGTTTGCTCTCAGACTGACAAACACAGCATGGGAGTTGAGGTGGGGGAGGCTTCAGTCTTCGAGATGGACTCAGGGCTGTGGGTCCATCTTTATGGCCTGGGAAGGTTGGGGAGCCCCTGGCTGGGCCCTCCTTCTGGAATCAGCGGCTCTTTTCCTCCTTCTCAGGGGACAGGTCAGCAGGTCGTAGGGCAGACACACCCCTTCTCCATGGACCCCCGGCCCCTCTCCTCAGTAGGACCCCCAGGGCCACACAGGTGCACCTAGATCTCCATGTCCACGGGACGGATGTTGCCGGTCTTGTGCTCTCTGACCCACAGCTCCCTGTCTTTGGCTGGGTCCACTTTTCGCAGCAGTTGGTCCACAGGCTCCACTGTCTACAAGGGGACACAGAGGAGGGGGTCACTGTCAGGGGTGGAAGCTGAACTGGGGTGTCTCCTGTGTCCTGTGCTGCTGCAGTTGGAGCCTTTCTAGATGGTTCCAGGGCCCCATGGAGGTGGTTTGAGAGTGGGGGTGTGCAGAGCGCTGTGAGAGGGGGAGCTGGTCTGCAGACCCCTGGCCTGGAGAAGAGGGCAGGCTGTCCTAAAGATGACCTCTTCCTCCACCTGTCTCCCACCCCCACCTTCACCCTGGGCAAATAGAACTGCTCCCAGGCACCCCATTGGTTTAGAAGGTGTGTATTTGGTTTGTTTCCTAAAGCAAATTCACGAGGCCGACAGATGTCTCTGGTTAGGTTGACCCGCTGCAGCTTATAACTGATCAGCGCTGGGGAAACAGAGATAGGAAGATCACATGTTCAAGTCCTAGCCAATCTCAGCTTTCCTGTGTGTTTGTCTGTCTGTTTGTGTTTTTTGTCCTCGGCTGTAGCCCCGAGTAGAACCTGCCTAGCCTTAGCGCAAAGGCAGGGAACTCACACTTTGGTTGAACATGTCCGTCTCGTGCCGCAGCTGTGTGTACTGGCACAGATGCTGTCGGATCATCTCCACCCGCTCCACCTCCAGCCGCTCCAGCTCCTGCAGAGGAAGGAAAGACCAGGGATCTCTGTGCACACCCCTAGTTGGGGACCTTCCTGACGAAGGTGTCAGATCACACGTACTCTTACACACAAGGGCCTGGCTGTGGACCCTAGCCCATCTGATCCTCTAGGCTCTGGTGAAGAAGGAGCCGGTCTCTAGCATGAAGATGAAGGTCATGGGAGTGGCTCTGCCAGCTCAGTGTGGAACTCTCCAAGTGTTGAGTGTGTCATTAGCACCACGAGGGCTCAGAGAGAAGTTCTACCATTGCCCTCCTTGGCCCAAAGTATCATGGAGCTGTAGGAAGAGCAGCATTTACACTGGGATCTGTGATGGGGAGACAGGCTGTGTGCTAGAGTGCTCAGCCTCTCATGCACTCTGGCTTCTACGCACTCCTACCACCGGGGGACAGAGACGGCTGGGCAGGGAGCAAAGCAGGCTGGGAATGTGGCAGCCATCCTCCAAGGAAAGAGTGGAAAGCACGTGTTGGTGGTTTCTAGCTGGTTCTGTGACTTTAGGGGATTAAGCTGTTTTTCTGTGGGTAACTAGGTCACTGCCCGGGTGATTAGCCTGGACGGGAGGTAAAGAAGGGGGTTTAATTAGAAGATTAACAGACGAGAGGAAAACCAGGGCACTGACCCTGAAGCAGGCTGCTAATCTCCCTAGGTGGGCTAGCACCCAGAGAAGGTGGCTGGTTAGGGGACAGGCAGGGTGGCCTTGGACACTGGGGTGATAGGACGAGCAACAGGCATGATGTTGACCTCTTCTCCCACCTGTTCCAACTGCCAGCCATGCACTCCCTGGCAGGTTCCGGCCAACAAGGAGAGATGGCTGATCCTCCATAGGAACACACAGGGCAGCATGCAGCGTCTTCCCCACAGTCTTCTGTTACAGCCCCTCTGCAGGAACTTAGTCCTGCCCCTCCCCTTCAAATGTCTCATAAGGAGACATTTACCAAGGCCCTGAGGGTCCGAGTGTGTGTGCGTGCTGGGGAGAGGTAAACTGCTTCCAACCACTTCCCTATTTATCCGAGCAGGGCCATGGATCACTGAGTCGAGGAAGTTCCTGGAGGACCCCCACCTCTCAGCGCACAGACCAAGGGGAATAGAGCAAGACCTGGCCCTTGCTGAGTTCACAGAGCAGGGAGAGCCGGAGCAGCGTTGGACTCCATGGGCAGGGACAGACTGAGGGCTGGACCCTAATGACCGTCTCTGCTGTTTCCCTGCTCCCTCCTCCCATGACCCAGTGCCCTGCCCCGGGCTGCTGGTGCGTCGGCCTCTTTAACGCATGCTCACACAGCGCTGATTACATACCAGTGTGGTGGTCACCATCTCTTCAAACCACTTGGACTGGGCCTGGTTGTAGAGGTCCACGCAGCGCATGAGGTCATCTCCTGGGAAAAGCCAACAGCCACCGTCATGTCCGCCACATGCTACCCTGCTTCCCCCAGGGCTGCCCTTCCCTGTATGTGCCCATGGTCATGGCTGTTCCTCTCCCAGGGTTGTGGTGGCCATTGCCACGTCAGGGAATGGGGAGGAGGAAGAGCAAGGAGAGGACGGATGAGAGGTAAAACGTAGGAGACGAGCCTCAGAGCACCTATCTGAACCCAACCGCAGACCCTAAGAGCTCAGGCAGGGGCATTAAGAAGTGACACTCACATCCGGGTGCCGTGGTGCACATCTGTAATCTCAGCACCTGGGAGCCTGAGGCTTTAGGACACGTGACGTTCAAGACTAGCCTGGGCAGGGTGAGGATGTAGCTCAGGGCTAAGAATGGCTGTTCAGTGTATGCGAGACCCAGGCAGAATACCCCGTGTCTTCTCTCTCCCCGAAGAGAGAAGTTTGCAGGTCATGTGTGTGCATGCCTATGCAAGCGTGTGTGTGTGTGTGTGTGTGTGTGTGTGTATGCCAGTGTGACGGAGAGAAAAGGGACAGCGTTCTGAATCCCGACACAGCAGCCTGTGTTGTGGAGATCACTCTGCAGTACTGGTACAAAGCTGGGCACTGGAGCAGGGACAGATGAGTGGGAGCCTTGGGAAACTGAGTCAGGCTGGACTGGAGGGAAGTGTTCAAGCCTCACTGCACCCTGGACACGTGACTGCTACATCTCCACCACTAACACGCTGCTCTCTGTAGTGACGCCATCAGTAAGGGCGCTGGCACCCCAGAGCTTTGCTATGCAAAGCACAGTTGGTGCACGGATGGCGTCAAGCCATCCCGGGAACCGGTGGTGGCAAGTGCTGGACTTCAGAGTGCGCTGCAGACCCCCCGAACCGAAGCTCACCTTCCCCAGGCCTGCGGTGACGAGTGTGTCGGAGGCGCAGACACGTAAGTGGGTGGCACTGTGTAAATGAGGCCCTGGTGAGAATGGGGCATCCTGGCCTCAGCTCGTGTTGGGAGAAGCTTGTGAGGCAACCCCCAGAGCCAAGTGACTCACCCTAACGCATCTGCAGGAAATTCTAGTGATTTTCAGAACGGAATCGAGCCATTGGTTTAGAATCAGGGTCATTCTTTTCTTAATTTTTTTTTTTTTTTGAGACAGGGTCTCTCTGTGTAGCTTTGGCTGTCCTGGACTCGCTTTGTAGACCAGGCCGGCCTGGAACTAACAGAGATCCACCTGCCTCTGCCTCCCAAGTGCTGGGACAAAGGTGTGCGTCACCACACCTGGCTTTTGGCATAACTCTTACTCATGGGTCTTCTGATGGAAAAGAGGAGGAAAATGAAGACGACTCGTCCACTTAACTCAAGACCCACTCAGAAGCCTCAAGGGGGACCTGTTAGCTATACCACGAGTCCTGCTTCCTGGGCAGCAGCTGTGCTGAGTGTTTCCCTCATTTTGTTCCTGGCCAAGGCCAACGACTACCCCGTTAGTCCAAGCAGCATCTGCCCGGGTGACCTCCCCTGCCCCAGGGTGGAGCCTGCATGCTGCCCCGTGAACATATGCCATCAGGCTCCTGGTGCCCTATACGTCAATTGTGAGACTTTGAGAGCATCTTTCAGGAGTATCTTTGGCACCAGAAAGTGGTGTGTGGGAAGGTGTTCCCTTTTCACGGCAGCCCGAGAAGTGGAGACCAGACCCTTTCTCAAAGTGCTGCTTGGGAGAGTAGATTCCGGAAACCAGGATGCCAGGGCTGCCAGCCTATCTCTGCCATTATTAGCTGCGTGTGCAAGGTGCTGGGGATGGAGACCAGATAGACAGCTTGGTGCGTCCCATGGCTGAGGTCATGACTTGAGGTCAGAGCCCCCGGGGATACAGACACCCTTCCTCCCAGCTGCATTGTGAAAGTTGAGGGAGGAGAAGAAAAGGAACGAGAGGGAAGAGACATCAGCGATTCTTTCGGGTGAGGGCCTCTCCAAGTTTGCCCTTTGCGAACCCAGACACGGTAGAGACAGAGTGCACCACGACACGGAGAACACGCAGCAGACACCAGGCAAGTTAAAACACACACACACACACACACACACACACACACACACACACACACCCCACAGCCACAACACTTTCTTTTTTTCTTCAAAGAACAAAAGGGAAAGACAAAGATAACCACAGGAAAATATTTGCAATTCAGATGTCCAGGGGTGACTCTCCCTAACACGTATTCAGCCTGTGAATTAGTCACTAAGAACGAGACACAGAATTCAACAAGAAAATGGGGAAAGAATCTGAGTTCTGGGGGGCTGAGTTCTGGGGCTGGGGGGAGGGAAGGAGGTAAAAAAAAATCAATGAATGTGTTTTCAGAATGTTCAACACTCTTATAGAGAAGTGCAAAGTAATAGAAAAATATTATTATTTTGTTGTTGTCAGCACAGCAGTGATTTCAAGTTTGATAATAGGCAGTGCTGATGAACATTCAAGGAAGACGTATTCATAGGTGTGAGGCATGGAGCCCTCTCTGGAAAGCGATTTGGAGATATCTGTCCAAAATGAATCAAACCTTCTGACCCAGCATCTTCATTCTCTCTATATGAGACTCTGGTCTTACATAAGCAGGGTTACAATTCCAGTAGCAAACAGAGCATCCCTGGTCCTGGGCAAACACTCTGAGACAATCTCAAAATCCCAAAAACTCTATCGAAGGAATGGTAGAATAAATTTGGAAACAGTCATTGGGGCTGGAGCTGCAGCCCAGTGGGGATGTAATTCCTAGTTAGTATGCACAAGCTCTCGAGTCCCCTCACCAGCACCACAGTAAAATACAGACAGCAATACAAATAAAAGCGTCTGATGTTTGTGAACGGACGTGTAAAGTGGTTTAGAGGGAACAAGATGGGGGCTATTGCTAAGATATGGCAATTGAAAAAGAAGCCCAAAGATAAGGCATAATACGATCCAGTTTATACGAATTCAGAGAGTTATTCGGGGATTGTTTCTCTCGACCGACATTGTACTGATGAAAATGGTGTCCACACAACTGCTGTTGCTGTTTTGCAGTATAGCGAATTAATTTGAATCCATGTCTTCCCCTTTGGGTTCCCCTCCTATTCGTTTTGAATGTCAGGAAATTATGAAAAATGTTTGTGGACCCAGGATGTGCTACTTTTTGTCAACTGGTTTCTATCCCACATTGTTGTATGCGACCTAAGGTGGTTACTTTATTCTAGGATGATTCAAATTGCAGCAAGTTCATCAGAAATTAAGGGGAAGGATGTGTAAAGATCTCCCAGCCCTGGTTGCGCAATACAAGTCTTAAATCCAGAGGCAGATGTGCTGCGTTTGCCCGGAGACTTGGCATCTTGGAGAAAGTTATTTTTCTTGTCTCTATGGGTCTTGTGTAGCAGCTAATTGTTACCACTAGAGGGCAGCAGAAACCTGCTCACTGGAGCAATGTGGGCAAATTCAGAAATAAGGATGCTTTTAAAGCCAAAAGCTGGCCTCTGTCCTCAGGGCAGGAGCTCACTTCCACAGTGTAACCAACTTCCTGTGGGGTTGAAGCGCCTTGGATGGGTGGGCTGGGGTTGCACTCTTAGGAAAGGCACACAGCCCTGAGCTCTTGGTGCATGGAGAAACCTGTCCTGTCAATCTCTGGGCCCGGATCCAGGGATTGGGCAACCTTGGAGTAGCTTGCCAGCTTCCTGAGATCCCTGGATATGGGGCAAGGAGGAGAGCTGAGGAACACTTCAAGGAGGAAGATGGGAAGGACCATGCCACAGGAATGGAAGCCTGACAGGAAGAGCTGGCCCTCCCCCTGGGCTGGTGTAGCCAGGACACCATGGGCTCACCAGCCTGAGTGGACTTCCTTCGCGCCTTCTTGATATCCTCCTCAGTCTTGTTGCTCAACTTGATCTCCAGCTGCTGGGTCTTCATCTCCAGGTCTTTCTGCCGCTCTGTCAGGGCTTTGCGGGCCTGGAGTGGGGAGGGGCCCAGAGAAGCTCTTCGTTAAGCTGCAGGGAGGCTCCAGGGTCCCACCGTGCATCTATGTTCAGCCTCCCCGCCTGTATGGGTGAGGATGCTGCTGATGGCACCCCAGGGTGCAGGAGACAGAGCACCGGCAGCGAGCTGGGGTTTTCTCACCGCCCTCTTCCAAACACACCTGCGTGTGTCTGTCCCTGAGGCCATGTTGGCTCCAGAGCATGCGCCTTTACTGTGGCCCTAAAAGCCACTGTCTCTGTGGCCAGAAAGTTGGCTCAGCAGTTAAGAACATTTGTCCTGGCAACGGACACAGGGTTTGATTCCCAGCGCTGACTTGGTGGCTCACAACAACCCATAACTCCAGTTCTAGGAGACTTAATGCCCTCTAATCTCCAAGGACACCAGGCAAGCATATGGCGCACAGACACACATTTGAACAATCATACATATAAAATAAATATAAATAAATATAAAAAAACACTTTCTCAGGGTTGGAAGGGACCATAAAGTTTACCTCCTAGGAGTGCACAACAGGCTGTGAGTACCAACTTACTTATCTTACAGCTTCAGTCTTTACTGTGCCCGAATCACCACCATCACCACCACCACCACCACCACCACCACCACCACCACCACCACCACCATCACCACCACCACTACCACCACCACCACCACCACCATCATCATCATCATCATCATCCCCATCCCCACCCCCATCATCATCATCCGCTCTCAGCCTTTGGTGGAGATGTAGCCATGTTTTGGGTACCTATGGTGGTTTGCCACTGCTGTTCTGTAGGGTACCAAGATAGCCACTGGGGAGATTGCTTGTGCTTGCAGGGCAGGCTACCTGCAGCCCTGTCTGCAACAGTATGGCCACCCACAGGAAGGCGATTCTTTGCACACCAGGGAGGGGAGATTAGTTCGGGGAACACCTGAAGGTGAGGCCCAGCAGAGCTGTCACGTGCGTAGCTGTGGCACACCTTGGCCTTCACAGAACTAGGGGTTGCCTTGTCCCATGTGCCCACTGCAGCCCCCACTTCACCCACCACTTCTCCTTGCTTGCACTTGACCATAGCAGCTTCTGCCTGCCACCTGGATAGATGGGGGTTCCTTGAACTCCCCCTCCACTCCAGCATACGAGGAGAAGGGCTTCTGACCCATCCTGTCCTAGCAGACCCCAACTGTCCACCACCGAGGCCTGGCCTCTCACCTTCTCCACAGAGGCATAGCGGCTGGCCAGCTGCTTGCGGAGGTCAGCGATGTGGTGGTCACACTTCTTCATGTCCTTTTTGAAGTTCTCTCGGAAGTTCATCAGGGGTTTCTCCACCTCGCTGTGGAGCTGTGGAGGAGGACGAAGGAGGCACAGTCAGCACCAAGGCTCTAGCTGTGCTAGCGTGGGAGTGAGACCACCCACCTTTCGTGGAAGCCAGGCCCATGGGTGGTGGTGCGGGTGGAGGGGAAAGCCAAAGAGCTGCACATCCTTATCAGCCCTTGCCGCTACCTTGACTCCAGGTGGCAGAGCTATGCCACTGCCGCTCTGGTAGCCCAGAACTTCCCAGTTCCCTCACCAGCTCACTCCTTCCTCCTCTGTGCCTCTAAACAGGTTCTTTTCTTTTCAAATGGTCATCTTTGATGCTTGGCGGCTTGTTCAGGGACAGCCACACGAAGAACCCTTGCGTGGGTACCTCACTTATTTGTGCCTCACTGTGTAGTTGTCTCTTTTAGCTTTCTTTGGGCGTCCTCTTCTCTTGCCTCTTCCAAATTGGGAGCCCTCTGTGGATAGGGCATGTCACCTGCTTGTGTCGCCAGGCACTGAGCATAGTGACTATTGTGTGAAGCTCGGCAGATCACTGGAAAGGCTGCCAATCATTCAGGTCATCTGAGATCATTTCTATTTATTGGCCATCTGCTGCATGCCAGGTACCTGGAGGACAGAGATGATCTGGGCCTGCTCAGACCTCCAGGAAACTGTGGCAGGAGTTGTTGGGAGGCCCTTTGGCACAACTGTCCTGAGCAGTGTTAAGGAGTGTTCTCTCTATTTCACGCTAGTGGGAGTCAGGCACACACCCCGTCCCGACTCTAGGCAACTGTCCTCTTGTTCCTTGAGAGGGCCAAGAAAGAATTCTCTGCCATGAGAAGAGCTGGTGGCATCTGGTTTTAAAGCTCTCTCTCTCTCCCCCTCTTTTCCTCTCTCAACCCTTCCCTCTCTTCCACCTCATGTCATGCTTTCTAGAGATTATTTTAAGATATCTGTTTTGTTTGTAAGCTTGAAGCATGATGTATTTATTTTGCAAGAACAGGGATCAGTAAGTCCTGTTGGTCAGCCAAGGGGACAGCCTGGTGCTCCCCCTGCCCCACACCCAACCTCCTGGAGCTTTCCAGTACTGCTCGGAGTCAGCCCTCTGTGACCCCACTGTGCCAGTCCCCTGAAGACCCTTAGCACGACCTCCAGCTGTCTCATAGGTGCCTGTGGCTGGCCAGCTCTGTCTCCCAAACACGACTGTCCAGTTCTGGGCTTCTGTGGCTTTTCTCTTCCCCTCCAGCTTAGGTGTGTGTGTGTGACACTGTCTTTTCTCTGGAGATCAGCCAAGACTTGAGAGCTCTTCTTTTAACCCCCAGGTTCTTAAGCTGTGGTTTGCCCCCCCCCCATGGGTGAATGTGGGTCTTACACAAGCTTCAGAACAGGGCAAGTTTATCAAGATGCCACAACCAAAAGTTAATTCAAAATCGAACATGTGAGGAACCTCATCCGTCCGAGTCACATTACGTGGCTTCGCAGCAGCCTTGGCTCTGAAAATACAAGCCGCTTTGCACTGTGTGCCCCATCACGCCACACAGCACCCTGGACACCGCCTGAAACATCTCAGCAAGGCTTCGAGGCTGTGGCTGAGAACTGCAGTGTTTTTATTGTACACACCAAGTTTCCTGTTTGGGGGACTCAAACTCAGGTCCTCACACTTGTGGGTTGAGTGCTTTATCCACTGAGCTACTTCTCCAGCCCATGGGTATGTATATGGTATACACATATAAATAGATATACATATATATATTTAAACATCGACTTGGTGTCTTTTTAAGATTCATTCTCCCCTCTGGAACCTCCCTTCATGCCTGGCATCGGTGATCTTTCCCAAAAGTGTGTTTCTGGGGTGTGTAGCGGGTCTGGCCCGTACCCGCACAGACGGGCTGTGCTAGTGGAACTGGTTGGCGGGCCTCTCCTTCCTTTCTCATCACATGCCAGAACTGAAGAAGAGAAACTCCAAGTTGGAAATGACTTCAGCGACTGTCTGACCCAACTGTTTCCAAGTGGTGAGTGATGGCACTCGTGAAATGAACTTGGTGGTCAGGACCAGTTTTCTTTTTTTGAGAGATAATAAACCCAACTTGGTGAAAAAATAGAAAAACATTAGGGTACATTTTAGGCAGAATGAAATTAGTGTGTCACAGAGCGTCTGTTTTGGCTTCGGACATGTGCTTGGTAGCATAGTCTTGCATCACAGCCGGGCGAGGTTAAAGCCACACACGTGGCTGGAACTCCTCATCTCACACATGAAGGAATGGGATTGTGGGGCTGCCCAGAAACCCAGCCATGCTCACAAAGCCTGCTAGCGACAGTGCTGGGCACACACTCACCATTCCGGCCACAAATCTGCCCATGCACACACCCCCTACGGCGTGCTCAGGTCTCCCCTCTCTGGCTGGGGCCAGCCCTAACTGCCTTCTGATAGAGCGAGCTAGGTTCCTGTGATTGCGGTTGCTATGAGTGCCTGCTGGCTTGAGCTGGGAGACGGGGAAGGCTGGAGAGTGTGCTGTACGCTTTCCAATTTCTTAAGAGGCTTTTACACCGAGCATTCAGATGGAGAAGAATTTCAATAAACCTTTCGGAGGTGACATAAAATGGGTTCTGTGCCTCCAGAACAGTATTCTTCAAGGCTGACAGATCAATCCTCAGGGGTCCTCTTCCTCTTTAAGAAATCACCATGCCCCCATTAGGAGGCTACCAGGATAGCCTGCAGCCACCAATAGCACTCAGGCCGGAAGTGGCACAAGGCTGATGGTGTGAGGTCTGCCATATCTTCACACCCCTTCTCCGTGAGCCATCCTTAGCTCCGGGGTCTGTGAGCCTGAGAGCCTTGCGTAAAATGGCCTGAGTGTTTGGAAACCCAGTCTGTAACCACAATTGGCACTCCCTGTGAGAAAGTCCCTTCAGTTAGGGTTCTTTCCTGTGTGTAGTGCTGCCATCCCCCTCTTGATGGAGGCCTTACCTCCACCTTGGCTGGGGGGAGAAACAGCGATACTGCAGGGCCAGGACAAGATGAGGGAGGCCTAGGAGGGAAGCTACTCATGAACCATGGCTTAACAATAACCCACTGTTTCATCTGTGTCACTGAAAGCAGCAGTCCAGGAGCTTCGTCCCCAGGGGCTCTGTGCCAGTGTGCTGGGGAAGGGCTTGGGTGCATGGGGTGAGCATGCTCGTCTGAGCTGGGAAATGTCACTCACTAGGGACTGGTGGTGGGTGCCAGGTCTGTCTCAGGCACTCACATCCTTCAGAAGCCAGAGCAGCACAAAGCTCTCCCATGGTCTCAGACCTTTGAGTCAGCCATTTTGCCCTTCTGCGTACACTGCACTGTCTCAGAGAGAAGGCTAGGCTGGGCGACATATTCCTGTCTTTCAAGAGTGCGTATAGCTCAAGGGCCCAGATGTAGGGACTTGCAATGACGAACAGGAATGGCCCTGCAAAGAGGGCACCGGCTAGTGGCAACTAGGGCAGCCTCAGGAAGCAGCAATGCTTTGGAGCACAAATGACAAAGCTGGTACTTAAACATGGGTGCTCAGGGGGCTCAAACGCCTGAACGCACAGGACAGGGCTGCTGTGGATGGCAGCTGGTGGCAGGAGGTCAGAGGGAAGGGAGAGGCAGTCAAGATGGTGGGTGATGCTCCCAAAAGCTTCTCTTCCTTTAAAAGGAAGGCATGCTGCTGGGCAAACCCACCAGTCACGCATGCTTTAGCGAGAGTTATCTCACTGAGACACTTAGTTTAGTTTTAACTTAAAAAGAGCTGAGAGTCTGAGAGGAAATGTAGGGATAGATAAGGAGAAAAGACTACAGGCTCATTTTGAAATCCCAGGGCAAAACAGCGCTGAAAGGCTTGGGGCAGGGAGGAAATGGCCAGAAGGCTCTGTTTGCTCACTTCTCCTGATGGTATCTACTAAGCGCCTCCTACAAGGTGTTCAGTGTTGACTGAAGAGAAGTGAGCAGGACAGATTCTTGCCTGAACTCAAAAACTCTTGATCTTAGTATCTCTGGAAGCAGATGAAAGGGGGCGACATTCAGAAATTCTGCAACAACAAATCAGTTTTAAAGCATCTTCCCCTGGCCACAGCCTAGTGTTCCCAGACACAGAGCTCACTGCTGTGGCAATCCATTCCAGTGAAACCGACAAAGGGAGACTGGGGAATCACCTGAGCGGACCCGACCGTGTCCACTCTTACCCCACAGACCCCAGGCTGCCTTCCATGGCTTCTAAGAGCTCGCTGCGAGCCGCTTGTTCAAAGAGCCGTGATTAAAGAGAAATGAAACAAACTCAAATTATATTAAGCGTCAGTATCAGAAACATGGCGATCATTTCTCAGGACCATGCGTTTATATCTGTGCTCTTTATTCACACTTGTGGTCATTTCTGCTGCTGCCGGTCCAATGGAGACACTGTCTCTCGGTCAGCTATGGGCGTAGCCTCTCAACTCTGTATTCGGGGACTTGGTACCACAGAAAATGGCAAGGAGGGTAAACTAGAGAGATCCGGTAACTCTCTCTCCTGGTCTAACCCTGGAGAAGCAGGAGGCTTACCTTGGCGGAGAACTTGAGATGAACTTCGGCCTCATCTGCCAGGCTCTTCTTTACTTGGGCCCAGGCCTCTCCTAGGGAGCTGCAACAGGAAGGGGAGCTGTTAGACCTGAAGGCGGGAGGAGAGCTCTGGCCCAAAGCTACAGCCCTCTCTGAGATGGGATGGTGGTTCTCAGCTCCATGTCTTGGGGACGTATAGAACACTCCAGTCGGTGGGCTTGAATGAGGCTAGACTCAGCCATCACAGCCAGGGTGAGCCAGCCCTGCTTCTGGATGTAAGGGAGCAACAAACAGCTCAGTGCCAGGGGAAATATCTGGAACCCAGAGGCACCCAAGGACTCGGGAGGTGCAAGGTCGGGGTGCCTTTCCACAGCCCTTGTTGAAGGGGGGTTGCTACCTGGCCATCACTGTCCCCAGAGCCTTCCCACTACACACCCTGGTTGCTGCTGAGGAGACAAAGCAAGAGAACCAGAGATTCATTTTCAAAGGCCCTTCCCTAGCAGCCAGCTCTCAGGTCTCAGCCACGTGGCCTCCAGGAGAGGCACAGATGGTCCACTTGGGTCCAGGGACATCCCAGGTGCAGCCCCGCCCTGAGAGGGCTCTTCTAGCCATCTGCATGGCATGGTTTCTCTCTAGCAGATTCTGGACTGTGCACCCCACTGTGGCTCGCAGAATGCATTCTAAACTGTGCCATCCGTCTGCTCCAAGGAGGTGCTCCAAACAGAAGCCGTTCCCTCCAAGTCCCAGAAACTTCCAAAGAATTCATTAGTGGACCCTTCTGCCCCATGACCATTCTAAACCAGACTCCCGGCTCCTTCTCTTGACCTCTCACCCAGCCAGTTGACTGCATTTGACGGGACAGCTGCTTGCCCCAGGAAATTCATTAACCGTCAGCGGCAAGGGCTGATTAGAAGACAGCCCACTGGGACAGAGCACTGCTTCCAGGGTCCGAGCCAGCAGCGAGCAGCTCTGTTCCTGTGATCCAGTTCTCTGCCTGGCTGGTGGCAGTGCTAGCCTGGCCTTGGTGGACATTCATGAGAATTTATCAAGTGGTACTCTTAGAGTCCGGAAGAAGGAAGCATGCTGTTGGGGTCCTCTCAGACAGAGACTAGGGGGTCTGGGGTGAGCGTGCTGTGGATGTTTGCCTTTGCCTGTGGGGCCTGCGGTCTGGGGAGGAGACTGCACAGTCCTGCAGACCTGCAGGGCTAGGCTCCCCTACCTCATTCCACAGTGGAAGCTGCTGTGGCAGCTACATGGATCGAGTGATCTGAAGCTGTCCCCTCAAGGCCTATGTGGCCGACTCTATCCCTGTCACGGCAGTATGAAGAGACAGGACTCTTGAGGCCATACAAAATGCTTGGGGGCCCTACACTGGCCGTCTCCCTTGCTGTTGGTATGTGGTGGCTCCTGTCACATGGTAGGGTAGTGTGTAAGCACTCTCTAGATGCTAGCCCTTGCTCATGGGCCTCTCCGCCTTCAGAGCCACAAGCAATTTCTTTTCTTCATAAGTTATCCACTTACGACAACACGAAAGGGTCAAGACACAGAGGCCAGAGAGAAGGCAGGCTAGTGAGCCTCAAGGGCCTGGCTGCATATTTCACTAGAGACTGGAGCCCGAGACCTCCCACATATCCGGCAAATGATCTGCCATTGCATTCCATCTCTAGTCCACAGGCAGCTCTCAGGAGATGGCATGGAGTCATGGCAAGAACGAACCTTGACCATCACCTCACACCATGCACGCAGCATCTCAGTGCAGACCTAGCTGCAAACTGACAGCCAATAAGCCATCACCATTACTGGGGTGAGGCGGTGCTGCCCTAGGAGCTGGTCTTGGAAGTACAGGAGACTGCAAAGGCCCTGGGAGGGGGCTGTAAGTCCACTGCCAGCAGAACACAGGGGCTAACTGGGTAGAGCCGGGTATGACAGCTCAGGGATACTGGGCATTAGGGAAGCGGCACCATTCCCATCCTGGACAATGTCTGCAGCCCTACTTCCGGGGTTAGCATGACCCAGGTGAGGGGTGTCACTCCTCACTTTCAAATTGCCTCAGCCCCACGCCTACGTCCCCCTCTCCTCAGTATCCCAAGGCACTTCCAATGTATGAAAGCACCACACTGGGCCCTGCCAGTATGTCCAGATGAATACGTGCTAATTAAGAACACATTTTAAACGTTTGGGGAAAAGCCATCCGAAATTCTCACCTGAAGATGGCTTCTGATGGGAAGGAGGTAGATGGAAAAGGGTTGGGTACACTTCTATCTCAGGGTACAGTCTGAGGCACACCAGATCAAAACGCAGGCTCCTGTCAAAACTGCACACTAAGAAAGACCAGCATCTCACTGTCTTCCCACACACGAGGTGAAGCCTGCCGATTCGCCATCATGCAGTCTTGCGACATCTCATCTGGACAGAGGACCTAAGCTGCCAGATGGCTCAGTTGTACCCTGACCGCCCCTTGGTTTCAGGGCTCCCACATCTCCACACAGCCTTCAGGATGCACTGGGCCAAATGTTCAGAGCTGCGCCGAAGGTGTAGGATACGGCGCTGTGGTGCTTTGTGTCTGTCGGTGGAGCAGCAATGGGTCGCACACGCGCTGTACCTGAGCTTGTGTGGTAGAGTGTGCTCCTGTGTTCGGGTCTGGCATGAGGAGCAGGCTGCTTAGCTTGGGAGCATATGCTGTGCGCTGGCAGGACAAAATGTCCCTGGCAGAAGCCCAAGCCGAGGGGGTGGAAGCAGGAAGGCTCCAGAGCCATACAGTGATGCCAAGCGCAGGGACCCGTAGGAAGCCACGCTCCCTGGCGGCAGGGCTACTTCCTATGTGCTTCCTGCCTTGCAGGGCTGAGAAAGCTGTGGGAAAGGCCAGATGCCAGCTAGCCATGTTGGGGTCTGAAGAAGGACACGGGCCTTGTTTGGCTAACCCGTGGCTGATGGGGAGGGGGCAGCCTGGTTGCAGTCAACATACAAGAAGCCCTAATCAAAACCATATTCAGTTGGCAAAATCCCTGTCCCAGGCCGACTCCAGCCACCAGGCAGATTAGAGCTGGTTCACTGTCACAGCTCCCTGGCAGCTATAACCCCAGTGGCCACACCTCAGAAGGGTGGTGGGCCAACAGAGGGGCCTTTGAGGATCCTGTGGGTACTAACTTCTCAGGAACCTTGACTTTTTTTTTTTTTTTTGAGGTTGAAATCACACATGATAAAATCATCCAGTTTAAGGTGAGCCAACAAAAACTGTTTACAACATCCACAGTGCAGAATGGCCTGCCCTTGATGGCTCCAGACACTTCATCACCCTATCAAAAATAGAAGTTTGTGGTTCCCCTGGCCTCTTTAGGCTCCTGGTTCATATCTTGAAACTCTGAACAAGGATGTGGGGATGGAACAGTAGTTAAGGTTAGAGGGCAGAGCCCTGATCCAATAGGATTATTGTCTCCACAGGACTCACTCTCCAACCCCTGCCCATGCAAAGGATGATATGTGAGCACACAGTGACTTTCAGGCATCTGTGACCACAGGGAGAACTCAGGTCAGACACCAACCCTCCTGGAACCTTGGCTTTGAACTTCCAGTGTTGAGAACTGAGACAAAATAGAAGCTTTTTGTGTTCTTTTTCTTGATAGGATCTCACTCTGTAGCCCAGGGTGGCCTTAAACTCATGAGCTTCCCATCTCTGCCTCCTGAGAGTTGGTAACTACAGACAGATATGTACTGTCATGCCCAGGTGAATTCCTATAGTTTAAGCTATTCAGTCTGTGGTAATGTTGCAGCAGCCTCAGCAGACACATACACACCCAGAATGAAAAAAGGCCATTAGCTACCAGTCCTCGTGTCCCTCTTTATCACTTACTAGTGGGCTGTGTCTCTGTGGCTTTGCTTACTCCAGAAGTTTCGTATGAATGAAACGATGCACTCTGTGACCTATTGTGGATGGCTTCTTTCACTTAGCATCTCATTTTTGAGGTTCATCCATAAGTAGCGGGTCTCAGTATTCTATTCCTTTTTATGGGTGAATAGTATCCCACAGTGCATCCATGGGCATCCATTGTGAGTACACCACAGTTTGGGCACCTGTTCATCTCCTGATGGAATTTGGGTTATTTCTACTGTCTGGTCTTTGTGACCAGTGATACTCCAAAGTGCTTGCTTTTAATTCATTTGAGGATACTAAACCTAGGAAGGAAGGCGCTCATCTCTTGGGGCAGTTTCAAGCTATTTTCCACAGTGGCTGTGCCATTGGAGACCACGAGGGCCAGGGCTTTGTAGACAGACAGCAGAGAGGTGGCGAGCCCTGGAGGATTTCTCCCACTGGAGACCCTTGTATGGCTGAGAGAATCCCTTAGTCCCATCTTCTGGACTGGGGCTCTACAAGCACTCTTAGAGGCTGGATATAAAGCTCTCAGACCCAGTTTCCTCTCGGCCTGATCCAGAAGAAGGGGAACAGAGCTGGGCACCCAGAGGCTGCTGTCCAGCCGCAGGGCACAGTGCAGAGGGTCTGTGTTGTGCTCCAGCACCTGGGAGGCCCCAGGTCTCTACGGGAAAAGAAAACGTAGAAGAGAGAAACCTCGAGCTGACTACCCAGACCTCAGACAATAGGTGCCACCTTGAGCCATGAGCACAAGGATTTTTGTTTGTTTGAGGCAGAGCCTCGCTCTGTAGCCCAGGCTGGCCCAAATTTAATACTCTCCCATTCCTCAGCCACCAGTGTGCTGAGGTTAGAGGCCAAAACATCTAGTCCTGAGTACCAGTCTTGAACCACGAGTCTGGATTCTGGGCCATGAAAACCCATTTTGAGCTAGGCAGGGGTGTCCACCTTTTTACTGGTCCCCTGTCTGAGCCATGGCTGCCTACCTCAAGCAATGAGGACCTACCTCGGGCGATGACCAACAGGCACAGACCCCAGTTAGCCTGGCCTACAGCAATCTCTCCATCCCAGGGGAGCAGAATTGCTGATCCAGCAGTAAGGATCCCCTCCTCTGTGTTCCCTCCTCCCCCCCTCCTGACTCACCCTTCCTCCTGGGCAGCCAAGGAGTTCTGAGAGAGCTTAGCTAGGTTCTTTGCATATTCCTCTTCGATCTTTATCCTGCAAAGAGAGGAAAAATCCAGTGCATCTTCTCTGTGGTGCAGACCGTGGGTTGGACCTGCCTCACCTTGCTGTGCCTCAGGTGTGTAAAGAGATCCTCTAGACAGGTGAGTTCCATGTGGCTCTCACTGCCCTGCTGACACAGGAGGAGCCTACAGCGATGGCTACTGGATGAGGGGATGGTTTGAAGTCTGCTTCCCGTTTCTCCAGGCTGTGGCCATGCCAGACATCATCAGCACCACGCCTAGCACAAGGCTGGACACGAGAGCTTCCAGGAACAAGAGAAGCTTGTGACAGACTCCAGGAATATGTAGCATGTAGCCAACCCTTAGTTCACACATTCCCAGATGGCCTTGGCCTACCGAAGCAAGAAGCAGACATCTTCCTCCACTTTCCCACCCACGATGCCTTTATTGCTAAGCATGGTCAAGGAAGAGTGCAAGAGCTTCCGTGGAAACCAGGTTGTGTCCAGACCTGCAGTCCCACTGGATTTCCCAGGAGAGGAAACCCCCACAGACCTCCAAGGCAATGCTCCAGGGCCCATTCTGTACAGCTAGGCACATCTGTGTTAAGTGGGCTGTCAACTGTGTGTTCAGCTCCCAAGGGATTCTTGGGGCCGTGGTGGGGCAGAGCTGTGCTATGACAATCAGAGGTGGCCTGAAGGCAGGGCCCTAGCCGGCCCTTCCCCCTGCACTCAGCGAACAGAGGAGTCCCAGCTCCTGGAAGGGCAGCATTTGCTTTCATTGCTGAAACTCGAAGGCTGCAGAGACCTGGAGAGGGAGACTGTGCAGGCCTGTTGAAGCCTCCGCGCCACTCTTCAGCCCCGACTTCCACCTGGCACCCGTCTGCGAGCTCCTAAGCTCCGCAGCGATCCAGCTCCATCCTTTGCCGCTTCCTCTTCAGGTGCCTGCTTTTGCCTCTAGCCGTGGTTCTGTGGCTCTCTAACCCTGCTCCTTCACACTGTGGCCAAGATCTCCGGAAAGCAGATCTCACCACGTCCACGAGGCCAAGTGCACATGCCAGGAGAGGGAGGCGCACACACCATCTGCCTTCCGAGCCTCTACTGTGAGCCAGCCTGAACGTCTCCACCTCTCGCCCGCTTCCTGCAGCACAGCCAACGTGCAAGGGCTGTGTGGGCCGGGTGCACCCTAGCCCTGCAGCCTGGCTCTCCTGCCTCTGCTGGGCTTCCCCAAGAGCTCCAGAAGTGGGCTGAGGAAGTTTCCAGGAATTTGAGTTCCCTTTGCCGGACCCCAGGGACGACCACAGCGGCCCACGATGGCAGAGAGCATTCATTTGCCACCAGGACGCTGTTACGAGTATAAACCATCCACATACTGCGGCTTCGGCTCCTATTGCTCCCTATTTATGTTTTATGCTTCTGTTTCCTTGCATCTGAACAAAGCAACCTTCCAATTTCCTACTAGTTTAATGGGTCATAAAATAAAGATTTGATTATACAAATGGAAAATAGGCCCCCTCAGGAAAAACGGGCTTTAAAAATGCCAAAGGATTATTACCCGATTACTAGTGTTATAATGAAGAAATACTTTTAAAAAGATCTTTGCTGTTTGCAACAAATAGTTGCAGGAAGTCTCAGAAATTCCTGTTGGAAAGTTGTGCATATGTTCATGGAGAAAATGTGTTGATGAGTGTGTGTGCAGGTGTGTGTGGGGGGTATACAGATGTTTGGGTGTGTAGGGAATGAGAGTGGAGGTGTAGACGCACAGGCACATGATGTGGGTGTGCTGCCACGCCAGTGTGTAAATACGAGCACATGGACACAGGCTCGGATGCACAGGCAGGCGGGTGTGCAGGTACAGGTGCAAAAGAGTGAGGCTACGCAGAAGCACACAGGTGCAGGTGCGCGCGCGCAGGGGCGTGTGAGTGTGCGGGTTCAGGGGTGCACAGCTGTCCGTGCACAGGGAGGTAGAGAGGCTAAGGTGTGTGGGTGTGAGGTGTGCAAGTGTTCAGGTGTGTGGGCACGCAGATATGCAGGTGCACAGGTATCCACCCAGGTGGAGGTACAGGTGTGTGTGGGTGTGCAGCTGTAAGCGTGTGTGGGTGTGCAGATGCTCAGATGTACAGTTGTGTGGGGGCTTGGGGCAGGGCTGTGCAGGTCCGTGGATATTAGGGTGCAGGCGTGTGCGTATGCAGGCTTGTGGGTGCACAGGTGTATTTGTGCGTGGATGTTTGGGAGTGCTGGGGTATGAACTTAGAGAGAGGAAGGAGGAAGATGGAGAGGGGACTGGTCCGCAGCTCTTCATACTTTTCATGATCCGAGTTTATTGGATCTTCATCCGTATTAGAACTTCATTCTAAGTTCCTCAGACACAGGGTTATTAGAATCCACGGGGGCAGGAATGCGTAGGAGGATGCTTCTATTTCCCCTGGCCTGGGAGACAGTTTCAATTAAAAGAGAACCGGGAAGGCCAGGAGTGGTGCATGCTTTTAGTCCTGACACAAATGAGGCAGAACAGGTCCATCTCTGATTCTGAGGCCAGCCTGGTATACATACATACATACATACGTATATGCATATGTATATATATATATTGAGGTCTCATATAGCTCAGACAAGTCATAGCCTGTTACATAACTGAGGATGACCTTGAACTTCTGACCTCCTGATTTGAACCCCAAATGCTGGGACTATAGGTATGAAGCACTGTACCTGGCTACCAATATTTTTTGGATATAGGTTCAGCCCTGTAGAAACACTGTCTGTGCCTACACCACACATTTGCTGGCCACGTCTGTCCCAGGGCTGAGTGTGGCCAGCCGTCCACTCCCTTGGGGTCCAGGGCTCGTGGGCCTCGGTCTCACCTTTCCCGGATGAACTCAGACATCTCCTTCTGCATCTGCTTGCCTTTCAGTTGCTTCTGCAGCAGTAGCTCAAAGCCAGCCACAGTGCCATTGCCTTGCGGGTCCTTCTTATCCGCCTAGGAAGAAACAAAAGCCCAGCTTACCAGGGGGTGGGCTGTGGGCTCAGGACCCCTTCCAGGTCAGCCCGGGTAGCCGCTGCAGCCTGAAGAGGCCCTGCTCACTGTGCAGGCCTTCACGGACCTTCTGCCCTGTCCTGAGCACAGCAAAGCTCTTTTCTCAGCAGCGCTGACCCGAGAGCCTCTGTGCACAGCGATCCCACCAACCCTGACACTGAGCTCGACACCATGCACACCCTGCTGAGGCTTCCCTGTGGGTGCTAAGGATGTGCACATGTCACCCTGTGAATGCTCGTCTTCATAGACAGTCAAGAAAGTCACCCCAAAGCCCAAACATGCTTCTCCCAGGATGAACAGGCCGAACAACTCGTTGGCTCAAAGGAAAACCAGCAAGAGTGGTGTGTTCCAGTGCCTATGCCAGCAAGGAGATGTTCCTAAGAAGAAACGGCCTTGATGGTCGTGGGAGGAAAACCGCGAAGAATGGACCGGTCGCCAGAGCTCAGATTAGGACGAGATTAGGACGAGTGAGCATGCAGGCGTAACCTGTGATCCCGGCATGGGAAGCAGAGGTGCAAGGGCAGCCAGGCTGTCTCAACATCGACACCAAACAGGCAAAGAAGGACGCTGGCTCGCAAATGTGCTTTCCCAGGGAGCCACTGAGTGGCAGGCAGCACCGCGTGTTCTGCCCACAAGTTTCTCATCTCCGCTCTAGGATATGCCCTGGTCCCTAGAGCCCCAGGGATGACTCCTGCAGACATGACTGCCTCTGGCCTATCTCTGCTGCTGTCACTGTTCTTCCTGGGCAGCTCACTCACCCCCCACCCTTCGTTCCCACCTGCAACTCGCACAGGGTAGGTTGTACCCCGTTTCTCCTTAGGACTCCCTCAGTACCTCCCTGCTACAGACAGCACAAGACCCAACTTCCTTCAGGCCTACAGACTCTTCCTATCTCCTTCCACCTGCGTCCATGTCTCCAGCCTGGGATATCTCTCACAGCACCCCATCCCCCAAGCTTTCACACCCCTGCAGAGCTCTCTCTTGTACTCTGCAGTGGCAGGCACTGCTGTCCTGGGCAAGCAGGAACCATCATGTGCTTTCTAACGGGGGCATTATTTGGGAGAAAGAAGAGAAGCATATTCGCCCAGGGGTCCATATAATCTATTCTGCGCCATGGTGGAAAGCGGTTTTATTGACTGACTGTTCCTCAGGGTCTTCTGAGAGCTTTTGGTAGAGTTGGTAGTTTTCCACAGACGATCAAGGCTGCCCGAACCGCACCACTATGCCTGCAGAAGTCAGTGTCACTCCTGACTTCAAGGCGCAAATACTCAGGACTAGCTCCAGCATTCCTGGGGTTAGGGACTTCACATTAAGACATCATTTTAACGGCAGGAAAATACAAGTGGTGCCAGATTCACTGCTGCCGTCATTCCTAAGTGTGCATACAGTTTAGTGACAATAAGTGTGCTGAGACTGAGGTGGTGACATCTGCCTTCCGTCACCTGCCTCTCCTCTTGCAACAGGCAACCCTGTGCCCACCAGGCAACAGACAGGGCTTGAGAGCCATGGATGCTGAAAGAGGAGGTTTATGCATTCCCATCTACACCCAGCATCCCCACGACTCAGTTGGGAAAAGCAAAATGCAAGTAGGCAGGGCGTGTGCACAGGGCCACTCATAGTGGTGCCCAGCAGGCCTGGAGCTTAGATTTCATTATTAAAAGCGTTTCTCGCCTCCTGCCTCCATCCAGCAATGGAGGGAATTGCATTCCCTGTTACTGTGAATGAAAGCCACATAGATTTCCAGGGACTACTAGGAATGATCTAGGAAAGGAAAGTCCCGTCTGAGGTGTTAACAGGGCACCATGCCTTGAGGCTTCAACAGGAAGAACCCTTCCCAGGCATATGCTCCTGTTGGGTGGGGTCACGGCGAAGGGAAACCGAGGCAGCACCTACCCAGAAGTAGTCACAATAGCTCCACTCCGTCGGCTTGAGCAGCTGTTGTTCAGGCATTGTGTCTGGGTGAGGGAACGTCACGCAGTTTATCTGCAGAGAATAGGATGAGAAAGAGGAGGCTGTCACTGCAGAGCAGAGGGGACAGAGCACACAGGGGCCTCCCCACTGCCGCCTCGGTGGGATGGACTCAGCGGTCTTCCCGTGCTCCAGCAGCCAGCCAATACTTCAAATAAGAGGCAACAGGCTCTTCCTCACACACATTCCAGGGGCTACACTGAGGGAACCTCTTTGGTGGGAGTCTAATCGGATCTGGGAATTAATTAGGGAAACATGGCAACTCTCGGGATTGGGAGGGAGGAGGAAGAGGATCAGTGAGCATGGGAAGAGATTAGTTCAACATTCAGTATGTACTGGTGTGAAAGTGACCTTATAAAAACACAGTACAATGTATATCACAAATACATACATATGCATATAAGCACACATATAAAAATGATAAACAATAGATACAGCACTAAGGTTCACACACATCGATAAGGAGGAGTGCGAGGGGGCACTGTTAGGCGGTAGGTGGTCTGGGTGCGCGGCGGGCAACCTGTAGAATAGTTTACTCTGCCGTGCTGTGCTCCCTTTGTATGAAGAAGCAGGGTAACATCCATGTGCTTGGTAATAGCCTATGTGCAATCATTCTGGAGGCTATTTGCTTCCAAGAAGAGCCAAGGGCTGGACAGACTAAGTGAGAAGCACCTGAGGGTTGGGGCTGAGAGGTTATACTGAGCTGCCTGTGGTATGAAGACCCACAGTTCAAAGGGATAGGCCAGCGTGCAGGCTTGGGGCTGGCCCTCGCAATGGAGAGCGTGGTGTGGAAGTTTCCGGGCCGTTACGGCTACGGTTCCTCGTAGCCATGTTGATGCTGCTCCTAGCTGTTCCTGCTTTGTGGGAGTGGTTTTGCTGCTGTTCCTCTCCCTGATGTGGCTTCAACTCCCCCCACCCCCTGCATCCTCCTTCAACCTCTCCTCATAGACCAGGATTCTGGTGCTGAAAGGAAGAGCAGACCGGGAACCCCCAGGCTCTGACCTAGGAAGGGCAGGCAGACAGCCAGGTACCCCGGTAACACAGACTGTACCACCAGGACAGGAGGGCAACAGCCTTGCCTTGGGCAGAGTCTACAGGCTGTGGATTTGTATCCCATGGAAAGATTCAGATTTCTGCTCCCTGTCATCAGGGCACGGTCAGCCAGAGGTCAGGGGCTGCGTGTCTGTTGTCTCAGCTTTGAGCTACGGCAATTAATTTAGAGGTAAAACAAAACAAAACAGCAACCAAACGACAATAAAACAACGTGTACAACCAGCTGAGTCAGACCCTGGGGTAAGGGCAGGAGACCATTTGGCAGTCAGTGAACTGCCCTGCCTGCCAGCTGCCAGGAGCAGCAGCTGACCTCACAGGTCTGGTGAAGAGACCCAGAAGTGCTAGCGGGAGGGGCAAGGCCTGCTCCTGGACGCGGACTCCGGACACTGGTGAGATAAGGCCCCTTTGGGGAGGAGCACGATGACGCAGAAAGGAGAGGGCAGGACTGTCACAGTGCCCTGGAGATGCACAGCTCTGAATTCTGCCACACTGAGTTCAATGTGGCATCCTGGCCAGCAGCTGCTGCTAGGAGCTGCAGGGGTTGGGAGTCGGGGGTAGAACAGGCAGCAACTTATGTCCAGCCTCAGGAAAGGGTCTCTCCAAGGTCTTCATTGAGGCTGAAGCCTCTCTGCTGTGTGGTGTCCTGATCTGAGCCTTCTTTAGGGGCCTCTGCTGCCTCCCACTGAGTGAGTACTGCCTGGGGCCGTTATGAAAACAGGGTTTGGAGTTTAAGCTTTAAGGTATTTCCTGTTCCAGCCATATTGGTGATGACAGTTTCACCTTTTTTTTGCTCCATGAAAGCTTTAATGTGATTCAATGGTACAAGAATTTTTAACAGGGAAGTAATCAGGCTCTAAGAGTCACAGGACCAGGGACAGGGAGGTGTCTCATTGGGTAAGAGTGCTTGCTGTGTATTCAGGAGGATCTGAGTTCAAATCCCTAGAGCCTCAATGCAACCTCAGGCATGGCTGCATGAGGCTCAGAGACAGGAGGATTGCTGGGAGCTGACTGCCAGCCTAGCTCCAGGTTTCCTAAGGGAAGATCTCAAGGAGATTGTGAAGAGAGTGAGAGAGAAAAACAGGTCTTCCTCTGGTCTCCACATGCATGAGAGTGTGCACCACAACCGTGCATATAAAACACACATAAATAAATAAATGGAAGAACCATGGAACCCATAGATTTAAGGGACAGTTGCCCTTCAGTATCTGGGGGTGAAGGGGTGGTCACTGGTTTCAGGCCTCACAAGGATGGCAAAATGTATAGATGCCAAGCTCCTTCATGTAAAGCCACACAGTTTGCATATAACAAATACAGACCCTCCGGCCATCTATAGACTTATAATACTTAATCTGAGCTCTATAGTTGTTCTACTGTGTGATTTTAGGGAGTAGTAGCCAGAAAAAAAAGGTTGCACAGTTTAGTACAGACACAGTTTTCTAAGGAACCTCACGATCTACCCCTGACACTCTTTGCCTTGGCCATAAAGAACAAGTGTACCACAATCGGCTTGGCCGGTGGTGGGTCAGGGCAAGGGGAAGACAGGTCTTGTTCATCCATATCCAGCATCCTTCCTGAGAGGACCCCCACCCAGAGAAAGGATGATACGGTCAACCCTATGGTGCTCAGGAAGACAAGATAGACCCCATTAGTGCCAAGGGGAGTCACAAGAGATCTTCAATGCCAACCCTTTGCCGGCTCCAAGACTGACCACAGACACTCCACAGAAGGGCCAGCACTTGCTTATGTCCCAGCCAAACTCTCCTCTGCCCTAGAGCCGTGGCACACATGCTTCAGGCCATGGGGGGGGGGGGGGTTGTTAAGACAGATGGTGGGTCCTAGCCTGAGCGTCTGGTCAGAGGCTCTGGGGCTGGGTCCGTAGGCAATGCCGACAGGTGAGAAGCAGCATTCACAAGCCAGGTTAAGGGGCTGGACCAGGAAGGCCTGCACCCACGCGAGGAAGACAGAGTCCTGTCAAACCTCATAGAGCCTTCCAGAGTGATGCCTACAGGAGGGACTAGAAGGTTTGGGGTCTAGAAGGCGAATGCCCCTCAGTGGCTCTGGAGTAGCCGTGAAGGTGGGGGTGGGGGAAGCCGTGGGCTCTTGATGCCTCTGCCTCTCTTCTTGGATCCCCTGGTATGGAGCTCTGGGGTACCTGTCACTGCCTCTGTCACTTCTGGTTTAGGTGAGCTCACAGGGATTTCCCAGAATCCCCAGAGCCTTTCTCCCCCTGGTGGTCATGTACAGGAGTGCACAACACTGAGGGAAATTGGATCACAGAAGTGTTCAAATTCAGGTCAGGCTGGCGGCAAAGCTAAATGTTTGCCAGATAGCTCCTCCATGGCACGTGCTACCCTGAGTTTCCCTGGTATGCTGAGTCTCTCCCCAGCATCCTGCTCACATTTGTTCGTGTTGCTACTTTTTTTACATTCCCTTCCTTGTTGACAGACCATCTCTGAGGGCAGGCAGAGAGGCAGAGACCACGCTTCCCTGGGCTTTTCCTAGCTCCTGGCACAGCGGGTCGACAGTGGGTATTCAACAAAGCATTGTCACTGCAATGGCCGAGAACTAGGCCTGAGGTTACAGCCTCTGTTCTCAAGAGCTTGATAGTTATGGAATGACGGTTCTTGAGATAAACCTCATGTTAGAGTAGACACGGGAGGCTGAGGTCACAGGAAAGGCTGGGATGTTGGGGTGATTCTTAGATGCAATGGTGTTTGAGGAGGACCTAGGCAGACAGGCTGGGAAGAGGTAAGGTTATTTCAGGTTTCAGGAAGGAAAGAGGTGTGTGTGTGTGTGTGTGTGTGTGTGTGTGTGTGTGTGTTCATACCCGTGCATGCTGAGTCTGGCTCAGAAGCAAGAGGGGCTCTGGCAGATGTGCCCAGGTACCTGTGCTGAGGCAGTTAGCCACCAAGCGTCTATTGCGAGCATGATGTGGACAGGACAGTGTTCTCTGGAGAGCCCCTAGCCACATGTGGCAGAAATGTGAAAGAATACAACTGTGGTCCCAGGAGGGAAAGCCTCAGGCGTAAATGGTGGTGAGGCTGAGACCGCGAGGAGCCAGGCCTGACTGAAGGTGTGTCCCCCGCGCTGGGGCGTGAGGAGGGGAGAGGAATGACTTCTGGAGAGTGGGAGTCTGCAGCTTTGGAGGGTGTCTCGAGGGCAGTGAAGTGAAGTCATGCGCAGTGAGCAGCCAGAGCAGAACCGCCCATCTGTGACAGTGGAGCCACCACGCACAGGGGAGGACGCTGAGGCACAGAGGCAGACAGGACACTGTCATGCAGCTAGTGTGGCACAGGAGGGTACAGGGCTGGTCTCTCAGGTTCTGGTCCGTAGTTCTCATGCCGACCCTGCTCTGCAGTGAACGTGAGGCCAAACAGCCAGGCTCTTGTGTCCCTGGACCACAAGACTCCGTTAGCAGGGCCTCCAGGGAGGAAGAGAAAGTGAGACACCTCTTTCTCCAGGGATTCCTCCATGGGCAGATTCCTTTCCCCTCCTGACTTCCAGGCAGCTGATAGAAGCATACAGCTGCAGTCCTGGGGGAAAGGTGTGTCTCCTCCAAAAGCCTGCTGGGAGCAGTGAGGGCCTCAGCCCCTCCTGTCCCTGCACATTTATTAGGCATCCCCGGGATCTACTTCACGCCCAGCAAGAGCTAATCATGCCACATGTGGTTGCTATGTGTGGACTCATGTAAGCCTCGTCACGGCCACGGGAGGCACCGAGGCACAGAGGGGTTAGGTAACTTAACACAGCTCACACAGCCCAAATGTAAGAGTGGAGCCACGGCCTGAATCCGGACCAGGACTTCCGGTCCCAACTAGGATCCTAAGCCTTGTCACACATGACTTGTCCAACACGCTGGGACAAAGTGTAGCTATACCCTACTCATGCCCCAGGCAGGTGCTGAGCAGGGAGCAGAGCCAGGACTGTGCTTGCTCTCAGTGTGTGTGTGTGTGTGTGGCCATCCCTGCTATCACCTCTGGGGACCCCAGCTTCCCCCACAGCCACATGGAGAAACACCCTCGTCCCACCCAGTGGATGGGGCGTTTCCTCTCCAGTGTCTGCTTGGCCTCGGCACCCTGCAGGATCATGAGGGCTGTTCCCAGACACTCTCTGAAGGTTCAAAGGGAGCAGCAGCAGCTGGTAAGGCCCCTGACTGGGCCTTGGGGCTGAGGAACACATGTGTGACCCACGTGAGGGGCTGATGTGGGAAGCGGGGCACCTGCTCTCATTGTAGGGCAGTGATGTCTGTGTCCGAAGGCAGGGTATCGGTCAGTCTTCAAGAGCCTTCAAGGGCTGTGTTTACATAGTTTGGTAATCCAGGCCGTAGCTAAGTACTCTGTGAGCCCCTGACTCAGTAAGGTGAAGAGACAGGAAAGGATCCCGAGGGCTCTCCTCCAGCCAGTAGCTCCCTCCCAGAGTGCCATGCCCACAGGCCAGTTACGCTGGGCATTCAGGAGGACAGAGTCCTCTAATCCCTGCCCAGGAGACTGTGGCTGCTGCCTTCCCTGTCATCATTGCTCGACTTCTCCACATCTTGATGTGTCAAGTTTGTGCTGAGGGCAGTGAGCAGCCATTGGTGCCTGTCAGCCCCAATCAAACAGCTGCCCTCCCCACCTGCCAGCCCAGCAACTCTGACATGGATGGGCGAGACCCAGGCATGGCTGCCAGCCTCGATGCTGCTGCCGCCAGGGGGTCCATGGTGCCTGCTCTTCTAAACTAGCTTGGGGCCACTGGGCTTCAGACCCAGCTTGGTCATTGCTCCTTGGCTGAGGCACCCTGTGCTGGCAGGGCCTGGCAGTACCTGCCACCCAGGTCAGAGGAGGGAAACTGCTGGCCACAATGCCAACACTTTCTGAGGTAGAGATGCTGGTGTCCCCGCATCCTAAGAATGCAGTCTCCTCCCATGAAGAAGAGCTGAGCTCTGTAGGGTTTGAACTTGGAACTAGGGGCTGGGTATGGAGACAGAATCCTGAGTGATGGAAAAAGTGGCTCAGGTCTGCAGCCTGAAGTGATGTGGGGTTAGTGTATCCAAGGGGGTGCATGGGCTAGCAGACAGGAGACCTGGATTTGAGTCCTGGGGTTTTCTTTCTCACTTGCTGTGTGACCTGTAGCCACTCCCTCCTTTGCTCAGTTTCCCAGAAAAAAGTTCTCCAAGGTGTGAGTGTTCAAGGCAAACCTGTAGAACTGGTGACAGAAACACAGTTTCAGGTCCTTGCCCCGGAGAGACCAACTACAAATGCTTTTCAGGAATCTGAACACTTTAAACAGCGTCTCAGAAGCCATGACTATGAGCTGTGTGGTTCACTCCATCCCAGATGTGCTGATGTGGGCCAGAGGGGAAGACCAGCAGGAGGGACAGGGTGTGCCATCCAGTGAGAAGCTCAGAGCCACGCTCAGAAGCTCCGAGTGAAAGGACTAGGTAGGAGCCTGATTCTGTGGCTGTGTGGCTGAAGCCAGCCAGCCAGCACAACACCAGCTCTGTTCCCCTTCTTCTGGGTCAGTCTTCACTTCCATTGTGAAAACATGTCTCCCTCTTATTTGCTCTTCTTCCTTGTGGCTTTGAGAAGCTGTGGCCCTGCTTCAGCATTTGGCAACAATGTGAAAGGCAGGGAACCATGCCCTCAGAAGCCCGAACCTAGGGGTCTGCCTGTGCCCTGCCAGCTCTCGAGGAAGAGAAGTTGTGGCTGCTGAAGGGCTGCAGCAGGCTGAGCTCCTCCTCCTAGTTTCCAGGAGACACAAGGAGCTCAAGACAGCGGTGATGACCTGGGGGACTCAAGCCAGCCCAGGAAGCCCGGACAGTGGGCAAGAGCTGAGTTTTCAGTCCTGGGGCTTCCTAGCTAGGTGAGCTTGTGCTCCACTTTCCTCACGTGTGCAAGGTGTGATGATCACACTATGCCCATCGACGGACTCTGTTCTAGGCTTGTCACGGAAATGGACCGGTTCATTCCAGCTGCTGCTCCCCCACAACCAAAGCCCTCACTTCCCTGCTCTCTAGACAAAGGTACCAGGAAGGGCTAGGAAACTTGCTCAGACTTTGGCACAGCTTGGTGAGTGTCATAGGCGACTCTCTGGCTTCGTGGTCCAGGTATAACCAGCTCTGTTAACCACAGCTCCCATGGCAGGAGGCAGACAGAGCCCCCAGGGGCCAGTCCTGGTGTGTACCGAGTGGGCACTGAGGTGGCAGCAGGCATTGCGGTTGCTGTTACTGTTTGGCTCTCTCTTCCCTGCAGAGCAGGATGGCCCACTCGCACAACCACGGTGATGGGCTCACTTGGTTCTATCTTTGCAGAGGTGGTTAGGACAGCTCGGAAAGGGGTGACAGGGAGCCCAAGACAGAGAGTCCCTGCCCATGTCACCCCACACTCAGGCGGGGGGGTAGCAAGTCTGAAGACTTCGCTCTCAAATCTCTGCTGTTGGCTAAGAACCTGGACAGCTCCCTGCTTAAAGTAGAGAACAGAGATGTCAGGGCCCCAGTGCATCAGGGGATTGGAGAAGAGGAGTTGGGGACCCCACTCTACCCCCACAGGGGTATCTGGACAGTGTTGGGGGGATCCCAGAGAGTTTAGCCTGGATCTTCCCACCAAGAATTCCCAGAAACGCTATTTGTAGGGAGCTTTCTCTTGCTTTTAACTGACATCTTCCAGAAGTTTCCCCCGCAAAAAAGCAGCCCTGTGGTGGCTGTAATTTCTATGTCACATCTCTTCACACAGTGCGCTCCACCCCCTTCAACGCACTCCCCCACAAGCACCTTCTCCTGCCCACCTCGCAGAAGCAGCTTCACCCTTCGGTTACAGCCCCTTGCCCTCCACCCCTCCACCAGGGGAAAGCGAACAAAGCGGGGAAACTGTCAGAGGGAGGGGATGGGGGCAACTTCAGGTAAACTCAAGCTTTGGCTGGAACTTCTGTTTCCTAGTGAGCATCCTTTCTGGTTGGCGGTCCACGTTGCCATAGCAACCACCCAGCTGTGGTCCAAAGTCCCAGCCTCAGAGCGGGTCTTCCCGCCTCCCACCCCCTCCCCCGCCATCGGTGAGCCACTTACTGTGATGGTGTTTTCCTTGCTCTGTTTTTTGCCTGGCGACGAGGATCCCAGGTTCTGAGGAGAGAGGTGAGGCACATCATCAAAGCTGCTCTCCATGTTGGACATTTTTTTCCCCATCCCCGTTCCCCAGGTGGGTGGAGGGATTGCTTAAGGACCCTGAGCCAGGGAGGTTCAGGTGTTTCAGCCTGCCGTTAACTCCTGAGCCACCATATTCTGGGCCAGGGCAGGCAGGAGCATCTTAGAGCCCCGAGCTCAGAATGCTCGGGCTCTGGGCAAAGTGGAGGAAGGCTGAGCTCAGACTCCAGGGAACCACAGCAAACCAGGTCTCCCCTCCTCTCCTTTCCAACTGGGATTTGGGGAGTTAACCCCTCCACTGCCCTCTGCTGGTAACAAGACCACGTTGTCAAAGCAGTGGAGCGTAATGACAGGGGAGCAGAGAGTTAAGGCAGATTGTAGGCCACCCCCCCACACCCGGCACAGAGGATTCAGCACATGACATCTCATTCTGAACCCCCCCCCCCGAGTCTGTAATGTCAAACGGTGAATGCGTGGAATGAGCACGGGCACTGCTCAGCCACCTTGGCAGTGTGCCACGGAGCCAGTGCCTGGGAGCCACAGCGATTTCTCAGGAGCAGAGCGCCCTCCTGGAGTGCCTCTTTATGTTATCCCCGTCATCAGCAAGAAAACCGGAGTCCCGACTACTCATGCCCCTACAGGTGATGGCCAGAGTCCCACGGTTATGTCGGTGGAGGTGGCCAAGAATAGTCAACTTAAAAAAAAAAAAAGCCACATTTAACACGAGAAAATGTTGGTCCTGATGCTTCAGCAGGTACCTTCAAGATTCAACTCCACAGCTCCGCAGACAGAACCCTGACATGCTGCTTGTCCTGGGTCCCTTGTAAACAGCTCCCTTGCGGCACCGTGGGTGAGTCCTTTGTGTGTGTTCTGGGGCTGGCATGGGTCCAAAAGTATGAAGGGCTTTACCAGTGAGCCTCAGGGAGGTCAGATGATTTCACCCATCCTCAAGCCACTTAGCCCTGGACCCTGGTAAGGTCAGCACCTGGGGGAGGGTTGCTCTTGCCTCAGGAAGCCATCAGAAAGCCAGGCCAAGTGGAGCTCATCGTAGACCCTTCCTATGGACAGCCTCACTGACTTTATCTCACTGGTAAAGAGCCTGTTCATAGAAGGCTCACATCCTTGGAGCTCTTGGTGAAAAGCAACCTTAAGGGGCATCCATTTCCTGGACGATGAGCTTTGAGATGAAGGCCATGGAACTGGCTTCTTGGAATGTTGGGTTTTCCATCTGTAAAATGGACCATCATTCTGCTGGTTCCCACAGTGCTCCGGCCAGTCCCAGCCTTGAGCAGCGGGAGACTTCACTGAAGACCTATTGACCTGACCGACTTTCAGTCACTTTATCCAGGCATCTATGCTTACAGCAGCTCCTCTGCTGCTCTGTCAGGCCATGGAGCCATGTCAAGCTTGTGGCTGATGATTGCTTCTATATGTATTTTAAGACACCATCATATCTACCAGGCCTGACCCTTCCTTACTACCATTTCCCTTGTGGGATGGACACCCACTAAAATTGTCCATGGCATAAGACAAGTAGGGGCTGCACAACAAGAGCCTTGAGTGCCAGTCATCAAGAAGGGGCAGGGACAAGAGTCCCTTTATGGTTCTTCCACACAGAGACACCGGCCAAGCCCATAGCTGCCAAGAAAGGGGCAGACCTATCTCAGGGCTGGATTCTCTTCTTTGTGAGTCTCTCTGTCAGGGACCAACATTATGCTGTCTGCCTGATACAGCCCAGGATTGGCGGTGGTAGGGGGACCAGTGGCCTTGGCCATAGTCTGTATATGGCTGCTGTTGTTGCTGGAGGCATGAGTGACTAGGAGGCAAGAAACCCTACAGGAGTAATCCTTCTTCCAGGGGCTTGCTTGTTATTCCCACTGAAAGGAATTCAGGTTCCTAGAAACACAGCTAATTCCAAAGACAAAGCAGCCATGGTATTTGCTGTACCAGCAAGTAAAAGAGAGCTCCAATGATGATGGAGATATAGCAAAAGGGCAAAGGAGAAGCTCTAAAGATGACCCCATAGGAATAGCACCACCTCAAGATCCAGCTATACCACTCCTGGGCATATACCCAAAAGATGCCCCACCATTCAATAAGGACATATGCTTAACCATGTTCATAGCAGCTCTATTTGTAATAGCCAGAATCTGGAAACAACCTAGATGTCCCTCAACAGAAGAATGGATACGGAATTGTGGTACACCTACACAATGGAGTATTACTCAGCTATTAAAAACAAGGAGATCATGAAATTCGCAGGCAAATGGATGGAACTAGAAAAGATTATCCTGAGTGAGGTATTCCAGAAACAGAAAGACAGGCTTGTTATACACTTGCTTATAAGCATATGTTGGCTGTATTACATAGGCTAGCCATCGCCAGACCTAAAGAAGCTAAACACTAAGGAGGACCCTAGGGAGGATGCTTAAATCTCATTCAGAATGGCAAACAGGATGGAAGAGAGGAAACAGGATGAGAGCATACTAAAGAGGGTCCTCTGAAAGGATCCACCCAACAGGGGATCAAAGTAGATGCTGAGACTCACAGCCAAACTTTGGGCAGAGTGTAGGGAGTCTTATGGAAGAGGAGAGGCATAGGGTAGAGTCTGGATATGGAGTGGACAGGAGCCTCACAAAGAGACCAGCAAAGCTAAAGGATCTGAGCTCAGGGGGTCCTGCAGAGACTGATGCACCAATGGAGGATCATGTGTAGAGAGGACCTAGACCCCCTGCTCAGATGTAACCAATTGGTAGCTCAGTCTTCATGTAGATCTCCCAGTAAGGGGAGCAGGGCTGCTTCTGTCATGAACTTGATTGACTGCTCTTTGATCAGTTGCCCCTGGTGATGCAGCCTTGCCAGGCCATGGAGGAAGAGGATTCGGCCAGTCCTGATGAGACTTAATAAGCTATGGGCAGATGGCAATGGTGGAGGACTTCTCCTGTCAGTGGACTAAGGGAAGGGGATGGGGGAGAAGAGGGAGGGAGGGTGGGATTATGGAAGTTGAGAGGGGGGCTTCAATGAGGATACATAATGAATAAATTGTGAAAAAGATGAACCCATAGGCCTCATTAGGGCTACCTAGGCTCAAAAAGAATAATGACCAGAATAATGACCACTCCACAGTGGGCAGAGGGAACACACTATTCCAGAAGAACATCATGAAAATGTATATAGAGTTTGCCACCTGGATATCCCAGTGCCAAAGGGATTTAGACTGTGGCCCTCACAGCACGGAGTGAAGACTGTCAAGAAGGCAGGACAGCCACACAGTGGCACAATAGTGCCCTATGGATTACCCATTAATCAGAAAAGGAAATGAGTGAAATAAATCTAGTAGTTATTACAGTGACCCAGAGCCTCCTCAGCAGGGACTAGACATACAAGTATGTGTCTCTCCAGAGATGCAGCCAGCTCACCCCATACATAATGCCCTTCAAACCCCAAGCTTGGGTTGACACATGAGAAAGCAAATGGACTAAGAATGTAGGTCGGCCTACAAGACAATGACTGACCTGGAGCCTCCAAAACATAAACTAGGAGTCCCTTGTGAGGGCAGGCAGAAGAAAAACCACGGGGCATCAGCCTAGACAAAGAGACAAGATGACAGAACTGCCCGTCTCGTGGCGTACTATTCAGCTCTAGGAATGAAAGTTGAGCACACTCAACACAGACATCAGAAACATCCTGAGTGAAAGCAGTCAGCCACTGAGGACCACACACAGCTGACCTTCCTGTAGATAAAAGGCCATCAAAAGACAGCCCCGATTCAGAAAGTAGGCTAGTAACAATCCATGGCTTGGGCGAGGCTAAGAGTGAGACAGATTCTCTACAACCCATCGTGACAGAAGACAAACAACTGTGAGCACTCCAAAAACAATCAGGGAACACCTGGATAGCACCACCCCATCCCCAGTCCCTCCCTCTCCTCTCCCTCTCTTTCTTTCACAGGAATGGCTATTGGTCTCTCCCCTGTAACCTACTGAGCCCTAACCCCAGACTGTATTTTAAATGATGGAACTACATAATAATCAGTTGCATCTCAACAGATGAGATGGACAGATGGACAGACAGACAGACAAAGATAGAGAGATAGAGGCCAAAGAGACAAAGTAAGCAACATTTTCACATCAAAAACCTTAAGTGGATCCAGAACTGGGCGTAAAAGGCGTTTTAGGGACCACTGAAGAACTGGAATATGGAATGTATACGGTGACATCATCCGACTGGTGCTTTCTTGGGTGTAGTAATGGTACACTGATGTCTTTCCCCTTTGATTTACAACTAGTAATACTTGCATTAGAGCAGTGGTTCTCAACCTGTGGGTCATGATCATGGGAAAACACATATTTCCAATGGTCTTAGTAACTGAGACACTGCTCAGTAACAAAATCACAACCATGAAGTAGCAACAAAAATAGATTTATGGTTGGAGGTTCCTAAGACCATTGGAAATATGTCTTTTCTGATGGTCGTGACCCACAGGTTGAGAACCACTGTTGAACGCCAGAAGTCAGGAGTTTGCTTTGACTACAGGGTGGGGTGTCAAGGCAGGATGAGACCATTAATGGGCCAACACCGGCCTAAGGCCAGTGTTCACTGAAGTGAGAAGCTAGGTCCTTGGGACTTTGTCACAGAAGGTCCCCAATTTTCATAAGTTTACAGCTCCCTGCAGTAGATACTTGCTCATTTTGCCTTTGCTTACAATCCACACCCCTTCTTGGATCCAGAGCTCTTTCAGTAAGTAGCACAGGATAGCCTTGGCTAGGGACTCCGTGATCCTCCCGATTTGTGTATCACTCTCCTCATTCTCCTCCATTTTGGCTGAACTGCCCCTCCCACAGTGCCCTGACTGAACCTGAGACACAGTGCTGTCTGCAGGATCACACACTGCTTGCTAAGCTGAGAGTGACTTCGTGAGCAGGCCAACAGCCCCTCTTCCAGGTGTCTTTTTATTAACACACCCCTCTCCAAGAATCTCCTGGGTTTTATGCCTTTGGCAGGGACGTTTCCAATGGGAAAACCCTCCTCAGTTCCCAACATTGTTGGCGTAACCTAAGTCTCCTTGTGATGGGCTGTGTAGACCCTCTCTGCCCCATCTTCTTCCCTCCTAAGTCACAGCAGGACCCATACTCAGCCTCTGTGGGTTCTTTGAAAGCGTCACCCTCCTCACTGCCCCTAGGCATCTACAAGCTCTCCCCTCCGTCTGGAACACCATTCCCGAGGCCCGTCCCTGTGTTAACCAACCCTTCCTGTAGCCTTCCACGCTTCAGCCTAGCATCTTTTCCTAAGGAGCGTGGCACCGTAGTTTGGCTTCTCATTGTGCATCCTTCCTCCTGCCCTCATCACTGATGAAATTACACAACTGTTGGCCCATGGGCCTCCTCTCACAGCCAGGGCTGCGCCTTTCTACACCTCAGGGCCTAGTGAAGACCCAAAGGCATGGTGGGGTGTGTGTTAACGAAGTAAAGGGCCTGGGGAAGGACTGCAGAGACAGCATCGCAGCTTCTTTGCTTAGAGTGCGTTTGTCAACATAACCTGTTAGGAGCCCTTGATGGCTGCAGTACTGAAGCTGTCCACTGGGCGGCACCAGACCACCGCCACCTGTGTCCATCCACCCCAGGTCTCACAGGACTGGGCGACAGAGAAAAGAGTGACCCTCAGGAGCTCCAAATCCTGCCTTTTAGAGATGGTCACGTGGTCCTCCACTCATTCACTCACATTTCAATTATCGTCCAAATGCGCACACATGCTAGGGACTAAGCCCGGAGCCCTGGACACGCTAGGTAAGCACTCCGCCACTGAGACATGCCCAGTCCTGAGCAATTGTCAAGAGCAATTGTGAGTTATGATTGGCAGCCTGGGATGGAGCGTGAGCTACTGTGTATGCTCAGGCCTCGGCTGGGCCCCCTGTCTTTAAAGGGGCACGATCTCAACCTAATTATGGTTAGCCATTAGAGCTCTTCTGATAATTAGCTTCAGAGGTTCACTCACTGGGATTAAAAAGTAGCAGCTTCCGTATTCAAATGTCTTTGTGTAGCCTAAAGGAACCCTTAAGAATCTCCTTCACGGTTCTGGGGTGCAGCGAGCAGATGCAGATTTACCTGGTCTGTGCAGTGCACCATTTATTTTTGTTCTTCAAGGAGGTCTTAACGTCAGGGTTATCATCCAAAAAGAAGATTCTGCTCCCTGACTACCATGCCAGGGCTCAGAGCTGGCTTCCCTGGAAACCTAGCCCTGCATGTCCCTTACCGAGCGTGTGTGTGTGTGTGTCTATGCACACATTTATGTGAGCACACATGGGCTGAGGCATAGGTCAAACCCAATCGCTCTCTACTTTGTTTTCTGAGACAGGACCCGTCACTGGCCTAGAGTTCAGCTACACTAGGCTGGCCGGTCAGGGCACTCCAGTGATCCTCCTGTCTCTGCTTCCCCAGCTCTGGGATTACAAGGTCCCCTCGTGGCCTGCCATTTTCGTGGGTGCTGGGGATAGAACCCAGGTCCTCAGCTCGTGCACTAAGCTCCTCTTTGACTGAGCTATCTCTCCAGCAGCCAGGTCCCACTGTCTTTTCTTTTTTTATTAAATTTTTTATTTATTCATTTTACATCCTGGTCATAGGCACCTCCCTCCTCCCTCCTGGCCCTCCCCTCCCTTCCTGTTTCCCCTATCCCCCTTCCCTCCTCCTCAGAGAAGGGGAGCTCCCCCATCCGCCCACCCCAGCATATTAAGTGGCATCAGGACTGAGCTCCTCCTCTTCCCCTGTGGCCTGTCAAGATAGCCAAGCCAGAGGGGGAGTGTAGATCCCATTTTCGTAAATAAAAAAGAGTGTCTGTCTTTCATAAACATGAAATGTGTTGATTCTAGAAAGCTTGAAGAAACTATAAACAAAATAAAAAAATTACTCATGCTGACCAAGCGTTTACAACCTCAGTGTGATTCGTATTTTCACACCCGGCAATTCCTCGCTGCGGGAGCTGTCCTGCCCATTGCGCAAGGAAAGTGATGTCCCTTCCACCACCAGATGCATCAACAGCCTTCTCTGGTGCTAACAATCAAAATCAGAGCCATCACCAAATGTCTCCAGTGAAGAATCTCAGTCTGAGATGCAGTTAGAACACCACAGATGAGCTGGTCATCTTTCCTCTCCTAAGCTCAGTTTTCCTTCTCCCAAGTAGGACTGTACAGCCCTTATTTACACACATGTACACTCTCTCTCACACACACACACACGTGCACACTCACACACACTCACATGCAAGCAGGCAAACACATGGGAACAGGTGGGCAAGGGAGGAACCAGGGGTTGTCGTTCCTTGGAGCCAGAGTTTCAGGGTGTTGCGAGCGGCCTGATGTGAACTCAGGTCTCCTGGATGAACAGTGCAGTCTTGACCCCTGGGCCATCTCCCCAGCCCTCCCACTCAATTTAAATTGGAAGCATTTCCCGAGCCATTGCATCTTCTTCAGGAGGATGCTCTTTTTTAAAGGCTTATTTATTTATTCACTAGGAGGATGCTTTTTTTAATGGCCATGTAATATCATCTATGGCTAGAGGTCCAGCACTGAGGTCATTGTGCCCATTCCCTGTTGTTGGACAGTTAGACTGGGTCCAGGGTTCTCGGGGTATAAATAATGCTGTATGAAGAGCCACATGTATAAATCAGAGTCTCTGCGTATATTCCAAGAACAGAAACAGGAGGAGAAATCCCTCTGTCCCGGGCCTGCAGTGCATGGTTTAATGAGTCTCCAGGTTCTAAGCTGTCTCAGCAGCATGCCTGCTTTAAATGGATGTCGGAGCACCGCAGGACTTCTGGAGGCCGGGGGAATCACATGTCAGTAGGGAGGGAAGAGTGGGGAGCTGCTTCCAGGGTCTCCCCTCAAGGTGCTGGGATAACAACATGGTTTTACTGCAGCACATATCCTCAGAAACAGGGGCAAGCCAGACGACAGGCCATCTCCCTTCCCAGCACACTGGTCAGATGGTAGAGAAGGCCAACAGGACATATAAAGCCAGGGTTGGTGTGTGACAAGTGATGTGAGCAGGGATTTGAGGGGGTTGGACACAGCTCTGTGTGCTGTTAGCTAAGCCTCAGTCCCCACTAGCCAGGAGCAGCACCACTGCCAGGGAAGGCGGGCCCTGCTCACATCAGATCCTGTACTAGACCTGCCTCCCTCCGAGCCCCAAGTTCTCTGCCACAGTTTACTGAACCTGAGCTCAACCAATGCTCGACCCCCTGGGAGGACAACTTACTAAGTTTCCAAACACAATGCCCTTGGCTACACTGAAGCCAGGCGTACCACCTTGGCTGATGGCACTCACAGAGCATAGCGTCTCTCCTTCAGTGACCACACACAGGCCACAGCATACACAGATATTGTTCTCGGTGATATCACCATCACTATCATCATCATCACCATCATCATCATCATCACCATCATCATCATCATCACCATCACCACCATCATCACCACCATCACCACCATCATCACATGACCCTGTAGGCTGCCACGTTGTTTCCAGAGAAAGTATGGCAAGGCATGGAGGCTTCCTTAAGAAAATCTTCTTGATACTTTGTGAGGAGACTACCCTGGCCCCCTGCTTAGATGCACCTTCTTGCTTGCAAATAGGGAAATCACAAGATATTTCATTGGGCACACTACGACCCTTGACTCAGTCCCATGTGCTTGTTCCTCAGTGGTCTCATGCTCGTGAGAAAATACTGCTGCTACCCATCTTATGACATCACACTTGTCAATTGGGATGGCGAATGAGAGGGCACTCTGAGAATCTTAAAACGTATTCCCAGCTGGGAATGGTGGTGCAAGCCTGTGATCCTAGCACGTGGGAGCAAGAGGCAGGAGGATTAAAAACAAAACAATACAAAACAAAACAAAACAAAACAAATAAACAAAAAAAAAGTAGGAGGCAGCCTGGGTTACATAAGACCCTGACACACAAAAATAAAAGCACACCTAATTCTCTTCATCCTGTATCCATTTTTATGCTGGGTTAGCAAATGAGATAGTCAGGTTCCTAAATTCCCTTCCAGGTGACCGAGGATGGGCAGAGCAGAGGACTACAAGGACAGTGGCCTGGCTACCTCACACTCCTAACTAGACAGGAAACCGGGTCACTATTGGATATGAGTGTAGCAGAGTAGATCTCTCTGCCCTGACAATTAGGATCCATCATTTTCCAATCCAAGTCACCCCTAATTTCCGGGAAACCAATGGACTGCGGTTCTGCGAGCCATCGCTCCTCAGGATCTGTAAGGACGGCCTCGGGATACTTTCCGCTGAGGGCAGAAAAGGGACCATGACTCGTCCCTGACTCCCAAGTGTGTCCTTCCTGAGCTAGGCACTCAGCGGCCCCTACCTCCCTTGGCAGCCCCTTACCTGGGAATCACCGGTGGACTTTCGGAGACTCATGTGGGCAGTCTCTGGAGGGTGCGCCAGGGTCCCTGATGCTTGGTGTCCATTCACTGTGGGGACAGAGACACAGCTCAGATGCTGCGGGAGGGGGGCACAGACGGGCACCCTTGACTTCCAGCGGCGCGGCAGCCCTCTCTCCCTCCTCATCCCAGGGTGGCGGGAGGTCCGGTGTGGCAGGGACCTGCAGCTAAGAGCTGGATGAGTGGAAAGTGTCCCTCCCAGCAGGGGCGCGCTGAACTCTGGGGGGACCTATGTCATCCTCAAGAGTGTGATGAGCAGACGCTGAAGTGCCGACACGGGTCCTGTCTCCTTCTCCAGAGTCAGGGGGCTCCTCCACCTCTTCCTCTCTCTGGGGGACCCCCTCAACCCTCCATCTCCAGAGGCTGGCACAGAAGCGAGGGTGAATATTCATTTTCAAAAATGTTTGGGATCAGAAATTGTTCCGATTTTGGATTTTTTTTCCCCCCCAGGATTTGAGAGTGTTTGCACAGGCTCACACCAGACGGGTAGCCCCAGCCTCAAGAGCCAAACCCGGAGACGCGCTTCCGGTTGACTGGATTTGGAGTCCCTAGGACACACACCTCTGGGCATGACTGCGAGCGTGCTTCCAGAGAGGTGTAACGGAGAAAGTTAAGTGGAAGTGTGCTTACACCGACTGAAAGATGGGGGGTGGGGTGGGCAACGAGGCCTTAGAGCCTCATGAGCACAGGTTTTAATTCTTCCTAGCTACCGGCGCCTGGTGACCAGTGCCTCACACTCCCTCACCTTGTCTTCCCTGTCAGGACAGATTGCATCCTTCCCAGTGATGAATCCAAGTAAAGCCTTCCTTTCTCATGTGCGTGTGTGCGTGTGTGCATGTGTTTCCCAGGTCAGCCTCTGATGCTGCTTCTCAGAGGCCTTGCTCTTTTGAGACAGGGACTCTCACCAGGGTCTACGGCTCATGGGATACGCCAGGCTGATGCCCACCAGGCCCCAGGGACCCCCTTGCCTCTGCCTCCCGGGTGCTGGGGTTGTAGACACCCGTGGCCACATTTGGCTTTTTATGTAGACACCGAGGATGGAGCTCAGATCCGCATGCTTGTGTGGGAAGCTGTGTCCCTGCCCTGAAGCTGCTATGTCTGGTGGTGGTTTTATCACAGTGGGGAAGGCGTGACTAGTACACGCTCCCAAGTGTAAGCACATAGGTACGTCAGCGTTCAAACTCTCAGAGTTTGGATTTGGGGGATGCTCAGCCTGGGTAACAGAGGGAGGATGGGATGGCTCACAGAATTTGGCTCTCCTAATTAATAAGTGTGAACAAACACAAGGATCTTCAGGTTCTTGAACCTCAATTTTCCTAAAACAGAAACAACAGGCCCCGGGGGCTCATGCCTGTCACTCTAGAGCTCGAGAGGTTGAGGGGGGAAGACCACATGCCCAGGGCTGTCCCTGCTCACACACACACACACACACACACACACACACACACACACAAACACACATACAAACACCACTCACACACACACCACTCACACATCCCCACTCCTACCCCCCCCCACATACACACACAGGCTCTAAAGCCACACCCCTCTAGGACATGTGCTTCCTGGGGCACACTCACTCCTTTGCCCACTGTGTGCTCACGGAGCTTTCTTTTGAGGGCTGGGGGAAGCCTTGACTGCATTGTCTTCCCGTTGCTGTATCTAATACACAGTTGTCACTGCCAGCTCCAGGCCTCGGCCTCTCCCTCCCGACCTCATGGACTCACGTTGGGACCCAGACTCTCCCCAGACACATCAGCTGGGGAGGCCGTTTCTCTTCGGTGACAAGAAAGTGGGTGTGATTCCGGACACTCCCCAAATCTCCTGAGTCAGCAGACACCCAAGGAGGTGGTGTGTGTGAAAGAGATGTGCACCTTCTACAGGACCTTTTTAAAAAGGAAGGAGAGAGTGGAGGGGTGGTTCAGAGGTCAAGAAGCTTGATGCTCTCGAAGAAGACCTGGCTTCATTCCTGACACCCACACTCGGGCTTATGCCCAGTTCGAGGGATCTGGCACCCTCTTCTGGCCCCTGTGGGCACCACACACATGCAGCGTAGGCAAAGTACACAGTTTAAAGCGGGGGAGAGAGGGAAGAGGGGGGGGAGGGGAGGTTGCGGGTTTTACTGGCTTTCAGCCCCTGAGAATCACCAGCTTGCAGCCCCTCTGGAAACTGGAGGGTTATACTGTCCACGTGCGCCAGGCTGGCCGGGACTGCCAGTGGATGGACACACATACAAAGAATAGCCAGAGGACTGTAGGAAGGCACAGGAAGGAACGTCCAATTCACAATTCTTGCACAAGTTCTGCAGGCAGGAAGCAGAACACAGCTAGAAGTCACCAGTGTTGCAGGGCATGGGTGGCACACGCCTGTAATTCCAGCTCTCCAGGGGCAGAGGCAGGCAGATCTCTGTGAGCTCGAGGCCAGCCTGGTCTACAAAGAGAGTTGAGGACGGCCAGGGCTACACAGAGAAGCCTTGTCTCAAAAAAACCAAACAAGAAAAAGTCTCCAGTGCTTCCTATTCCATTTGCAAGTAAAATTGTTCCACGGGCTTGAACCCTCGTTCCTAGCTGGAAACTTGTTCTGGGACACTGAGCCTTTTGGGACATGGGTCCTACTGGCAGACACAGACCCCCTGGGGGAAGGGGCACAGAACTTGAGGGTTGCCAGCTAGCTGCACTTCGTGAACATGCCTGCTATCTCCAGCCACACCGAGAAGATGGGAAAAATCTGGCTTCCTCGGCTGTGAGCTGCAGGGTGCCTTCCCTGCCAGGTTGGACCTCTGAAATGATGAGCCAAAGCTAGTTTTTTTTTTTTTTTTTCCTTAGACACATTGTTTCTGCCAAGTCTTCTGCCTCGGTGGCAAGAAAGATGTCGAGGGGCAGCTCTGAATTCCAAAGTCTTTGGAGTGTTTAAGATGGCAACAAGTGGAAAATTTTATTCCAAGAAACAAGGTTTAAAATATTGTGTGGAATTACCTGTGGAGCTTTCTGTTTATCCTGGGATCTCCCTGCTTCCAAGGGTCTCCTTATGTATATGTGAATATTCCAGAAGTCATAAACATCTCAGATCCCAATGCATTTTAACTAAGGGACACCAGGTCTGGAATAAGGAGGAGCCAGGGCTGAAGGCAACCATGGGCAGCAGGTAGGTGCCAGGGAGAACCTTTTCTTTCTGTGCCCATCTTCTACTGCTTGCTGCAAACAATTCAGAACCGTTTGTGAGCAGGGAGATGCTAGCAGCCCCTGGCAGTTGGGCTTCTCCTTGATCTGTAGGATCGGCTCTAGACTTCCGAAGAAGGCTCGGCATGCATGCGTGCATACACACACACACACACACACACACACACACACACACACACACACACACATCCCTGGAGATAAGAGAAATTAGTATATAGCAGCCTCCCCCCATCCCCCAGTTCAGTGCTTAGAGAAGAAAGTACAGCGATTCTGCCTGGCCAGCTCCCCAGCCATGGTCCTCACTCAGCTCTCTGATGGTCAGCCAAAAGGTAATCACATCAACTCAATGAGAAAGGCAGCCAGAGAGGAGAATCCGGGACTCAGAAAGCATCAGAGATTGAGAGGCGGCTCCGACAGGCCAGGGGCTCTGTTGGGAAAGCTGCCCCACTGCCGAAGTGGGGCACCGGAGAAAGCCTGCTCGTCAATAGGACAGTGCTGAAATGGAGAGACCATGGATGCTGGCACTGGATGTATGTGGTGGTCCACGCCTGCCATCCCAGCACGTGGTGGGGTGAGGCAGGAGGACTGTGAGTGAACAGCCCCCACGGGGAACACCCTGCCTTGAAGAACGGCCTGAAAGTAGACCACGGCACTGGAGACCTTGGCATACTGCTTGGACTCTGGGGCTGATCAGCAGACAGGAGTAAGGGCAGATGAGCTGCGGACTTTAATTTAGAGGGCTGAGCGGGGGACATGTGTAAAACATCCTACTCTGTAAACAAGGAGGACAACATCTGCCAAGAAGCCATGGGACGTTTGAAAAGTTAGCCGCACTTAAGCCACAAATAAACTGCCAGGGCACAGAAAAAGGCATAAATAATTCAGGCCACATTCTTTGACCAGAACACAATAAAAGTAGATATTAATAATGAAAAACAAACACACAGGGCTCCCAACCTCCAAACTTCCAAATTGCTGCAAGCTTTAAAAAATGCCCTCTTAAGGGCTGTCAGGCTAAAAGAGATCTTAAAAGCATAATTACACATTATTTAGAAAAGAGTAAGGAAGAATATGTTAAAATGAATGGATAAAGCCTGCATTATAGTTTGAGGAGAATTCATAGCCTTAATTATTCTATTACCAAACCCAAAGGAACAAAATTAAATGGACTAAATATTCCTTGTAAAGATTGTGGAGGAAAAAAAAAATGACCTACAAAATAAAACAAGGAAAACAGGAGACAGGCCCCGTGAAGGAATTAATGTTAAGAGATGGGAATGACATTGGAACATAGAGTTGTCACTCTCTTTCGCCCCACCTCCCACGGGTGTGTCATGTGTGTGTGTGTGTGTTTGGTGTAGGGTAAGAATCACAACAATAAGAAAAGGGGATGAAGTAGCTTAATTTGAGGGTAACCACAAATGCTTATAATTAGGAATCAGAACACTTAAGCACAACAAATACAGGCAAGAGTTTTGTTTTTTTAATGCAAGTGCGCATGATTTCTAATCATAGATTAATAAAATCCAGACCTTCCATGAGATTCAAATTATCAAAATGATTTCAAGAACACTTGAAATGAGAGGGGAAGCAGAAAGAGAGGAAGGGAAAGAGGAAGGAGTAAGGAGGGGAGGAGAATAGGGAGATATGGGGGAGGAGAGGGAGGGTCAAGAGGAGGAGGAGGAGGAAAAAGAGGGGAGGAGAAAGAGGAAGTGGAGGAGGAACAGGAGGAAGAAGAGGAGAAGCAGCAGCAGCAGGGGGAGCAGATCTTTGAAAAGTGTACCTCCACTAAAAGGCACCAGGCCCAGATGGTTTTATGAGCTAAACTTATTAAATCTCCAAAGAAATAGCCAGACACAAGTTATCCCAAGACCCAGACACCCATGGCAGGCCTCTCAGCCTGTATATTCTGACCACTTTACACCACAGAGACAAATCATAGCTCAGTCTGGTAACAAAATGAAACGTTTTCTCTGAGCAGGTAGCAATGCTGCTGTTTTACATCTCACTGGGATACTATAAGCCCAGGTTGTTCCCCAGCTCTTTGAGGGCAGAGGCTGCCCTTTTGACCTGGACCCACTCCTTTCCCAGAAATTGCTAGGCATGCTCTATAAGCTGCATCCTGTCACCTAGCCCCGGACTCTCGGGCTCCCAGCCCTGCCAGCAGGCAGCTAAAGCCCAGGCCTCCTGCCTTTAATCCTTGTTCTTTCTTCAGTTCTAGTCTGTCAGCTGTTGGCTAATTACTGCTCATGTCAAAACAATTACTGGGAAGAAAAACTAATTTTCCATTCAACCATTTCTCCCCACACAGCAGTTTCCTCTTGACCCCGTTGTGTTGCGTGTCCTGCTACTCCAGGCAGGCACGTTCAGGAAGCTTACCAGTGAAAATGAGAACTGTTAAGCATACAAGACCCCAGGGCCCCTGCCCATGAGCTCCTCACCTTCTGGGCTTCTAATTCACCAGCCACTGGCCACAGGAGAAATGAAGCCCATGTGGGGATTTCTAGGGCCTCCAGCCTCTGAGAGGGAATTGGTCAAGGGTTACTCAGCCGTAAAGACTATAGAACAGGATGGAGATATAAGAAAAAAACATAAAATGCCAGACTCAGGGGTTTCTATGACTCAAAAGGGGGAATGAAAAGCTGCAAGCTATTGGAAACTGTAGTAACTTCAAAAACAAATGTAAACACGGGCACCCACACACTGACTTCCGCCTCATGGCCAGTCAGACAGAGGGCTCAAGAGATGAACGATGAGGAGAAGGTAAGTGGAAAAAGGAGAAGGAGGTTGATGAGGGGAGAGTGATGACAACAGGGGTTTGGGAACAAGAAAACACAGACCAACTAAGTAACAAAGCCAGGCCTGTCTGCCGCTGGGAATTCATCCTCTCAGGGGCTCTGCTTTCTTTTTTCAGCCCCAATTCCTATTATAAAAAAGTTCCTTCCTAGGTCCCAGCCTCCACATTTCTGTTGCCCAAGAAAACAAAAGAACAGGACACCCTCATGCAACTCCTTAAGCTCTGGCCTAACTTTCCATCTCTGGAATGAGCGTAGCAATTTATCCTTCCCCTGTACAAGAATCTGGGAACTCTAGGGTTCACTGTTCTAGAAATCCATCTATCTATTCTTCCTGCATTCTCTCAATCCCTCACATCCATCCAAACATCCATCTAACCATCCATCCATCCATCTACCCACTTATCTACCTAATTATTCATCCATTCATCCATCCATCCATTTTTCCACTCGTCATCCACCCATCATCCACCCAGCCACCCATCCACCTATCCATCCATCCATCCGTTGATCCACTCATCATCCACCCAGCCACCCAGCCACCCATCCATCCATCCATCCATCCATCCATCCATTGATCCACTCATCATCCACCCAGCCACCCATCCATTCATCCATCCATCCATCCATCCATCCGTTGATCCACTCATCATCCACCCAGCCACCCAGCCACCCATCCATCCATCCATCCATCCATCCATCCATCCATCCATCCATTGATCCACTCATCATCTACCCAGCCAACCACTACTACATTAAACATAGTCTCCATGGTGTTTCCCTAGCTATAACAGAACACTACTTTGGAGAGGATTCTTTATATATGTACTTATGTATGCTGTGGATATCATGGGCAGCCGTGTCTAGCACTCTTACACACACACACACACACACACACACACACACACACACACACACACACACACATCTAGGGCAACAATGCAGACTTGTATGGAATTTGCTTTTGCGAAACACAAGCTACAGATGCAGGGGATGCTAGAGTGGGTTCTGAGGTCAGCACCCTGCTTATAAGTGGGCATAGCTCTGCCTCCTTTCAGCCCCAGCATGCCTTGCAGGTACCTCCTCAATTCAACTTCTTCAGAGAATTTGGAGTCCTCGTTGGGACTCCATTCAGGGGAGTAGTTTTACAAGGATAACATTTTGTTCCAGAAACTTCTGCCTGGCCGGTTGGTCCTTCCTGTCTGCCTTGGTTGTCTAGGATGTGGACTGTGCTCCCAGAGATGAGGTGTATGCTGCGCTTTCTCCCGTGGCTGTGACTGGCTGAAAACCTAAGGGCAACACAGTGGGATCAGGTTCCCCAAACTCCCTGGACGGTTATCCACCAGGACCACGGGTTACAAAGGCTTTGAGGCCCCTGACAGGGAGCACAGGGAGCACTGTGCTCTCCTCCCCTGGTGATTTAGGCTGTGGAGTAGGTTTTGAGCCTGATAAATTGCTTGCTAGTCTGCCGTGTAGGAGGGTCCTGCTCCTCAGCGGCTGAGGCGTCCAGAGCCTCCTGACCTAGGACTGAGGTTAAGGGCTTGGAGCCCTGTAAGGGCCTCTGCCCACGGGAGACAGAGCTGTCTGCTGATACTCTCCAGGATCGCTTCTCAGGCTCCTCCTCCATTTAGGAGGAGGGCCTCACCAACCTAGACCTCTCCCTTGTACCCAAGTCCCCTTGGGCTTCTGGAGACTAAAAGATGACCCCTAGCTTAGCCTAATCACCAAGGCTGGCAAGGTCTGGCCCTAAACCCCGTTTTCCCAAGCACCCTCTCTACACCCTACCGGGACACCCTCGGTAAATAGGTGTTTTCATCTTTAAGAAAGAAAACAAACAAACAAGCAAGCAAGCAAACAACAACAAAAACCACCAGTTCATTGCACAGCACAGGCCCTGAGGCTCAGGCGGGAGCTCCCTCAGCACATTTTCTCTGTTGGATGCACCAACCACTGGCTGCAGGTGGCTTTGTAACCAAATTAAAACAAAACACAAATGCAGCAGGGCTTCAGGGCAGCACCTTACCAGAAAAGTGCATCCAAAGGAAACTTGTGAAATCCAAATAAAGCCCGACAGTTAGTTAAGAGAAACACGTGAGGCTTACTTCCTGGTTCTGACAAGCGCACCCTGGGAGATACTCACAGGGGAAACTGAGTCAAGGATCTGCAGGGTAGCCTGAGACTGTAGCTCAGTGGTAGAGGGCTTGCCTAGCCTACATGAGGCCCTGGGTCCCATGCTACCATCCCGTTCCCCAAAATTTAATTTGAAAAGAAAGAGTGTACAGGGACTTTCTCTGCTATTTTTTTTCCTACTTGTTTGTAAGCATGAAATTGTTCCCAAAAAGAGTTTTAAAGTTATTAAATTAAAGTAAGTTAAGATTTCCATGTCCCAGGCACTCTGGTCATATGAGAAGCTCAAATGGCCAGTGGCCTTGGTGTTGGGCGGGAGACACAGACGTGTTTGTGGTCCCCACAAGCCCTACAGCGAAGGCCAGCACTGCTCTCTGCTGTCCCTTGTCCTGCGGTGACTCAGGCACAACACTCAAAGAACGCCATTCCTCACTCTATTTTTCTCCCCCGTGCCTGATACTATTTCTCTCTCCACAAGCCAATACTTCCACGGTGTGTGCTAAAGCAGCCCAGAGGGGGCCTTTGACGTTACCAGCAGTTACTGAAAGGCTCTCAGGAGTTCTCTTGTGGCCTGAATGGCTTTTCATTTAGAAAGCCTGGCAGCAGGCAGCCCTAGCAAAGCCACTGAATCCACAGGACCCGTAACTCTGGTGACATTAAGAGAGGCAACAAGGGCCGGATGCCGGCCCAGTAGTCACCGTGAACATCACCCAAGACTTAAAGAGAAGAATGTGCTCATAGGGCTCAGGTTTACGTCCAGATCTCTCCTCCCCGGCCAGGAATTTGGCTGGTTTTTGTTTTTGTTTTTTTTCTAATAGCAAAAGGTGTGAACCAGCCCTGCCTTGAGCCTGAAGACAAGGTAGAAGGCAGGAGGGCCCCTGGAATTAAAGCTGAGCTCCCCCGCCCCCACCCCTGTGCAGGCTGGTGAGGTTAATCTGTGGTTTCCCGACATTGTTAAGTATCCTGTGTTTTCCTTCAGGAGGGACCAGAGGGATGTCTGTGGTCAGAAAATGTGACTTGGTGTTCTACATTACACACACACACACACACACACACACACACACACACACACACACACGGTAGAAGCTCTCCACTGATAACAGAGCCCAGTGCTGGTACAGCTTGGCAGCTGCTCATGAAGCTAGCACCACTCACCCTCCTTTTCCCACCACAGGCACAGCCAGCATGTTCCACTTTCAGCACACCTATCTTGGCAGACCCTGTCCCAGGCTCCCTCCTGTCCAGACCACCCTACCAACCAACCTCAGCCCCACCCCGGCCAGGCCCTTTTCTGTTCTTAAGCTCACTCATGAGACTGGGATTGTTCCTACCTCAGGACCTTTGACCTGGCTGTTGTTGGCCAGAGTCCCTGCCTCTCCCACCCCTCCCCAACCCTACCTTATCACTGACCCTAAATCTTGTCCTAAATGTCACTTCTTCACTGAGGTCTTCTGACTCTCCAGTCACTGTCACATTGCCCTACTTTCACTCCTTAGAGCATGGTTGGATTGCCTGGCCTGTTTCCTTTGTGCTTGTTTGTTCAAGTCTCCCATGATGTCTGTTCCCTAAGAATGGGAATCAGTGGCATTTGGGGATAAAGGTGGTTGAAGGTCCATGAGATGGCTCAGCGGGTAAGCACACTTGCTGGGCAGGCCGGACAATCGCAGCACCATCCCTGGATATCACAGTGAAAGGAGAGAACCAACTCCGCAGAGTTGTTCTCTGACCTCTGATGTGCGGTACACACAGACACACTCATAAATAAAATTAAAAAAATAAACGCGTTAATATACTACCACTGTGACTTTCACAGAAACAGAAAACTCTGAGGTCCAGGCCCTGTATGTAGTGTCTCCATTGGCAGGAGGCTACAACCCCAAGAGCCTGGGGGTTTGGTCCATCTCCGAAGCAACCTCAGGTTCTTTCTGTGTCTGTTTCTCTTCCCACAATAAAAGCCAATTTCCGTGAAACTAAATGAGAAAAAAGAGCTAGAGAAAAAACAAAAAACAAAAAACAAAACAAAACAAAAAAACCCTGTGACCTCCTACATAGAAATAAAAGTGGACATCACTTTTTCTTTATTCAGTAGACTTAGATTCAAATACAAGGAAAGAAGAAAATTGCATATCACTGGAATGGTACCTGAAGGTGGAGGGTTGATGGAGGGAAGACAGAGGTCAGAGGGAGGATGGAGAATGGATGGGGGAGGATGGAAGAGGGATGGAGGGTGGGTAAAGGAAGGGAGAGGAGTAGATGGAGTGAAGATGGTGGGAGGATGGAGAGTGGAGGGAGGATGAGGGTAGAGGGTGGTAAGGCTGGGTATAGAGGTGGGTAAAGGGAAAATGGGTGAAAAGAAGATAGGAGATGGAGAAGGGTGGGAAAAGGAGAATGATGGGAAGCAGAGTGGATGAAGGGAAGATGATGGTAGATAGACAGAGGGAGAGAATTGTTCTAGTTAGTGTTAATTGTCAACTTGACACAGCCCAGAGTTGTCTGAGAGGAAAGAGTCAACTGAGGAATCCTAGAAATCAAATAGACTTGTGGGGGCTTACCTTGATTGATATTTGGTTCAGGAGAGCCTAGTCCACTGTGGGAGGCACCATCCCTAGGCAGGTGGTCCAGGGCTGTGTAAGAAAGCTAGCTAATGATGAGCCAGTGAGCAAGCCAGCAAGCAATGTTCCTCCAAGGGTTTCTGTTTTAAGTCCTTGTGTGAGTTCCTGTCCTGACTTCCCCCAGTGATAGACTGTAACCTATTAACTGAAATAAGCCTTCCCCTGAGTGCTTTATCACAGCAACATAGGGAAATTAGAACAAGGGTAGATAGTAGAGTGGGAGCTGGAGAACAGATGTCGAAGAGACGGTAGGAGGGCAGAGGGTAGATGGCTGTCCATAGTTAACACAGTCCATAGTTAACACTGTCAAAACCAGGTCCTCTGCCATGATCACCCTCTAGGCTTCTAATATATGAATGGTGAAGAAGAGGGCTGGTGGGAGAAGCAGCATGGCCAAGACTCCAGGAAACAGGTTATAATCTCACAAACTAAAGACTTCTGCTTGCAGTAGACACACTTGAATTTTCAAATACCACTAACGGAGAAAAGGCTTCACATTCATTTGGGGTACACTCCTCAGGACATGATATAGGTCCTGCGTCCCACACTAGAATGAGCATGAAACCCAAAAGGAGATTTTACAACCGAAGACATTCTTCCCTGTCCCTGTGGGTCACAGCCTAGAGACTCCTAAAAGAGCAAGACCACTGCTGCGGGCAGCGCTGAACGGATCTTCTGTCTCCCGGGACAGTTTATGAACTCCCACTGTTGTCCTGTGAGCCCAGGGGCCTTTGCTGTGGGCCTCTCCTGTGCCCCATGGGACATTTAGCAAGACCCCTGGACCCTTCTAGAAGATGCCTGTGACTGCCCTGCTTCCCCACCACCCCCCCAACTCCCATGATAGTCTTCTTAGACCCAGATTAATGCCTCCCAGAGTTGGGATCAGACAGGCTGGCAAGAGCATGACGTGCCGCGGATGAACGCTGTGGGAGGCCCTCCAAATGTACATCCGGGTCTCTTTCAGAACAGGATGCACCCACCTAACCTCCAAAGAGAGCCTGACCACTCAGCCCCTTTGCCAGAGGGCTGGTTGTGCAGAACTCTAGGGCCTGAGGCTTGGGAAATGCCATGCTAGGCTCCTGAGGTGTGGGCAGCCATTGCCAAGGTCCCTCCTGCCCCTTTTCACCACCTCCCCATCGCTTCTTGAGCCACACTTGATGCTGTGCCGAGGAGTGCCCTTGACATGTTTCTAGGTGAAGGAGGGTCTGTGAATCTCCGCCTTCTACAGAGATCCAAGCCAGCCTCATTGGCCCTCCATCCCCCACAGGTGACAGCACAGGGCACTAAGAAGCCTGTGTGTAGTGAGAGTAGTCTCTGAAGAGGGGACTGATGACTTGTGGACTCATGCAGCAATGAAGCCGGGCCCTGTGTGGAGCCTTCAAGACCAGAGCACCAGGAGACACCTGTCCCTACCCTCAGTACACCGTGGGAGGACAGCCTCACGAGAGAGAACTTTGACTGCACTGAGGCCACATACGTGATAAAGACTGTGAGGCGGAGGGCCCCAGACAGAGAGGTCAGGGAAGGCTGCGTGGGGGAGGGAGACACAGGAGAAATTAAAAGTTCTTCTCCCTGTTGGCAGGCCCTGTCACCTTCTTAGCATCTAAGAACTAGACGGCACCTAAGACATCTCTGGACAATGCTCACACCTAGTAGAGGAACTGCACCTCCAATGCCGCCGTTCAGCTGCCTCTGCAGGATAACTTGCGTCCTCACCAAGAATCCCATCTCCTTCCCAGAACATTCTGTTCAAAAATTCCCCTGTAAAACTCCACGTCCTTTTAGCTTCTACTCCTCAGTGCTGAAGAGAGCCGTGTGGAGCTGCTCTGCCCTGCATCTGGAAAGATCTCTGACCTCTGACCTCACCCAGCCAGCTTTCATCCTGAGCACTTCGGGAGCCTGAGGTCCCCAGACCTGCAGCTGGTCCTGCCTGGGCATCACCACCATGCTGAGAAGCAGCCTTCAGGGACCTGGTCTGGACTGTCTCCAGGTCTGGTCCACAAGGTTCCACAGCAGGCTTCAGGATCCCTGGACCCGCAGTCTCATCTTCCCAGTAGTGGGTACGTAGCCCTCCCACTGCCCCCAAGCTGCTGAGTGGATCTTACCTGTTGGAGGCAGAGAGCTCCTGTGAGGGCCAGGGCTGGCTGAAATCCCAGGAGAACTGCTGGGCCGTTCCCAGGTGGTCTCTGGTCAAAGGAAAAACAAGATCATTTTGAGAATGGCATGGCGGAACCCAAGCGTCACGGAGTAGAGAGAGTCAAGGCGGTCACCTTCCTTCCTTACCTCAGCCCCATGGGAGCCTGCTTCTTGCCTGCGCTCCCTACTCCTCACACCCAGCCCTCATGGAAGAGCCTCTCTCAGCCAAGGCCCTTCTCTACACTGGACCTGAGGAGGTGGCTTCCAGCAAGAGCCTTCCACCGTCTCCCCACACCTCTCCTTCTGTCCCCATGGCTCCCATCTCTAGTCCCAGAATCTGCAGTTGCACACAGGGCATTTCTCCTCAAAGCCTGTGGCAACCTCAAACCCTGGAGCACAGAGCGAAGGGCCTTGGCCTGTAGAAAGATGGTGAGCCCTGGGTGCCTCTAGACTCTACTGCTGTGCCCTCAGCTAGGTCGCTCATTTTAGTTTTTGGAGTCCCTGTTCCACCATGTAGCCAGGGTGACTTGTGATTCTCCTAGCTCTGCCTCCCAAGTGCAGATGACAGTCATGTGCCCCCTCCCAGCCCCCTTCCCTGGCATGTTCTGTGTCTTGGTTGAACGACATGCGTTAGTGGCCTTCCTGGTTGCCTCTCCCGGCACTGAGCTCTGGGGGCTGGTCAGAACTTCACCAACACTACCGCTCTATTCCTGTCCCCCAGAGCGCAGGGCTGTGAGCAGGCTCCTCACAACATTAACTGGTGGTGAAAATAATACATTTCTGTAGTCATGTGTGGTGGCCCACATCTGTAATCTCTGCACTAGGGAAGCTGAGGCAGGAGAATCAAAAGCTTAAAGCCAGGGCTTAGCAAGATGGCTTAACAGGTAAAGGTATTCGTGGCCAAGCCTGGTGACCTGACTTTGATCCTGGAGCCCACATTGTAGATGAAAAGGAGTCTCTCTCTCTCTCTCTCTCTCTCTCTCTCTCTCTCTCTCTCTCTCACACACACACACACACACACACACACAGTAAATTTGAAGTGAGTTCAAGGCCACCCTGGACAATTTAGTGAGACTCTGTCTGGAGACAAAACCTTTTCTCACTATACACACTTTGAGAATGCAGGAGAAAGCCAGGAGGAAACAAACATTACCCATAATCCCACCCTCAGAGGTCGGCACTCCCTACAGTTTGTTTCTGTTATTTGGGGGAATCTTTTGGTAGGTTTTTTGCCGGTCTGCTGGGCCTAGCCTCAGACTTGTAGTGAGAGCTTCCTGTCTCAGTCTCTGGAGTGCCGGGGTTATAGGCGTGTGCTACTGCTCATGGCTGCTTGACTGCGTGATTGTCTTAGAAAGAGAACACGATTTCCCTGCACTCTCTCTCCATGTGACTCACTTCTCAGGCCATGACAGTGGCAAGGTAAAGAGTCAGCACCCCAGCTCTGCCTCTGGTGACCAGCACAACCTGAATCAATCCCTCAGGTACTCAGGGCCTCAGTTTCCCCTTTTGCAGAGCGAATTTTACAGCAGCAACAGTATCGGCACCCAAAGGAGGCACAGCCACACTTGCCACACTTCACACATGAGGTTTTTTTTTTAAGATTTTAAACAAAATATGAATGGATATAACATAATCCAATTAAACTTATGTCACTAAGAAGGTAATTGTTTCAGATGACGAAAACAAAACCAGCTCCCTTTTGACAGCCTCCCCTGGCTGCAAATCCAACCTGAGTTCTCTCCTCAGCTTCTGCAGAACCCCAGACCAGACACCAAGACCCCTGCCTTTGGCCTTGACAGCCACACTTAGAACCTATTCTGTGTTTTAGGAGGCATGGATTGAGGGCTCCTGGGATTTGACTTCACAGGGTAACATGGTCCCTTCCTGCCTCAATGAGGAGAATATACATGGGTGGAGAAGGGCAGCTAGACAGGGAGAAGGAGACATCCCTGAGCAAGCAGATGTGAGGTGGGGGTCAGGCCTCAGGCTGAGCGTACGAGATTTTGGGTTCCATCCCCAGGACCACAAAAGAGAGGGAACTTCCTGAGGAAGCAGACAGACCTCTAACCTAACTCCTCCATAAGGAGGTCTCTCCCCCGATCTGCCTGTGGTCAGCTTGCTTGGAAGTCAGACTGCTACCCAAGTCTATAGCACCAGCCAGGGTCAACCCAGCTTTCCTCTCCAGCTCTGGCTTCTTGGCTTCCCCAACCCAAGATCCGAAAGCAGAAATCACCTGCTCCACTGCCCCTCATCAGGCTGGCTGGGGGTCTGATAGTCCTTGGTCAGAGGATCACCGCTCCTCATGCTTCTCCCTGCATGATCTGATCTTCCTGTCTCTTGGCTCTCCCATCTCTGCCCCAGCCCTGACAGCAGACTATCAGACTGCTGGCCTCAGAAATCTCCCAGGAAGCTGCAGCCTGTCCTTGTCTGTCTGCCTAATCTGTCTTCTCGGCAGGCCCGGTTAGCCCGCCCTGGTGATTTCTGAACATTCCTCTACTGTTCTCTTTGCCTATTCCCATGCCTGGAGATCACCATCTTACGTATTTAAGAAGTCTCAAAGTGCCTCCTCTGCCATTCAGAGTTCCAAGATTGCTTCCTTTTTCTAGGCCATATACTCCCTTACCCCACAAAAAACCCACCGGAGTGGGTGTGGCAACTCTCTTAGCACATCCCCCTGCCCTTCCACCCTGCAGCTGCTCACCAACGAATTCCTCTCAAGATGCTGGCTCACCCTCCCCACCTGCACGGGAGGGCGGGAGACAGAGGTGTTCATAGTCTATGAGTCAGCATGAGGGAGTCAAAGGTCTAAGCAAAAATTCTGAGGCGCTCGCTCCCCCAGCTCAGAGATCTAGGTAGGGGTACAGAGGGCTCTCAGCAGCACCCTATTCACTGCTCGCTGGGTTCCCCAGGGCTCCTTCCCAGCATCCTCCCTGCTGACCCTTGTGCCCAGGCATCTGCCTCAGATGAACCAGGGCCCAGCATAGCACACATTTTCCAGCCCTTGGATGGTCACAGGTTTTCACCTTGACCTTGTCCTTGAGCACAGCAGCCCTGGCTGCTTCATTCCTTCAGGAGCGGTCCCTCAGCAGCCAACAGGGATGAACACTGTGACAGACCCTGAACAACCACAACCTGGTGTGCTTTTCAGCTATCTATTGATAAACAGACCCCCGTTCCACCTACACTCAGGGAAGAGCCCCAGAGAACTGGGTCCCATTTGTTTGTGCTGCTGGCTCCCTTCCTTTGGTGGCTGAGGCTACTGACCTCACACACACCGTCTCCAGCTGATGTACAGAATCTGCTCTTTCATCTTCTGGCCACCACAGGGTCCTAATTTTTGCCATTGTCTATCCAGCCTTCTGGTACCTGCTAACCTTAGCAAGCTAACAAGCAGGGAGAGACAAAGGCATGGCTTGTGAAGCTGTGCTCACTCCCACCACCGAGCAGGAGATGAAGAGCCGGAGAAGCTGGGGCTCCTCCTGGCTTCCTCCAAGGAAGACAGTGGGGAAGGGCTAGGACAGCGGTTCTCAACCTGTGGGTTGCAGAGCAGATATCCTGCCTATTGGACATCTATACTACGATTCCTAACAGTAGCAAAATTACAGTTATGATGAACCAACAAAGTAATGTTGTGGTTGGGGTCACCACAGCATGATGAACCACGGGGCATCTTGTTGCTCAGGAGGCTGTTGGAAGTGTCTTGGAACCCACAGAGAGAAGCTTCCTGAAGGTGGATACTTGCTCTCCAAGAGGCTCCTGATCGGGGCTTCTGTCCCTGTATTCTCTGCCCTAGGCCACTCCTAGTCCCTTGTAAGTGCTGTATCCTACTCCAATCTCTAGCTGGCTTTCTGCAGGAGCAGGCCTTCTGCCTGAGGCCACAGCCCAGCCTATCTCCTGGCCTTGGCCAGATGTGACCTATGTAAGACCTGAGGACAACTGTAAGCCTAGGGCAGAATTCGGCCAGACCATGTGGAGGGGCCAGGTAGAGAGAAGAACTGTGGGCTCTGACAGAGCAGTCATACCACCAGCATGGCCAGTCCTACAGGTGACACCATCCAGAAGGAGGAAGCCATTCCCAGGACTTCTGCAATGAAGATGCTATACTCCATTTCCAGTGACCAGGCTCTCCGGCCTGGTCCAAGCCAGACTAAACAGGTGGCTGAGAGCCCAACGAGCCCAGATCAAGGCTCTTGAGCATTCTCTGGGCTTCCATGGCTAGGACCCTGAGTCACTCCAGGCAGCTGCTGCCACAAGGGCCCTGGACACTGTGTAAGTTGCAGTGACATCAGATTGGAAGGAGTGAGCTGTCCCTCAGGGACCATTTTCCCACCCAACCCAATTCTCCCAGAACACACTTTCCTAACGGTAGCCACTCCCTTCGAACCTTGTCCACTGAAACCAGGGCAGCCAGACATACACAGACAACTGGGCCTGGGTAAAGCCAGCCCAGGGAGCTTGTTTTCTTAATGTGGACTCCTCACTGTGGCTTACACGGCCTGGCCTTCAGAAAACAAAACTTACGAGAGAGCTCAGTTGAACAGTTGAATGCTGTGGAAATCCAGCTTTCAAAGTACAGGTGTCTGCTCTTTAATAAATAACGATTAAACACTTAGGACGATGAGTGAGGCAAGAGCTATTAATTTGAAATAGTCACCTCTAGGCGTCTGTGCCCCTTGCTAAGACTGCCTGCATTAGGGGCTCACACCTCCACTGGGGAAGCTCAAGACCCCCCTGGACCTCCCCACTGGTTCCAAGTGTTTGCCACGGGTCCACCTACAAGCCCTTGTGTCTTCAAGTATCATCCTTCCCCACAATGGCTTAGTTCATCTCCAGGCCCATATAGTGACTTTCTTCTGCCCTCAGAGGCCGTAGGTGAACTAACAGGTACTAGCCAGCAGGAGCAAGCTTTGAAGTCCTCCCCTTTCTTGCTTCCTTATTCCTTTCTCTTTAGTGCTTCCCTTGAACCTGAGACAAGGTCCTATGTAGCCCAGGTTGGCCTTATACTCACTACGTAGCCAAGGATGACTTTGAATTTCTGATCATCTTGCCTCCACCTCCTGAATGCTGGGATTATTGTCATATTCTACCATGATCAATGTATGTATTGCTGGGTACCCAACCGGGGGGTGGGTGTGTGCTAGGCAGGCACTCTACCAACTGAGCTATAGCCCCAGCCGTGCCCCCTGGTCTTCTTGCATTCTCACTGGCCTTTGCTTAGTAGTGGTCTTAGCAGTGGCTTTTCCCTCAAGAGTGTGTACCTGGTGTGTGACCGGACTCAGGCATATGGCAGCACCAAGACCTCTCTTTCTAGCCTCTGTCCCTTCCTAGTCAGGATCAGCGTCCCTCTAAGATGCTTAGCACCAGGAATGTAAGTCATCCCAGGAGAGCTGCAGGAGCCCCTGGCCCAGAACATCTTCTTCCCACCACTTTTCAGATGCTAGATCTGCAATCACTACTTCCCCAGGATGTGAGTTTGCAGCCCCAGGATGCAAGCCCAGTTCACTTTCCCTCAGAAACCAGCAGCAGTTCCGGGTCTTCCCGTTGCCCCCTGCACGTGTGTGTCCGGGAACCTGGCTATTCAATGTCTTCTAGTTAGGAGCCTCTGGCTTCAAAACACCCAGTGGCCTCTTAAAATGAAGTGAGCCTTAAGCTCCTACCCCAGCCTCCGAGCAGGAGAGACCTTCTTCTCTCTAGACAGCTGCCTGTGCCTGGAAACATCCGGCATCTCCCCCAATGGTCACAAAACACCTGAGACAAGTGTTGTTGTTTCGTTTGGAACGAAGGAAACCAAGGCCACAGTAAGATGAGGCGTTCCCGAGACAGAGTGGTGCCAAAGGCCACCGTCTCCCAGGTACGCTTGTCATGTCTGACTGCAGTGTGTGAGCTGCTGAGCTGCAGCCAAATGATGCTATTTAATTGCTTAACCACTCTTGTGCAAAATCATCTCTTAAATTAATATAATTATGATTTACAAAACTTAGAGGCAAGGGCTCACTGTGTGTGGTATTGCTTTGTCACTGCAGGGACAACAACAGATTAAACTCCCGCCTTTCATCTTTGGCTTAAATTCTATTGATCAGGATATCTCTCTACTTATACAATTGATAAACTATTCAGTCTTGCCAGGCATGGTGATACATGTTTTTAAAACCCAGCACTTGGGAGGCAGAGGCAGGCGGATCTCTGTGAGTTCAAGGCCAGCCTGGGCTACATAGTGAGTTTCAGGCTAGCTAAGGCTACATAGTGAAACCCTGTCTCAAAAGAATCCATCCATCTATTCATCCATCCATCCTTCCACCCATCCATCCATCCATCCATCCATCCTCAATTTTACAGTTTTATATAAATATGTATACATGCGCTCCTGAACTTATGGTGGAGTTATGTTCTGATAAATCCACTGCGCTTAATACCCCCATAAACCCACTGTAAAGTTGGAAAATCTCATAGTTTCAGGAAATCTGTCTCTCTTCTCTTTCTCTTTCATTGTGTGTGTGTACATGTGTGCATGTGTGCATGTGTATTGATGTGTATGTGTATATACATTGGGCCTCCACATGCTTGCACATATGTGCACATGTACCCTTTCACACACATGTCCCCATATGTATGGAAATAAACATACACACACTTGCACATGTGTAGTTTGTGTTTAAATTTGGATTAATAAAAACTTTTCTTGTAGGGTTGGGGAGAGGAGGTTGTGCCAGGAAATAGATTCTATTAGGCCTAGTGTTGGTTAACGATAAAGATGATAAAGAGAGAGGACTAGAGGAGAACTGGTCAAATCGCGTGGCTGCTGGATTCGTGGTATTGTTGGGAGGTGGTAGCGGGCAAGAGGCGTGCGTGTGTGTGTGTGTGTGTGTGTGTGTGTGTGTGTGTGTGTGTTTGGATGAAGAAAGTCACTGGCACGTGTCCTTGGTGGCTGTATCTTTCCCTAGCCTCGCCCTGCATTTCCTTTCTCTGCTTTCTGGTGGCCTTGCTATAAACTGCCCTGCCAAGGGGATAAACAGCTCTGACATCATGAGCCCAAATGAAGCTTTCCTCCTTTACTTAATACAGCGATCAAGGAAAGGCTCAGAGAAAAGGATCTTTAAAGGAAGACACGGAAGAAGTTTATTAGGTGTCTAACACATGATTACTCCAGAGGCACTTGACAACAGGATCTGTTTATTGTCTCACGTGGTTTCAGAAGGTCAGGACTTAGACGAGGGCTTAGCAAGGTGGTTCTAGCTTGGAGATCCCCAGAAGCTGGTAGATGAAGCAACGGCACCAGAAGCCAAAACTCACTGGTACTGAGCTACACATAATATGACAGCTAACTTACCCCAGAGTGGGTGAGCAAAGAGAGATAGCAAGGCAGAAGCCATAGGTCTGCTGTAGCCTAATCCTAGAAGTCATACTTGAACCACCATGATTGCCTGGTCTCTATCAAGACCACTCTTGCAAGAGTCTGAAAAGGAAAGGGCATGAGTAGTCCTTTCTAGAAGCAATCTTGGAAGCCACCTACCAGGATTGGGAAGAAATCAGCTTTGCACTTCTCTGAAGGAAGAGAATTCCATACCCAAGGGAGAGGGAAGAAGATTCTGAGACAAAAACATGTCTGCTACCTTCCAAGAGCAGTAGAAAGGATGGTATGGCTGAAGAGGACATGGTGGACAGGGGAGAAGATGAGGTCAGAGGCGATAGGGATTGGTGGGTTTGCTCAGTGTGGGAAACGGTTCCTAAAGGATGGTTCATGGGGCCTGGAGCATCAGCATTATCCAACATGTTAGAAATGCAGTTCTCAGGTCCCGGCCTAGATCTGCTGAGGCTTGAACTGACAGGACAGGTACCAGGCACCTCCATTGTATACCCTCTAGGGGTCCTACTCTCTGTCCAGGATCTTTCTAATCACTGCAAGGATGCTGGCTTTGATTCTGAATGGCATGCTTTGAGCAATGAAGCATCACGATGCAGCAGCCACCTCTGAGCTGCTCTGTTGGGCTGGCCACCACAGCTGTCTTGTTTCTCTTTCTAACTAGCCTGACAATCTTGGGCTCTTCCCAGGCACCCTCTGAAGGAATACTAGAAATAGCATGTCAATGGCAAGAATGCAGTACAGACCACCCTTGGTGGACATCCATGGCGGCACCAGCTTTGACATCAAGAGTGAAGGTACCTATGAGGTCTGTGGGTGTCTCTCTCAGCCAAAGGCAGGGGAATCAGGACACCTGGGCGAGGCTGCCCCCATGACCTTAGCTGCAGAACTGGTCTCCTCCATGCATCATTCCCATGAGGGCATTTGGATCATTCCTGAACCATCGAATGGCAACTGAATAAAGAGATCTTGACTTGGGCGGTTTCCCTGATTGTTCCTGTGCCAGCTCTCAGCAATCCAACCCTGCTCGCATGCAGGAGTCAGGTCCTGCTGGCAGGAACAGAGCCTTAGTGAATAGAGTAACACAAGCTCTTCTCTCTAGCCAGCCATCCCACTGGCCCCTGCCTGGAGAGAACCACAGGCTCAGCTCTGCCAGATACTGAGCCGTGTCCCAGGTAGATGTTTGAGAGAAGTATGTGGGCTCCCATCCGGTGGGGGACTGGTACCTCCAAATGGACCCAAGAAGGCACACAGAGCTCTGCAGTTTCTGACCCACAGTGACCTTCAGGGAACAAGAACCTTGTCCAGAACTTTGGTTCCCTCCTCTGCTCCCCTGCTCCCTCCCAGATGCCAAGCCTCTGCCTCACCTATCCCCACCTTTGTTTTCATCTCTTTGTAGAGCACATCTCCTGGGGAAAAGGTGAGGGAGTGTCCCTCTTACCACACCAGGAATAAAGATAAGCTAGGGTGCTTTCTTTAGCATTGTTGAGCTGTTGGAGTGTCCCTTTGTGAGCCTGAAACATCTTTAGTGATTCCTGCTTCCCCCTGCAGCTCACAAGACCATTGGAACAACTCTGGGATACATGGGGGCGGAAGATCTACGCTTACAGAAGATAGAGGTTGAGGGCAACAGCTCGGTGACCCAGAGGCTTCTGGGCCACTTTGACATGTCCAGTTCTGAACTGCCGCAGGCTGCACAGTGGTCTGGAGATGGGCAGGACCCGCAGCGCTACACAGACACTGAGAGATCCTGAGAGCATGTAATGGGGGCTTGCCTGCCCCTCTGGGGAGGCAGAGCAGCGACGGGGTTGACGGCAGTGGGAAGAGAGTGTCTTGCCACTGAGGCGATGGGTGTGTGCGGCCAACTGGCAGTTCACAGCTATTAGGCCCCACGTTACGGTTGGGAAAACTGGAGGCAGACCCCAAGAAGGAAACCTTCTCTAATCCCAAACCTGATATTCCCAGACCAGAGCCTAAACTTGGTACCCAGTGCTCCAGGCTCATTTTCTGAAGCCACTTTTGCATTAAAATCACCTGGGCCATTGGTTTAAAATGCTGATTCCTAGGCCCTGGGTCTAGAGATTATGTTTAGTCCAAGGAAATGTAAGCCAGGAACCATTGTTTTTATTTTGCAATCTCAGTGATGATGAGTCAGCTATGGGGAAAACCCAGGCAGCCTACCGTTAAATCATCATGGAATCCTGTCACTGGCAGGGCCAGACAGGCCCGGCAGGTGGGTCAGACTTAGGATGAGGTAAGATACATAGTAGAAATATAGGGTAATCTGGGGAACCTCCAAGTGTTCACTGTCTCCATTCTAATCTTTTAAAACTACCAAGGTCACAGTATCTGTCACCAGAGAGTCCCTGTCTGCATGAGGCTTTGCTATCTGTTGTGGGGCCCAAGAACATTTTACCAATGGAGTCCTGAGAACTCACAGCAAGCCGGAGTCCCCAGAGTCTGTCCTGTGACAGCTGAGCATGAGGAGAGAGAAGGTGAGCACTGTGGGCATGGAGAAGGCACAGGGGTCAGGACTCCAGAGGCAGGGGGTACTTTCGTTCTGACTGGGTAGAGTCCCTGTGACCCAGTGGCCCAACTGCTGTTGTCCAGGCTTCCTCAACATTGGAGAAGGACACGAAGAACTTCCAGAGTAACTGGGAGTTTCTTCTCACCTTGTCTACACCCCCTTTCCTTCCCCTCCCACCACTGCTGATGCCCTCTGAGAGCTGAGACTGTCAGGTCAACCTGTGCCTTGCAGAGTGGAGCAGGTAATCAGGATGGGTTTGATGAATGAATAAAGACTCAGATCAACACAACCATTACAACTCAGTCCTAATGGCTGATTTAAAAATGACATGCCTTCATGTATGTATAGATAGAAAGATATGAAGACAGAACAAGATGGAGCCAGGGAACACAGAGAGCACCTCATTTTCTTCTTGGTATGTGAATTACAAAAAGCCACAGCTCTGTTTCAAAAGTGCCAAAGACCTGGGTTATAGCTCAGTGGTGCAGTGCTTGCCTTGCAAGTTAGAAGGCCATTGCCTCAGTACTGGCATGTCAAATGAAGAACGTATGACAGGAGTCTACTGAGCGCATCTGAAAGACTCTAACTAGCAGTGTTTTCAAAGCAAAGACTCATGACCAAACCTTTGGCAGAGTACAGGGAATCATAAAAAAGAAGGGGAGTTAGTCTGATGGGGAAAGGATAGGAGCTCCACAAGGACCAAATATATCTGGGCACAGGGTCTTTTCTGAGACTGACATTCAACCAAGGACCATGTATGGATATAACCTAGAACCTCCACTCAGATGTAGCCTGTGGTAGCTCAGTAACCAATTGGTTTCCCAAAGTGAGGGGAACAGGGACTATTTCTAACAGGAACTCAATGACTGGCTCTTTGGTCTCCCTGCCCCCGAAGGGAGGAGCAGTCCTGTTAGGCCACAGAGGAGGGCTTTGCAGCCAGTCCTGAAGATACCTGATAAAACAGGATCAGATGAATGGGGAGGAGGTCCCCCCTATCAGTGGACTTGGAAAGGGGCACGGTGAAGATGAGGGAGAGAGGGAGGGACTGGGAGGGAATGAGGGATCGGGACACGGCTGGGATACAGAGTTAATAAAATGTAACTGATAAAAAAAATAAAAAAAAAAGAAATACATGAAAGCGTAAAGGACATTCATGGATAGTTTACAGAAAAATACAACAGGTTAGCATGATTAGCAAATAAGAAAGGCTCTTAATCTTCCTCAGAACTGGAGAAACATAAACTAAAGAACATCACATTTTTATTCACGGGATAAATGAGGGTCTTCTGAAGTGACCATTCTTAATGCAGCTCTGGAGAAGCGGGGTAGGGAAGGGGCTGACTCTTCTGGAAAGACTGTTTGGAAGTACCTGCCAAATTCTTTTTGACTGAACAACAGTTCTAGGTTGTGTTTTTTTTTTTTTTTTTTTTAATTTTCCTTTAGTATTTTCTTGCTAGAGTAGAAAAGCCCCTGAGAGTCGGTCCAAGCGTCCATCCTCTGGGGAGTAACTGTACTGACAGAATGGCGTTCCCCGATGCGAGAGTGAGGAAGGCACATTGCTGTGTATACAAAAGTCGTCACCTTCACTAGACGGAAAAGCACGTGCTGCTTTAGGTACAGAAACTGCTGACAGAACACCCTCAAAGACATATCCTGAAAATGGAACCAAAGTCAGGTGACTGCTTGCACAGTACACCCACCTGCATGCATGGCTACAAACAGCGGCCCCCCTTTTGTGCACAGTTTTACTCACTGTGGCTTTGTTTACCTAAGGCCAGCCATGGCCCGAAAAACGTTAAATAGGAAACTCCAGAAATAAGCAAACCACAGGCTTAAGACTGCACGTCGTGTTGAGTAGCATGACGCAACCTCGCGCTACGTCGTCTGCCTCACCCTGGGTGGACTCACGCCTCTGTGCAGCAGATCCACACTGCATGTACAAGCCATCCCCTAGCGATCGGCTACCCCCGTCTGGGTAACCCTCATTTCGTTTGACGCCTTCTCTGGAGTTCGTGGGTAGGGATTCTAGACTTTCCAATGTGCTCAGGAGAAGCCAGGTCCTGCCTTCTTTAAGGGAACAGGTGAGACAGCTGGGTGGGGTGGAAACCTGTACCGCATTGGCACGGGAATAAAGAAGACGGGGAATGGAAGGGACAGCAGACCCGGGCAGACAGAACCAGTTCCTGTCAGTCGACAGGTGCTTTCCAGGGCCCTGCTGAGAGCTAATTGGCAAATGTCGTCTGAACAACAGGCAAAATAGAAAGCTATTTCTTACACATCTTTTGAAATTAATTTCCACGTGGATTAAAATGATCCAGAAGTGATGGGAGGCTTTTCAGAGGCCACAAGACATGGAAGAAATGCCATGGTGTTTTGTGGGTAGGTGCCTTTTTGAGTATAGCATCAAAGAGGAGAAAACATAAAAACTGGCTAATCTCTATATAAAAATTAAGTTAAGATATGACAGTCAGGGCCCTGGGAGAGGGCTCAGTGGTTACGGTATTTGCCACCCAAGGAAGAATACCAGAGTTTGGATGCCTGAAACCTACATAAATGCCAAAAGGGTGTGGCAGCTTGCCTGTAGTCCCAGCTCAGAAGGAGGATCCAGGGGACCCTGGAGCAAGCTCTGAGTTTGACTGGGAGACCTTGCCTTAAAGATCAAGGTAAAACAATGATCGAGAAATATTCCTGCATCAAATTAGGGCCTCCACATGCGTGGGCACACACATTCATGCTCACCTTTACACATGTGTTCAAACACATGCAAACATGCACACATATGCCCACTGTACACACATAAATATGAAATGGATGAAGAATTATGGGACATTGTAACAGTTAAAAACATTTCCTGTATGTGATGGAGACCTTTCTCTAAGGTCTCCCATGATGCCTCATGCCTGTAGACCCAGAACTCAGAGGATAATTCATGTGAGTCTTGAGTATAAACCTAGACTAGGCTACCCAGCCAAACCCTATGTCAGTCAGCCAATCAATCCATCTGAGCAAATTCTGGTAGACTGTGGGTATGGCTAGTGGAATCAGCCAAGAGTCCTACAGAGCAGAACCTGCAGTGACTACCTTCCACTGCTGGATTTTTTCTAAATGGCTCCTGAAGAAAAGGAAAGTTCGGAGAGAGATGGAGGGTACAAGGCACGCCATAGCCCTAGGCATGGGGACTAATTTTCCAGTCTTCTTATTAGAGACCCTCAAAGCCTCTGCTAACTACCCTTCTTAAAAGCTGCTGTAAGTAGCTTTCTGGTCCTCTGATGAGACCAATCTAGCCTGAGGGCAGACACAAAGCCATACTGCCCTGAATATAGTCAACCCACCCAGGGCCATCAGATTGGGTCTAGAATATTCTTCCATGACACTGTATCAGGAAGGGTGTCCATGACTTCTCCACCGAAAATCACATGGCTCGACTCCTCTCATAAGGCAGTATTGCCTACTTACAGGGCAGCACCTTGTTGAGTGGTTTGTTTTCTGAGAAACACAGCCTTTATTAACATCCGCCGCTCTGCCTTGCTAGTCCTCGTGTAGAAGACTTTCCAGTTAAAGGTGTGACGTTATGTTTATAAATAGTGCCCAAAGCTGCTGAGAGTGTTGCTCTTCACAGACAAGAGGAGATTGTCAGAAAGAACTAAAATTAGTTTGGGAACCAGAAATAATTGACAGAGTCTCCTAGGCACAGCTGAACAGGTGCTTGCAAACATATTGGGTTACCAGTGAGTTGTTCCAACTGACAGGCAGAGGTCCCCATGCTCCCTGAAGAGTACAGGACCCAGTGTCCCCTTGATGCCGCCATCTTGGATCCCAAATATAGCCCATGGCAGCTCAGTGTCCAAGAGGGTTCCCTAGTAATGGGAACAGGGGCTGTCTCTGACGTGAACTCAGTGTCGGGCTCTTTGATCACCTCCCCCTAAGGGGGTGGGGGCAGCCTTACCAGGCCACAGAGGAAGACAATGCAGCCAGTCCTGATGAGATATGATAGGCTAGAGTCAGATGGAAGGGGAAGAGGACCTCCCCTATCAGTGGACTGGGAAGGGGCATGGGAGGAAAAGAGGGAGGGAGGGCAGGATTGGAAGGGCAGGAAGGAGGGGGCTACAGCTGGGATACAAAGTGAATAAATTGTAATAAATAAAAAATAAAAAGAGTACAAGACCCTTCCTAATCCTAAGTAGTGCTTCAAAAGGTACAGAAATTCCCAGCCAAAAACCTATTCTCACACTGTTTTCTAACATCAAGAAAAGGCACTGGGGACAGAGGAGACACAGCATGCTGATGGAATGAGGGACTTTAGAGTCAAATGAAGAAAGAATCCCAGGAAATGGCTAAAACAGATTCAAAGCCCTCTCTGTAAAGAGGGAAGAAGAAGAAGAAGAAGAAGAAGAAGAAGAAGAAGAAGAAGAAGAAGAAGAAGAAGAAGAAGAAGAAGAAGCCTGTCTACCCAGCCAAACACTGTGAGGATGGGTGGGGGTGGCTGGAATGGGAGTTCCAAGCAGAGCTTCTCACAGCCCAGCCCAGATCACCCCAGGATCACCCAGAACTCCAGGCACAAGGCTGAGCATCAGGCCCGACACCGCAACTTGTGATTCTGCCCTTCGAAGCCTGAGAATCTGCACTGTAAACTCCCAGGCAGTTCTGTGCCAGGGGTAGGACAGAACACTGTCCCGCCAAGCTGCGGCTGCCTGTATCCCGTTACCCATGGGCCACTCAGAAGTAGCAGGAACTCCAGCCAGTACTGACAGACCCACTGCTCATCCACTCCATGTCTTCCACAGGTGGCCTTGGTGACTAATGGAGAAACTCCTTCCCCTTCCAGGATCTTGTCTGGAACCCCTGCAGATGGCACTGTGCTCGCCAGACTGCCATAGGCTCCCCTACTCTGTGGTCACCACCCAAACCAGGCTGTCCTGAAGCCCTGGGAGTAGCCTTGGCTTACCTTTCCACTAGGAAGGTTGAGGGCCAGCAAAACGGCCCAGCAAGTAAGGGAGCTGGTTACTACGCAGACCTGAATTTGATCCTCAGGACCCACAGAGTGAAAGGAGAGAAGTGACAGATGAAAGTTGTCCTCTGAGCTCCGTATGTGCATGTTTTATGTACATGTGTGTGTGCACATGCAGGCACACACTCAGCAAGCGTATACACACACACACACACATACACATATACATGTTTTTTTTTTTTTAAAAGAAAGTTGAAAGAGTCCTATAATGTGCTTAGACTGACTTCTAGGTCTCCTGTTGTGAGATGTACCGGTGTCACAGAGCTGTTTAACATATGCGCGTGCGCGAGCGCACACACACACACACACACACACACACAGTCAGAGGGGTCCTGGGCTGTTCCATGTAAGCTGGAGAGAGTGTTAGAACAGACATGCTCTCCCTAACAAGGAGCAGGCACCTATGTGAAAGTGTTGGTGTCACAAGGCTGAATAAGAAAACGAAGCTTTTGTAATAATAGAAACTGAAAGGCTAAAATGACACAGCCAACCAACCAATTAATAGCAAAGAACTTGCAGAAACTGTCAAGCTGGCCTCAGAGACCCAGGAAAAGACAAATAAACCCAACGGAGAAGATTCTCCAAGAGTGAGAAAGAGAAACCAGCCAGGCCCACGAACAAGCGGGTCAGAGCTGCCTGAGGTGTGCATGACCATCACCAGGACCTCCCCAAGGTTCCCCAGTGTAGCTAGTAAACAGGCAAAGCTGAGCCCATTTCAGAAGGGCCTGGATCCACTCCCAACACATTGAGCTTACAGTCCAGCCGGCTCGCCTCATCGCTATGGGAACTCCTTCTGGGGATAGCTATCTCCGAGCGTGCAGGCAGGCAGGTGGCAAAAGGGCAGGGGCTTCAGTCAACAGGCTCTGTGCAAGATGTAGGTCATTCCCTAGCTAGGAATGCTGAGGCTCCTGAGGGTCTGCGTGGCCCTGTGTATGGCTCAGCCCACTGCTCTCAGAGAGTGGGCACGCAAAGAAACATGAGCTTCTTGCATGACTAACTTCTCACCCTGTTTTCTTCCTCCCACACCTCTTGGAAGAGCCTTCCACTTTGCAATCCAACTGAGATTGAAAGAACAAAAACCCACTCCAAGATCTGCCTCCAACAATAATGATCCCATCAGGGGAAAACTGTGCCAGATTTACACACAGAGGCACTCACCAGCAGTTGTGGGTGATAAACACTTTAAGGTTGACATTCCTTGGTTTCACAGGATTTAAAAAAAATTTTTTTTAAGCTTGATGGGACCTTCAGAAAAGAAGGAAAGAAGATCGCAGCCACGCCACCAGGAAAATTCCCTTGAACAACTCATAAGGGCTTCAGGAGTTTTCCGCAGAGCCATTCGCATGGCGTTCTCCCACTCCACCCCAGCAAGAAGCCACCGAGCAGCTCATTAGAGCTGGCCACGGAGAAGGCTTTGAGCAAACACTTGCTAACTGATAACCGAGGCACGCGGGCCTTGACCACTCAGGCCTTGCCCACTCACGTTCCAGCACACACCCTGCCAATAGAGGTATTTCACTGATTCCGAGGCACCTCGCCTTCAGAACATCTCCCTTGCTTTAAACCGCCCCTCTCCACTGTCCTTGGTGTTCCTACAGCCACAGGCTCCCACCACCTGTCGGTCCCACAAGTGTCACGGCGACACTGCCAATGCACACTAACAAGCTCTGTGTGTGAGAAAGCAGCAGGTGAAAGGCAGAACACGAAGCTGGAGGGTCCGTCTCTATCACACACTTTTCTTCTTCTTTTTCTTGGTCTCCCCTCGTTGCCTCCTGTTTTTTCAGGACACTGGTAAAATATTATCCTGACTTTACTAAGTTGCTGCTTTTGACTCTCTTTTTACACTTGTTTTTGCTATCTGTGTGTGTTTGTGTGCTTGTATGCTTGCGTGTCTGCTTGCACATTCACACACATGAAGGTCAGAAGGAAGCTCACGGGAGTTGGTTCTCTCCTGCTTAGCCATCTTATTGGCCAGTGATCTTTAATACTTGATACACCTGGCCCAAACTCCAGCATCCACAGATTGGATGTGAAAAATACACACCTGAAGGCTGCCTGGGCAGAGAACTGTCCTAGGGAACACAAGAACCCCATGCATCTCCATTTGGGCAGATCCCCACGGGGACTTTTGAGAGGAGACAGTGTCCCTATGTTTATAGACAAGCTTTCGTTTAACTGGACAATGGCCTATCAAGGATGAACGTCAACTGTCTTGTCTTGGAGAAACAATCCGCCTGGATTTCAGAAGTCCTGACCCTGCTTGACTGTCCCCTCTGTCCATTATCGCACTGTGACAGGGTGATGCCATTTCTTAGGAACTTAATCACAGACCAGCGCGTTCCCAAATTTTGGCTCAGAGTAATGGTTTATACCGGCACGGAATAATCTGGTGACTGAAGCAACCCATACAGCGCAGAACCATCACGCTGGGGTCCTTAGCATTTCCTGAAGTGTTTATCATCTCTCTGGGTTAGCAATGCTCTAACTTCTGGTTAGCAATGCTCTAACTTCTGGTAAAGTGTATGACGCGGTGTTACAGGCCATTTTCACTCTAGAACGTGTTTCTCCCATGTACCCGAATCTTAGCACACAATCCTCTATCTGTCCCATCTTTACCCTTCCAGACTTGAGTCAGCTATTACACTCTCTACATCCAAGAAACCAAATCTGTAGCTCTCACATGCATGACAGCAAGCTTGCTCATTTTTCTGTGCTTAGCTTGTTCCTGCACAGTGAAGGTGCTGTGGTTTCATTCGTGTCACTATGGCCACAGATCTCTATCTTCTTGATGGCCAAACCATGCTACTGTAGCTATGCACCATCTTATCTTTGTCCATCCATCCACCCATGGGCACGATGTTAGATTCCATGCCATGGCTGTTGTGAGTAATGCTTGCATAAGCACAGTGTCTCTGAGACGCCAACTCCATTCTCCTTGGCTGTATACTTTGTAGTGGGAATGCTAGATCAACACTTTTTAAAAGGTCTAACCCAAGGAAGCAAGCAAGCATTGTTCATTATGGGCACACCCTCATCCTGAACATTCCTTGTCTTTAACGCACGCATGCGGGTCATGGCAATGATTAGGAGGGACCCTGCCACTCCATATTGGTGAGCTCTGCTAGGTCCTCAGACTGCTCACTCCAGAGCCGGACAGACCACTGGCTTCTGCAGTGTGACCCATGGGGAGGATGGTAGAGTGACCACTGCCAGTTGGCACATACTTCCAAACCAAATTAGAGGCCCTGCTCTAAAAACAAAACAAAACAAACACAACAACAAACTCCCAAAAAGAGAAAAATGAAAAGAAGCCTTAAGCCACTAAGTTCTATGTTCACAACAGACTCCATGTTCCTTGAAGTTCATGTTGTTCACATGTCGAGGCACTGAGCACACATAAGAACAGAAAAAGCCCCATTTTTCTACCCAGAAATGCTGAGCTCCAAACAAATTTTTGAGTCACAGGTGGACTCAGGATTTTGAGGTGATGGAAGCTGCTGTGATCTCTCCTTACACAGACAAGAATAAACGCTGGAGTCAGCCATCCCAGCGATCTGACGACCATAAACAGCAGGCAGGAAAAGGGCCTTTGCTGGCAAGTTCTTATTCATTCCAAATCCTGTCACCATAAAACTGACTTATCTGTCTTCAATCAGCTCTTCGGGAGTCTCTTCCCTAACTTCTGTGGTTTATGGATGTCTAACCTTTGACCTCAGAATGATGATGACAAACATTGCAGTTTTTCAGTGTGTTTCTGAAAATGAAAGTCAGATTTAAGTTTACTCTTCAATTTTATATTCCATTCCTTGCTACCTCTCCAGTTTGGCTCCAAGATAGCCAGGCTCCACCCCTACCCCCCACATGCTACCAAAGACTCATATGAGAAAGCCTGGTCCCCACCTTGGGGTGCTATTAGGAGGTGGTGGAACCTTCAGGAGGTGACACTTAATCTGGCAGGATTTCAACCCAGCACTCAAGAGGCAGAGGTAAGCAAGCAGGCGGTTCTGCCAGCCTGGTCTACACAGTGAGTTCCAGGGCAGCCAGAGCTGCACAGTGAGCCTCTGTCAAGAAGTTAGGTAACAGGGAGTATAGCGTCCCCTCACAGGGACATTCGGCTGCTTCCTCTCTTTGTTTCCTGCCCCACATGAGGTGAGTGTGTCTCCTGTGGCACATGGTCCCACCACAGTGTGCTCTGGAACTATGAGTCTAGCCAAAACCTTCCTTCTTTATCAGTTGATTATTTCACGTAGTTTATCCCAGTGACAGAAAGCTAACACAACATCTTTTTCAATTCTGTTGTTTGTTACTAAGTCCCCTTGAAGTTGAAAAGAAAAAAAAACAATAGGTGGGGATGATCAGAAAGCACTTAAGAATATGAAGTCAAATATTTTTACTTTTTTTCTAATAGCAGATTGTGATTTGATAGCAGGTGCAGGCCACCTGTCTTGGTGTTTTGAGCAAACAGCTCACCCTAGCACTTTAGATGTGCAACAGAATTTGGAAGTTCTACATTAAGAGCCTCAAAAGAACAGCTTCCAAAGGCAACCAAGAAAGCCACAGAGCATCCAGCATCCCTGTGCGTGTGCGCTTTTAAAGAAACAATTCTTTATAGCCGTAATTCACTATATTACAGCACTTACCCTCCAAGAGCACGTAGAACCGTGGCTTTGGTCTGTTTGCGGAGGGTGCAGCCCTCTGCATTTCCTCATTATAGGAGGCTTCTGTCACCTTAACCCAGTGCTCATTAGCAGCTGCTTCTCACCCATCGGCAGCCCTGGCAACCACTCATCTACTTCCCGTTTCTATGGATTGGCCTATTTTAGGCATTTCATATAAACCGAATCCCACAGCTCGCAGCCCTCTGCGTCTGCATTGACCCGATGTGATGTTTTCAAGGATTGCCCCTGTTGAAGCAGACATCAACTCTGCTTCCTTCTTTTCTCTAGCTCAGTTTCACCGTGTGCTCACACCCCGTTTTGTCTACCTACTCATTGGGTGATGGGCACCAGGGCTCTGGTCTTGGGGACAATGCTGCTGCTGTGCGTGAGTGTCTAGGTTTCAGTGTGGACATGGGCTTTCAGTTTTCTTGGGCACAAAGCAAGAAAGGGAACCATCATAACACATCTTTCTGGTGCGGTGGTATCTGGACCATTTGCTGCTGACTGTTAGCTCCAGCCAACAACCAATGGGCTGCTGCGTCGCATTGTTTACTAAATAATTCAAAAGAACTTGACTTCTGAGGGAAGAGGGAAGAATACAGTCTGCCCTCTTTGTCTTTGGATGTCAGCATATTGGCGTTGTGAATGGCTTTAAACAAGAGATTACTTGGCCTTAAAATCTGGTGGAACTACTGAATATGTAGTTAAATATTACCTAAACAATATAAATTAAAATGGACGGTCAGGAGGAAAAAACAAAGGCTATACTGAGGCAGAATAATACTATGCTTTTGTGTTTAACCGCTTTCTACCCTGAATCCATTTTTTAAAAATAGAGGGAGTGAACCTGGGGGGAGGGAAAGTGGGAGGGGAGTGAGAGGGGAGAGAGGGGAAACTGTGGGATGTATATATGAGAGAAGAATTTATTTTTAATAAATAAGAATCCCAAACAAGGGCTATTCACGAGTGTGTTTACACATGCTTATACACAGAAGAGCACAGCACACAATTTAATCAACCGAATGCACCTAACAAAAGCATGACTCTAGTGTTTCTTTGAGTACTACAGATGGACAGAAAAAAACAGACTGGGTGTTTGGGTACAGATGCTTCTCTGGGCAAGTTTTATTGAGGGGAGGGACTGTCAGGGCCATCCTATCTAGAGAGCTGGAAAAGTATCTAATTACTTTGAACAAAGTAAAGCTCAAAAAATGGTTTGCACAATTACTAGTTTTGTGGAAATCCTACCTAGAAACTCATTAGTTCTTAGTGTAATAAAGTTGAATGGGGATCCACTTACTTAGAGGAAAATTAAAATAAGAAATCAAGAAAACTACTGACTATTTGGCAAATGAACACAAAAGCTCAGACCCTGGCTTACATCCAGGCCAAGCCTCACTCATAAACATAACAAAACATTCGAAGACACTGATTCTCGGTCAAAAAGAGGGTAGAAACAAATTCCAGCTCTCTCGGATTTTACTTGACGCTTCATAGGGCAAGCAGACGTCTCTTAAAATTGTCATTTCTGATTAACGTTTTAGCTAACTAATCTTTGAGCTCACTTATCCTTATAAATTTGGTCATCACCGCCGTGCTCCCACTTCTGAGCCCTGGAGCCTGGGTGTCTGGTCATAGCTCGAGCACAAGGGCCTGGTGACTTTGGGCAGAGGCTCTTAGTACATGGAGGAGCCCGTTCCTGGATATGTGGGATAAACCCTGTTAAACCAGGGATTATCTTTTCTGCCAATGAAGAGCTTTGGTGTTGCAAGTCAAAACTATATTATTCTATGAATAATACAGAGTTATGGCTGCATTCCAACAAAATATGAAGTGAATTTGGCTCATGGGTCTTGGTCTAGGGCCCCCTGTGTTAGATGATCTGGAAGATCCACCCTGGGAGGGATATGCAATAAAGTCTTCAGCCACCGAACCCGCTGTGTGAATGACAAGGAGGCAGGATTCACCGTGACACTCCATTCTAAGGCTCTCTCTACATCGTGATATTGAGCTTAGAGTTCTGCTCAACGTTCCTATTAGGGGACTCCTCTAGGACCTCAGGTTGGAAATAGAAGTTTCTGTGTGGAAGGGGTTGAGTCAGGCTTTCTGATAGGCTGTTTGGAGTCAGGTGTTCTCATCCAAAAGGATGGAGAAATAGTTCCCCAAGTAGGAGTGGGGGCTAGGGGTGGGTGAGGAGGTGGAGTCTGGCCAATAGGAAGTGGGAGCTTTCTGAAGTGCAGCTGGCTCCTCCACAACCCTTCTAAAGAAGTCAAGAGACCTCCTCCATGGCTGCTGCCCACTCTGCATTTCATTGCCAGACCCGGAGCTGCATGGCGACCTGGAGCTGCATGGCGACCCGGAGCTGCATGGCGTGACATCTTCCCTGTCATCGCTTTCATTCTCTCACCCATCCTCCGTGCCCTAGGCTCATTATTTCCTAATAAGGTCTTAGCACGTAATCCTTCCCTCAGGCTCTGCTTTCTAAGATACTACCTCGAATTATTTTCTTTCTTTAGGGATGAAAGACATAGATAAAATAAATGGGATGACTTGGTTTAATGCATGCAAAGATTAGTAAATATGCTGTAAAAATAATGAGTCATACAGTAAAGAGAACTGACCCTGGCCTCCCGAGCTAGCTTCAAACATCTCTCCATTGTTCAAATGGTAAAATATACACCAAACGATACCAAAAAGGCCAGCTGAGCGGTGTACTTCTAACGATGAAGGGAACCAATGCTGTTGCGCCAGGCCTCTAGAAACAGCTGATGCATGAGAGGCCCTGCTCTTGCGGCCTGCACACTGAACCTCAGTGTGATGGTGCCAAGAGGTGGGGACTTGAGCGACAATTAGGTCATGAAAGCCCCCTCTCACCTGGGATCCATGTTCTTATAAAGGAGCCCATGGGCGCTCCCTCCCCATTTCCTCCACGTGAGGGGAGCAACAGAGCCCATCTCTGGTAATCAGAGGGCAGGTGCCTCTGGACACTTTACCCGAAGGCACTTCAATCATGGGCTTTCCAGCCTCCAGATTTCCCAGATTCTGTTTTCAATTAAGTTGGACTGACACAGGCCCTTAACACTAACCCAGGCCTCAGAATGAATAGCATCAGCTATTGATAACAGCTCACCAGCCATGAGCCCCATTTAGCTCCAGTCCACTCTGGAGGAGGAGAGAGCATGCTCTTGCATGACAAGAAAGTGTGTTTTCCTGGAGTCCCTGGCCTCCTCGGGCTGCACTCTGCAAGATGGAATGCTCTGGAGAGGCAGAGCTGTGGGGCAGAAGGGGATGGGACTTCTGAAGTTTCATGACTCACGTGCGCCCTGAGTCTATATAAAACCAGTGGCAGTAACTTACCCACTGAAGCTTCCTGCTGGGCATCGAGCTCATTCATTAATGCCATTCACAGAACAATCTGTGCCTCCCTGGGGACTTACATGGTCCTCCTACCGCAAACACGATCTGAATTTCCGTCTGTCCCTGGCTCCCCTCCCTCTCTCCGTGGTCTTCGTTCCCTTGCTCGCTACACTACCACCTTGAGTGGATTCATTCCTCCCATCTCTGCCAGCTCTTCTCTGTCTCTGAGGCACGCCCCCCTCAACTCCACATTCAGAGCTCTCTTCCACAGGGTTTGCACTGGGTGATGTGTCTGTCTCTGTGTTCTAAAAAGATGCGAATTCTAGGACAAGCTCCTCAGCTGTGCATGTTGGGGCACCGTTCAGCGGTGGCCAGCAGGGGTGGAGTCCATTGTGCTCTCTGCATGCTGGGCCCTGCAGCCGCAGGATTCTCTGGACTTCCACCAGCGGCCTGGATGCCCTTTGAGCCCCAGGCTCATCCATCCGTGTGCTGGTCATCTTCCTGAACGTGCAGCAAGGAACCGAGCGTGTGGCACAGACTCACCTCCTTCCTTCCAGCTGGCCTCCCGGTGTCCCCCTTCCTCACTAATTTCATGACTGCCACACAAGGCAGAGAGCCAGGGGCAGACAAGCTCCAGGTTCCCCGCCACTGGCCTGCCACGTCCTGTTTGACAGAGCTCATCCTCCTCTTTCAGGCCGCCGCTGTAAATTGTGCTGACCTGGTTATTTCTCTTTTCATTTAGGCTGTCCGACTCCACGCTTGCTGCTCCCAAACCCTCACGGCTGCATGAGAAGTCCCGCTGGAAGGTTACAATGGAGTCCTCCTGCCCAGCGTTTGGAAACTTTCCACCATTTCCCATTGCCTACTGGGTGAAGAGTCATGTCACAATTCCGGCTTTTGCTCACTTCCATGCTCTTGCCACTGCCACGCCCATTGACTTGCCTTCCTCCTGCTGCCTTGCCCTCTGCTTGGGCTACAACCTTTGGCTAGATGCCTCTGTCGTGCCCTTCCCCCCCCCCCAGAGCCTTCTATCATCCCCCATGTGCAGGTGACGGGTCCCTCCCAGGAGCGCCCACCCCACTTTGTCCCTGCCTGCAGGGCTTATAGGTGTTGTGCCTGTCTCTGACCTTTTTGGAGCTGCAGTCTCTGAGAGCAGAGCCTGTGTCTTGGTTGGTTTTGTATGCCCACAGCCTGACCCTGGCAAGCAGGGGCAGACCCTCATCCATGAAATCCTAAATGGATGTGAAAGTAAGCAGATTATCAGGGGAAGGCGACACTGACGTAAATGAGGCTTTGCACAGAAATACCTATTATGTTCAAGTGCCCGCTGGGGGAAGACAGATTAGGGATTAAGGGGCAGGAAGAAATCCAGGCGGGCTCTCAGGAGCCTTGGGTTCCGCACGGGTGTATTCTACCAGTCAGAGGGCTAAGGTGCCCAGGGGAAGACATTTTCATATGGTCTGAACATGCACAGTTTGTTTGTTTGTTTGTTTGCTGTCGCTATTCCCTGAACAACACAGAGTAACAAGTATTTACGTAGCATCGGACATCGCATTGGTGTCATAACTAGGAATGACTTAAAGTCCGTGGGAGGATGACTGTAGGTTCCATGCAAACACTACCCCTACCCTATGAAGGACAGGGGCATCGGTGGGAGTGTTTTGTTTTGCTTTTTGTCCTGAACTTCACTTTGAAGGTGTCTGAAATTTATCCTCGGGGAGGATGGGGAGCACACACACAATGGTTCGTGGAAGTGGGTAGTGGGCCTGGCTTGTCCACGAACTGCCACCTGGACACAAGGAGGGGTTGGCGTGAGACAAGCAAGTAGGGGCAGAAAGGGCAGTCCAGCAGTGAGGAACCAACTGAGAGGCTCCAGGAGTTAGGATACGAGGCCTAGCAAGTACGCACACAAGAATCGTTTCTGCTAGGCACTATGCTATAGACAGGCGGGTGACTTTCAAACAGGGGGGAAGGGGGCAGGAGGGGCAGACCAACAAAACATGCCCAAGAGAAGCTGCTTGCTTCTCTTCTTGATTATATAGCAATCTTTAATGACGCTCGGGGGCTGTTGTGAGAGGCATTTCCCATCCTGCCCTTTTCTGGTCCTTTCTACTTCCCGGGAGCATCCCAGGTTCTCTGTGACGCTCTCTTCAAATACCACAGACCTCTACACAGCCCTTCTCATGGTAACCAAGCAGGTATTCATTTAAAATCTGCTTCCAGGATTGACTGTATAGCACGACACCTATGCAGTATTTGCCCAGAACATGGGGTTCAGTCCCCAGCAACAACAAATGAACGAACACACACACTTCAGCGTCCCAACACGTGCACACAGCTTTAAGATCTGCTTTCACTGTGAGCAAGTAAGCAATTGAGGGGCAAGGCCCATCTTCATGGTACATGTTTGAGCCTCAAGTATTTGTTGAATTGAACAGTGAATTCAATAGCCACATCATGAGTGAGTAAAAGCTGACTGACCTGTATCTAGAAGGCAAAATGAAGGAGTAAGGATTCCTCAGTAAATGAGAGAAAGTGAGAGGGGCCGTTCCTATGCAACCTATCAGATAACCTAGCAAATCACCCCACCCTGTGACCATAAGGCTGGTGAACTTGTGAGCCAAAATCATTTTTTGCAGCTTTGGATGTTTAAAAACAAAAACTATGTGATTTCATAACACATAAAAGTTATCCACCATTCATAATCCAGTGTCCCAACATAAAGCCCTTCCACCTTTGCCATGCATAGTTTTATTAGAACGTAGCTGCATTCACTGGTTTACATACTGTCAACATTACTGCTTGTGCTACAGTCATAAAGTTAAGTGGCTGTGACAGAGTCCACGGCCCTCCAAATCTAAACCATTTAGTGCCTGGTCTGTTAAAGAATCAGCTTGCCAACCTGAGGAGCACCCTGCATCCCACAGCCCTAAGGAAGCTCTGACCTACTGATGTATGGAAGATCAGAATCCCAGAAGAAAGCCAGGAAAGGTCTGATGGTACGAAATGTTGCCACGTTTCCATTCATAAGTAGAATAGTACCTAAATTAATGGTAGCACATTTCTAATACACAGCGATTAAAAGGAACAAGGTAGATGGAAATATTCAAAGTATAGAACAATATCTATAATAAATCATTGTCATGATTTGAAGGATAGAGGGGGTAGCATTTGTAATTTATTTTTAAAACATTGGCATGTCTGCTCTTAGAAGATAGCTCTGAAAAAATGCAACTGGGGATTTTTATTGTTGATTTGAATCCCATTTTTATTCACCAGCATTTTAACCCTGAGAATGTGCTATTCTTTAACAGAGAGAGACACCCAGATACACCCACAGAGGGGAAAAAGGGAAGAGGAGAGGGAGAGGGAGAGGGAGGAGAACAAGAGGGAAAGGGAGAGGAAGACAGAGAGGGGAAAGGAGAGAGAGAGGGGAAAGGAGAGGGAGAGGGAGAAGGAGAGGGAGAGGGAGAGGGAGAGGGAGAGGGAGAGGGAGAGGGAGAGGGAGAGGGAGAGGGACAAAGCCTAGGAAAGGCACTTTCTCTATTCCCTCTAGCAACAGACTGGCTAACTGGAAACAAGAACAAATCCACCCAAATTCTTGCTCTTGAGCTCATCCAGTCCAAACTGCACTGCACAGATGGAGAGCTGTGTTCAGACACCCACTCCCCTGGGGAACAGCACTGAGGCATCCACTCCTCAAGGGGAAGTGCATACAAACAGCCACAGGCACCCCTGAAACATCTAGGCTCCCAGAGCAGGGCAGAACTGCTCAAGTTTTTTTTTTTTTAAGTATGAGATTAGAACAGTTAAAAACAGCCCTACTTCCCTTTTCTTAGAAACCCTTGTCACCTCTCTTTGAAAAGGGCACCCCGCTGAGCTAGCAGATTAGGGTGCTTGTGGCGGCAGCTGTTGTCCACCTCTCCACGCCTCCCTCTGGTTGGCTGCCTTCTTTACGCTGGGACCTCCTCTTATTACAGGCTCAAAATCAGAAGCCTTATTCACAACGTCCACACGCCAGGTGCCAAGATACAGCTATGATGTCATACGGGCACCGAAGACAGAAGTGAGGCTGAGACTGGACCAGCAGGCAGAAGTTTACCCTGTACCTGGGCATGCCCGTCTAGAACGCCACCAGGACCAACTTTCCTTGTGTTGGCTCTCCTGGTAAAGTCCTCAGGGATACAGGGAGGTCAGGCTTCTCAGCTGCCTTATTCTTCTGCCCTGAATCCGAGCAGTGTCTTGCTTAACTTGAAACAGGCTATCTGTACTGCACGCCATTGGATGAATCATCTCTCGTGTCCACATTTGAGGTCCTGGAGTTATTTGGGAGGTCCAGGAAAATTTAACGATTTGGGTCATGGAGCTCCAATCCTAATTCAGCTCAGGGGTATGTGGGGAGCAGCTGGCTGGGTGGATCTAGGCTTCTAATCCTAGCACCTGGAAGGTTGTCACAGGAGAACTAGCAGTCAAGACCAGTCTGGGCTAGGTGGTGAGTTTCAGATCAGCCTAGCCTACCAAATGAGACCCTGTTTCAAAAGAAGTTGTAGAGAAGAGAGAAAGGAAAGGGGATGGGGAAGATGGGGGAGTGGAGGAGGTGGGGGGGGTGGAGCAGCAGGCACCCTGTGCTAAGGGAAAGGATGAATGATTCATACATAACCCCACCATGCCCAAGTGGACAATCCACAAAACAGCAGCATGTGAGATCCCTCAGTGGAGAAAGCCTCCGAGGCTATTTCTGAACAGTTCAGCCCTAAATCCTGAGGTTGAGTTCAAATGTAGGTTGGGTGTGAGGTGTGGGGGTTTCTGGGAATCTTGGAGGACAGCTGTCCTCAGGAGCTGCTTCCAGAGCACAGACTCAGGCCCCACCCCCCAGCCCCAGGGATGAGCAGGACTCTATTGAGGTTCCCAGCATCTGTTAAATAATTCTAGAGCCGAGGGTTAAGAGGCCAGGTTACCTTTCCTCGGGTTAGGTTTAGCAATAAAAAGCTCCCAAACCAGAGAGAAGGTGGAAAGGGAGGGAGAAAAGCTCCCCTAGGAAGAGGCGGATGTCTCGGGGTTAGGAGAGGCTGCTCCAGAGCAGGACTCACCATTGGTAGTCGTGTTGACATAGTAACGGCGGCCCTGAGGAGACAAGTAGCTATGCCAGCCGGGTGGAAGGATGACGGTCTGGCTCTCCTCTCCCGGCGGAGGGGGGACCATCCCAGGCTTCTGTAGAAGAAGAAGGAAGGGGTCAGACACATTTGCCATTTCACGACTGTTTTGAACCACGGAATCACTTTGGAACCGCTCAAGTGGGGTAGCATGGCCTACAGGCCTCTTTTGGGGCAGGTGACAGGGAGCATGAGGTGCCCCACATAGAAGGCATGGCTCTCCCAGGGCAAACAGAGAGCTGCCCTTCTTCCCTCTCATACCCTGCAGAAATCAATCATGGAGAGCTGTGCTTGCCAGGGGCCCTGTCACTCCACACGCCCCGCTGTGGACTGTGCAGTGCACACCCCACAGGACCACTGAGAACAGCAGCATGCAGCCCAAGGCCTGCTGTGCAAACCTAGCAGAAATAATTAATGCAAGTCTGGGCAGAACGAGGTGTAAAACATCCTGTAATAATGCGGAGAGTCTGTGAGAGCTGGGTCGGGTTTCTCTCTCCAGTGCCCTGTCACTCTGGCAAAGGGAACCAGGGCTCTTAAGACAGAGTAGACACCACAGCCTTGATTCTTGTGACCGTGCACAGTAACATTCATCTTAAAAAACCCAGAAGACTGCACAAGTCAGAGCATTAGGTGTAAGGCAGGCACATGCTGTAATGGCATCTGTGATTCCTCCGTGGTGGGATTATGAGAAATTTTTATTCTCCTTTTTCTACTTATCTTTTCCATGTAAATCTCTCCAATAAACACAAAAATAAAGGTTCTCAGCTAAAGAACATTTAAAAATAAAGACAGAGGATCCAAATTAGCCCACACAGTTGCTGTGCCTTTTGGAGAAGGTAAATTCGCAAAAATAAGAATTCTAGCTACAGAAGGCCGAGAATTTCTCAGCAAGTCCTGTTCAGAAACATGGACGGTCACCAGGTCCTGAGTGCCCTTGGTGTCACCCACTGTGCCCACAGGACTGGCTCCTGTGGTTCCCAATGGCCAACATTTAGGAAGGCAGGATCATGGTTGAAACTGAAGCGACGAAGTGCGTGTTCTGCTGCCCCTCTCTGCTGCCTGCTCGGAGGGCTTTGTCTCAGCCTCCTGCCATGGTCTTTGTGCCATAAGAGGAAAGAGCAAGTCCCAGGTGCTGCTGGGGAGTAAACATGGTCTCCCCCGGCCCTCCGTGTGGTGCATGTCGTGAGGTCTCATGACTGTTGTGTCTCCTGCACAGGCACCTGCTGAGCCACAGCATGTCTTGAACATGTGTGAAAGACCACACTCTAGGCAGATGATGGTGAGATTACACAGCAGCCAGGCAGAAATTGGTGTGGTGTCCTCCTGGACTGCACGGACCATATGCCAAGCACAAACAAACCCGAGAGCAAGTGAGACCGGCATGCCACTCTAGCATCTCCTGGCCCGGAAGATGGCCAGGATACAGGCAAGACAAATGATGGAATGATGAGCGAAGAGTGAGCAAAGAGTGAGCTAGAAGCCAGGTGTGATGGGCAAGCCTGTAATTCCAACACTCAGGAAGGTGGGGTGGGAAGATCATGAGTCTGAGTCTGAGGCCAGCCTAGACTACATAGCAAGCTCCAACCTCAAACAAAACAAAACAAAACAAAACAAAACAAAACAAAACAAAACAAAACCAAAAGTTAATGAGTGAGAAAAGAGAGAAGAAAGCAAGGGAGGCAAGGAGGAGGGAAGAGGAGAGTAGGAAAGAGAATCTTGCATACCCAGGACTTTGAGAATAACGTGGTGGTGAGTGGTGGAGTCAGGGGGCTGCTGAAGAGCAATGCTTTGATGAGGAGTCTTCTAGAACCAGAGGGATGAGATGCCAGGTCATCTTCCCTTGAGCCTGACCTAAAAAAGTACCGCAGAGTGGTGCATGGTGGTGCCTGGGAGGCTACTGAGGTGGCTAGGCAAGACTCATAGCTCACTGGAAGGCACGGCGGCGTAGAGGCTCCAGGGGCAGAGGGGGTGTGAACAGCCTCAGGCTCAAGGCTCCTCTGGTGCCAACCCTACCTCAGCACACAGCTACTGCTTTACCCGGGGCGAGTGACTCAGTCAATCTATTTCCACATCTATGGAGCAAAAGATGCTAACATTGGCCCAGGTGGGGAAAATGCTGGGGATACCCGTACCCAGGGCCCCAAAGAGGGGGGATCTCCCTGGAAGGGGGAGAGAGATGTGCTGTACCAGGATCTACACTCTGAGAGTGGAAGTCCAGGCAGGCATACTGACTTCTCTCCAACTGCCCCTTCACTATGCCCTAAACATCACCCTTGATAGTTATTCTCTGAGGTTCCTGTGGCCGAGACTACCCAAGGAGTGCTCTAAAGGGAGGCCAGCACCTTCTGGAGCTGACTAATGTTGAGAAGGTTTGTCTGGGGTGTCCCGTGGACTAGAGAGTGAGCAGACTGAGACTTCCAATGCCCCAGCTTTAAAGGAACTGTAAGGAACCTGGCTCTCCCCAGAACCTCAGCACTTTTCTCTTTAAAATAATGTATTTGTATAACTCGGTGAGCTCATAGAAAGCCTCAGTTTATACATGAGGACATGGGTGACCACCAAGACACACTGGCTTGAGGTCTCACCTAACTAGAGAGTGCAAGGATGTTTTTGGGATGCACAGAGGCATGGTACTGAGCCAGGGAGGCCAAAAAAAAAAAAAAAAAAAAAAACGGGTGGGAGAGCACCCATTGGCTTTCTGACCTGGCCAATGTGATGTGCTGACTGTGGTCTCCACACCTGTGAAAGAGCCACCATCATGGCTGCCCTCCCTGCTGGCCACCTGACTGCCTTGCTTCCATCTCCAGAGCCAGCTGCAGCCCTCTTGGCTTTTTCCTTCTCAGGAAGAAGTCCTTCTTGCTAGCTAAACCCCACAAATCAGGAGTCAAAAGATGCTGGAGACAGCTGAGGAGACTTCTGCCCTCAAGAATGAAAGCAAGCACCCTAAACATCTGCCATGAATGCCATGCATGAGCATTTGGGGCAGAACTATTCGCAAAGGCCCAACAGTGGCGACAACACAAAGGATCATCCTTGAGGGTATGGATAAAACATGAGATAGCCAAACATTACTCAAAAATGAGAAGGAATAGGGTCCTGATCCTCACTACACCATGGCTGGGCCTTAAAACGTGCTGAGTGAAGGAGGTTGGATCACAAATGCCACATGTGGTCTCATTCCATTATGTGACATGTCCAGAGCAGGCAATGATTCAGAATACACTAAAGGTTGCAGAGGGCTGGGGTGGGGGAAGGTGGATACAGGACTTTTGTGTGTGTATGTGTGTGTGTGTGCCTGTCTCTCTCTGTGTGTGTGTGTGTGTTTGTGAAAATGTTCTAAACTAGGGAGATGTCACAGTTACATGATATATCGAGTGCGTAAATGCTATGCATTTTCAACTTTACATTTACATATGTCACAATAGAGCCTGAAGAACATACAGCAGCGCTGGCGATATGGCTCAGAAGTTAGTCACATTTCTACGATTGTGGAGGACCCACATTTAGTTCCCACACCCACACGATGGCTCACCAAACAAACAAACAAACAAACAACACACACCCATATCCCCAGTTCCAAGGGCTCTGATGTGCTCTTCTGGGCTCCATACACTCTGCATACATGTGATGCACAGACATACATGCAAGCAAACACTCATTGGCATAAACTAAAACTAAAACTTTCAAAAATATGCAAAGGCAACATTTTAACCTCGTCACCTGCCAGTCCTCATTTAAGAGCCCCAAAGCATCAGTGCATCTCACCCTTACGGCCTCGGAGGGGCAGGAACAGGAGGCCTTCTGGGAGAGCTGCCCATTGCCACCAAAAGGGTAGAGTATGGATGAACACCTAGTAATTAAAGACTCCCTTGAATTTCTTCTCTAATTAGTTCTCTCCCTAATTAAATCCTTTCATTCTCTGCTGGCTGGTTTTATGTCAACTTGACACAAGAGAGTGTTATTTGGAAGGGGGAAGCTCAATTGAGAAAACGCTTTTTTTTTTTTTTTTTTTTTTTTTTTGATTTGTGATTGACTTGGGAGGGCTCATCTCACTGTGCGTTGTGCCTCCCTTGGACTGGTGGTCCTGGGTTCTATAAGCAAGCAAGCTGAGCACACTGTGAGGAGCAAGCCAGTAAGCAGCGCTCCTCTGTGGTCTCTAGCTCAGTTCTACTTCCAGGTTCCTGCCCTGACTTCCCTTCGTGACGGAGTGTGGCCTGAGAGTTGTACACTGAAATGCCCCACCCCCATCCCAAGTTGATTTTGGCCTTGGTGTTTCATCACAGCAAAAATGCCCTAACCAGGACATCTTCCTTCCCCTGGCCCCTGTGGCTCCTCTCCTCAGCTCTCCTGCCTCTTTCCCATGGGAAGATGGAGGAAGTACAGAGGTGCTACAGTAGGGCCACAAAGCCTAGAACAGACACGCTCAGAGGGCAGCTGGTGAAGGTTCCGGCTAGGGGAGGCATCCTGAGTGCCGCACACAGGATGGCTCTGCCGTGCTATAAACACTGGCTCTGCCTCTGGAAGGGGCCGTCCCCAGCCCGGAGTGCAAGGCTGGGCTTCAGTCCTTCCCACACTACATGCTTAGCTGCACACAAAAGTCATGCTTGAGGATAAGGGGGAAGGTATCAGCCTTTTGTCCCTCCTCCAAAAAGCTGTAAAGGTCATCCGTGATGTCACAGTAGGCAGCAAACTATGTTTTAAATTATTCTATGTAATATTATACCGTCTAAATAGAATTAACACATTTGTTTATGTGTTATGTTTTAGTGGGCACTGGCATTGTTCTCACGTTGGAGCCATTATAAATAACAAATAGTGCTATAAACACTTGTACCTTACCTTACTTTATATGTAATATCAAGAAGTTTGTAAACCACTTCAAAATCCTAGTCTAAGTTAGATGCTCACACCTCTGCAATCAGGGCACTCCGGAAGCTTAGGCAGGAGAATCACCTGTTCAAGGCCAGTTTGAGAATCACATCAGACTCTGCCTTCAAACACCAAAGGCTGGGAATGTAGCTCGGTGGTAGGATGCGAGCTTAGCATGTGCCTGGACCTGGATCCAATCTCTACCATAGCAAAACAAACAAACAAACAAACAAACAAACAAACAAGCGGGAGAAAACCCCAAATGAGTCCTAGTCTAGTAGGGTTGTCCAGAAAGCTGTGAGCGCAGGTCTGATTTCTACGTCTCTGCAAGGATTCCTATCCCCGAATGTCTTTAGTGCACAGGCCCTGAGTCAAGCACTTTACACATCTTTATAAGATGTTTTTATTAATGATACTTTATTCCTATCTTTAAGTAAGGACTTTCACTGTCAGAGGTTTAATGATGTACATAATATTTTACAGAAAATGAAATGGTTAAACCAAGCTCTTCAAATATTGCATTGGCAGAGGACAGACTTAGTGTGCCCTGGACCCAGTCCAAGAACACACAAAAACATCACTCTGCCAGTCAATCAAACCAACCAACTAAAATTAGCTTGCTTCTAGAAGATTCTGTCCAGTTACCCGATGCCAAGTTCCTTTCAGCCCGTCTCCTGCCAGCAACCCACACTCAGCTCCATGTCAGTACTTGTCCACCTGAGATATGACTCCCACGAGGGGATGACAGTTCAGGCCTGAACCTCATGCTTGTCTCACAGTCCCCAAAGGAGCATATGCCTTCCCAGGAGCTGCACAAAAATATCACCGCCCTCACCCAGGCATCACGTTCATTCCCCGGCTGTCGGCTGACTTCCCCATCTCCTTATTTTAAACACAATCGAAAAAACCCTTTTCTCCTAATGGCGGTACCGACTGCCCTTGGAAAGCAGCAAGCAAGCAAGTAAGGGACGTCACCCAAAGTTAAAAAAAAAAAAAAAGCTCCATCCAGACATGGTGGCACACACCTGTAATCCCAGCATTCAGGAGGCTGAGACAGGAGAATGGCTAGCTCAATGTCAGCCTGGGCTACCTGGTGAGTTTGAGGCCAGGCTAGGCTACCTAGTGGGACCCTGTCTCAAGTAAACAAAATCCCAAAGGAAACATCTACAAATCAGTCCTCAAACAAACAACCAAAGCAAAATGAAACCAAGCAAAACACACACTACCCAAAACAAAAATCAGCTCAGCACATGCTAAAGCTCTGGTGTGGGAACATTCCCAGGCCAGGCTTCACCACTAGATCAAGGCAGTTCACATCCTCAGTTCTCAGCTCTCTACTTCAGAGCCACACCGAGACAGCATTAGTGGGAGCAGCTGAGAGAAACCACCACCTCTGAAACAGAAACCAGGAGGGAACCTAAAATTTCAGTAAATACGATTCACAGAAAGGCTGTGCTGAGTGGAATAGTTACTCATGAAAGAGAAGGAGCCTATTACCTAACCCTGAGCCCTCCAACAGACTATTTTTAAGAGAGACTTGAGGATGCACCTACAGCCTCCGGTAAGTTCCGACCCCTCAGCTAAGAGCCTCCTCCACGCTTCACGCTCAAGTTCATCCCGGGACGCGGTCTCCTGCGGGATGCTTCTAGGAGCACCTGCCTCTTACCTGGTAGAGCAGTGAGCAGAGGCTACCTGCAGGTGTTCTCAGGTGGCCGCCAGACGCCTGACTTACAGCGAGTGGATCAGAGAGTTTTAAGGTCCTCCGCTCCTTGCCTTCTCACACCCCAAACCCAGCAGCAATAAGAGCTCTAAAGAAAGGCATACCCACAGGGCTCGGCACCCCCTCTCCCCCCCACACCCGGATCTATATATAACACCTCTGAAGTTGTCAGCCTAACGAGCCACTTTCTGGCAGACCCGTTGCCATGACAATGACTGCTAATGAGCCCAGCGCTGTGATTGGCACTGCTTGAAGGCTCCTCCACAAAGGACGTGCCAGCACAGTCTTCCTTCCCCAACCATGTAGCCAGCTGGACATCCAGGAGTAGCCAGGACATGGCTGGGACAGGCTTGCAGCTTTCAGGCCGTAGCAATTAGCTTATTGCTAGCTAGACAATGTCAGGAGTGGCCCCTGCTGTCATTTCTGTACTCAGCAGGGGTCATGGGCAAAGGAACCCTAGGCAGACTGAACCCCGGCTGGTCCAGGTGTGGTCACATCTGGATGTAATCTCAGTACCTGGAAAACTGAGGCAGAAGGACTTTCATGAGTTCAAGGCCAGCCTAGGCTACATCCTGAGACCACTTAAACCAAAATAGACTAGCCGGGCTATTCTTTCTGCTGGACACCTGGTCCTGGTGGGAGGACTCCCACACAGAGCCAGCTACCCATGGTGGCCCCGCCCCCACACCAAAGTCACCAGCTTCAAGTCTGGCCTACAAGAACGCTGGGCATCTTTGTCTCTGTGGTGAAGCCACTGTTCCTCTGGCCCTATCTATCCAAAAGTTGCAAATTGCCTGAGAGAGCAGTGGAGGAAGTAGGGCACACCTAACAGGGGCACAGTGCTTTCTGAGAGTGGTGTTTTCATGGACGTTAGGCTAAGCTCTGGTGGTGTCTTCATGGTCTTCTGAAAGCGAGCAATCCAGAAACGTGGCCAGAAGAAAGGGGCTTACATCCCCACGTAGACAGAGAGACAAACTACAGGCAGGTTCAGGAAGTGGTGGCACACTGCTGTTGTTCACAGTTCAGTTTCAGCAGTGCTCAGGACGTTGAATGAGTGAATGCATGAATGAATGCAAGAATGCAAGAATGAATGAACAAATGCTAGACTCTGAGCTTCAAACAGACTGAGGTGTCCATTTCATCAAGGCTGAGACAGAACTGCACAGTCAAGGCTGCCCTCAGTTACACAGCAAGAGCCTGACTCAAACAATCAAAACCGCAACTACAGAACAAGAGCAGAACAAAATTTTAGCTGGGCATTATAGTACAAACCCATAATCCCAGCCCTCTGGGACAGGGAGGAAGAAGATGCCTGTGTTCAAGGCCAGCCTGAACTGTATGGTGGAACCTCTTTTTCAAAGAGAAACAAAAGAGCCCTCTGAATATGATGGGTTAGAATTTTACATGCAGCCAAGCCTTCTTTTTGGAGGAAAAGTGACGGAACTAAAGTCTTCTACAAACTAGGACTCTCTGAACTTCACTGTTTCCTCTATAGCAAAGCAGAAATTGTCCCTCACTACCCATAAGAGACTATTCCTGGAAACCCCACAGATACTCAAGTCCCCAGAGACTTGATCCCCTTGTCTAACTTTACTCCATAACCCACATGTATATATTATGTATATATATGTTGCATATGTTAATGAACCTCTACACCGGGCAAAACGGTGGGTGCTGCCTGTAACTCCAGGACTTCAGAGGCAGAGGAGTAGGACTCTGAGTCTCCAGGACATCTAGACCTACAGAGGCTATCTCAGGCTATCTCACACAAAAACCTCTGTAAGTATTGCCACAGGTATTTCCTGAGCACATGCCCCTGAAAACAATTGTAAATGTGGAACAGTTACACGTTGTCTGAGTGAGCAGGAGAAACTGATGTGAAGAAAGAGGGAGGCATCATCGTTAAAGGACTTAGGTTGAACGAAACTGATGAAATGTGTCAACAGGGCTGGGCCGTGGCTGAGTGGGTGAGGTGCTCGCTGTGCAAGCATGAGGAAGTGAGTTCAAATCCCTAGAGCGCAAGGAAAAGGCAAGCACAGCTGCTGCAGATCTGTAATTTCAGCACTCAGGGAGACAGGCAGATCCCAGGAGCTGGCTAGCCAGCCAGCCTGGCCAATCAGTGAACGAGACAGACCCTGAAGACAAGATGGAGCAGCAATGGAATAGGGACACCCGGATATCAGCCTCTGGCCTTCGCGTGCACGTGTGCAGGTGAACACACTTGCATGCATATGTGCTTACGCATGAGAATGCCGTGAAGAGGGCCAATGAGATGGCTCAGCCGCTAAATGTGTTAGCCACGAAGCGCGACAACCTAAGGTCGACCCCAGGAACCCCACATAAAAAGTCGGAGGTGGCGTCGTGCACCTGCAATACCAGCATTTCTACAGCAAGGTGGGGGTGGGAGCAGAGACAGAAGAATCGCCTGAAAGCTCGTGGGCAGTGTGTTGGCTAGCTTTAGAGCAACTTGGCACACTTAGAGTAATCTGGGAAAGACTTTCCAGTTGAGAAAATGGCCCCATGAAACTGGCCTAGAGGCCATTCTATTGGGCATTTTCTTGATTCATGAGCCCTGTTTTCGTTATACAGAACATGGTCACAACAACACGACTAAACCAGTTTCCTAGAAAGACTTCTCCTTCCGAAGCATGGTGGTACACACCTGTAACCCTAGCCCTTGGGTGGTTGAGGCAGGAGGATTACAACTGCAAGGCTAGCCAAGCCAGTGGCTAAGCTAAACAGTGCCCTCCTGTCTCCAACAAACACCCCCTCTGCATGCTTGTTTTCTCCTGCAAAGCCCCCAGACACTGCTCAGATGGCTCTGTCCTTCATCCCTTGGTATTGGTGTCTGATGGTCTCTTTCCTAAAGAGAGAAGCTTCCCAACCATAATGTGGGCAGTTAGTTTCTACAGTTAGTTTCTAAGGCCAGGAGTCCACTGGGGTTGGGCAAGCTGGGGCAAAGGGAAAATTCAGCAGGAAGTCAGGGCTCTCCAAACACGTCCTTTGCCACTCCTGTTGCTTCCTGTTTGTGTTGCCACAGGCGCAGCTCAGAGAAGACTGTGAGGCCCTATCCTGGGCTGTGTCTGAGTGAGCCCATATCTTGTAGGCACCTCTGGCCGGTCCCTGTGTGGGAAACAGTCATATGAATGAGGTTCATCTCCAGCCTTCAACAAGAAGCTACCAGGACCATCAGTCATTAGAACTATTGAACCTGCAAGTGGTTCAAGGCCAGTTAATAGGCAATACAAACCCAGAATGACAGACTGCTTCTCTTATCAGAGACGGCTAGTCCTTTCTGCTGCTCACAGCTGCCCAGTGCCACCACACAGGAAAGCTCTAGCAGAATGACCACAGCCCAACTCCACCACTGAAGCAAGAGTTGCTTCTGCCTCTTCCAGAGGTTGGAGCAGGCAGCCGAAGGCACGGGACCCGAGGGAAGGAAGCATCCAGCACATGCTCCTGAAAACAGAGAACTTGCTCTAGTGGTAGGCTTGAACCCTCTCTCCACTGTTGACGTCTTTGCTGGGGGGACCCAGAGGAAGCTTGGCTGCCTGGTCCTATTCGCTCATGTCTCTGTCGGATGCTTCAAAAACAATTTAAACAGGCAAGGCAGTCTGCTCCCAGAAGCCCAGTCCAGCTTCTGCGTTTCAGCCGAGGGAGCCTGTGTGGTTTTATGCACCGTTTTCTATTGATGTAACAAAATACCTTGAGGTGAGGAATTTAAAGGAGAAAGGAAGGGTTATTTGACCCACTGTTTTGGAGGCCAGAGGCTATTGCACACATAGCAGAGAAACAGAGAAGTAAAGGGCAGTATACGGAAGGAATGGAGCTTGTGGGGCATCTCAGCTTCATTGCAATGGTCTTTGGTGAGAACTAAAGGAGACAAGTGTTAATCCCTCCCAAGGACCATGTCCCCACGACCTACCAACCTTCCACCTCTTAACGGTTCCTTCCTCCAACGTGCCCACACACACTATCAGACAGACTCGAAGTTCTGCACAGCTGTCATCAGACTCCCCGGTTCCTAGCCTGTGCGGATGGCGACGCTCTCCTCTATCTTACACCCAGCATAATCAAAATAGGCTCCGCCATTCTAAGTGTCCTCCTCCAGTTGTCCACCCCCATTTGCAGAGGACCAAAGCATTAGCAGAAATCGCAGTGGCCCAGGCCACATAAAGTGTCAATGTTCCAAAAGTTCAATGTGTGTGCTTCCTGTGGCCTTGTATTTATGAAATGACATGGCCATAGTCCTAACGATGAGGGTTTTAGGACCCAGAAGAAATCTTTCATAATAGAGCCCAGAGCCACCACCAAGGACCTTCAAAGGCATTTAAAGGGTCAGCTCAGCTTGTAAAAAGCAGCAACCACATAAACAAGAGCAGCAGAGACCTCCTGCCCAGGAGCATGGGTGTTCACAAATGTTATTTCTATCATGGTTACCTTCAAATTCATTAGGACTCTCATGAGGAAAAGGTTTCAGATCTTTTGATAGCTGTATCTGATGTCTGTCTGCTTCCTCAGCCAGATCTGACCTGGCACTGGTGGGAGGAAACTTCTTTATGTAGAGTGAGGGTATGGCCCAGCACTTCAAGGCCCTGGGTTCAGTTCCCCTCACTGCCCAGAACACGTTAAGAAACTCCCAACAAAACAGTACTTGAGATGCCAATACAGTAAAGCGATGTCGCAAACACTGTACGTGAAACACAAGGCCGACATCCCAGACACAGCAGACTGCGTCTGCTGCCCGGGGTCTGGCACAGAGACTGTTGTGTCGGTTATAATCTCCGCTGTCACTGTTAATGACCAATCAGTGTTGAAAATGTGCTGTTCTGTTGAAACAAAGAGCTGGTCTAGAGCTTTAGTGCTTTTCTTCTTGAGGGCAATGACCTTAAAGTGCATGCTAGATTTTTCTGTCACCAGCCCTATAGGGACTGTTTGCCTGGCACGGCTAAAGCCACCTCTGTGGTTTCTGGTCAAATTTCCCTCTGCCAAAGGAGGTAACAACCTGGGACTAGAGAGCCTCGCCAACACAGTGTTAGGGGAAGAACACCGAGGCACCATACAGAACCCACCCGGTCCTGCCAGCCCTCCTTTACCACTAAATTTACAAGGCTCCAAAATGCCTTTCTGCTGCTGTTTCTGGACTTTTCTCAAGTTGTCATGCCTCTCAAGAAAATCCCATAATCGCATTTACTAAGCACTCTCTTCTGTTGAAGATGGATGTAAGAAGGTCAGAGGTACGTGCAAAAGCTAAAAACTTGATTTCAAAGTAGAAAATAAGGGGGTTGTAGAACCTGGGAAGAGCGTAGGAAAGAGAGGGGTGGCAGGCAATGCTAAGAGGACTCAGGGGTGCAACTGGGAAGAAGGGTGCTTTTTAATGAGCACGGCAGAACAGCCATGGTTGACAGGAATTAATTGAATATTTCAAAACAGCTGACAGAGAGGCTTTTTAACATTGCCCACACAAAGAAATGATATTCAGCTGGCTTGATGGATAGGCCAATCACTCCGATATGATTGTTAACATTGTGCCCCATAAATATGGACAATTATGTGTCAATTACAGAGTGGCTCAGCAGGCAACGGAGGACACCGATCAAGCTTGACAACCTGAGTTCCATCCCTGGGACGCCCCAAGTGGAGAAGCAGAACAGACTTTTTCAAGTTGTCTTATTTTATTTATTTATGTACTTATTTTTGTTTTTCAAGACAGGGTTTCTCTGTCTAGCCTTGGCTGTCCTGGACTTGCTTTGTAGACCAGGCTGGCCTCAAACTCACAGAGATTTGCCTGCCTCTGCCTCCCAAGTGCTGGGATTACAGGCGTTCTGTAATGGCACACGGGATGTGCACTCATATACACTGCAGGCACACAGGCACGTAAGATAAATAAAATGTAATCTGAAATGTATTAAATAGGAGGCTAGAGAGGTGTTCTCATGGCTAACAGCACATACTGCTCTTGTAGAGCCCCCAAACTCAGTTCCCAGCACTCACACCAGGCAGCTCACAACCATCTGTAACTCTAGCTCCAACATCCAACACTGAGGCACTTTGCACTCACCTGTACATAACTACCATCCACCCCCACACACATACACATAATAAAAATATAAAAATAAATAATAGCAAAAATCATTTAAAACACATTAGTAATAATCGTAGCCCAAGAAGTTGCTAAGAAGGAAGACGGCTGAAGTCTGCTGTCTCCACTGGTCACAGGCTCAACATTACATGCAAAGCAGCTGCCTGATGGAGAGCAACTTCAAGGGCAAGGGACTGCCCTGTCCCTGCAGATGCTCTGGGTTCACAAGGAGGCTTCTTCGGGGAGCCAGTGCCGTTTCAACGACAGGCCAACTGTGCCTCATTAGGGAATAAAGGCGGGTGCCAATGCTTGCCAGCTGTGGCTGCCATCCAGCTGGCCTGACTTTGTGGTCACTTCTTGTGGGCCGCAGCAGCCCACAGGCACTGAAAGAAAGCGGAAGTAGCCAGTCTCACCATGGAGACGCATTCTAGTTACTCTGCAGTGCCAACTGCTCGCGCTCACAGCCATTCTGTTCAAAGATGCTGACTCTCCTAATTGGTTCTAAAACACTAGCTCGCAGGGAGATGAAAGCTAACGGGCAGTTTCCAGGGTCAGTAGTGGTGTGATCCCCCCAACTCTGCTTGGTTGTGCTTTTGCATCCTGCTAGAGACACATAAGAACCAGACAGATGGTAACTGCCAAGACCTTACCATAGAACTTCTGGGCACACCACCACCCCCATTACGGCACTGCAAGAGGCACACAGAATGTGAGCAGTGTGTCAGGGGCCATGTCTGAAGCTGCAGCAGCCTTGCTTTGAGATCTTAAGCAACCCGCTTCATCTCTGTTGGGAAGCCTTGATTTCTTCATCTCCCAAATGTGGAAGTTGGACCAGATGGTCTGCGAGGGCTTATTTTGAACAGATATCATCTAATGCTCAGTGACTCTAGATGCTGGTATATCTGTTTTAAGGATGTGCCATTTGTGTAGAAGGGGGAAGAAAAAGTCATATTCATGTATAGACACGTGACTCACAAGCTTGCACCTCTTCTTAAATGCTGCCCATGCCCAGCCTCTTAGGAGTACAACTGTCACCACACTGAGCTCTGTCCTAATAGGCCTGTGTCTGCCCCTTCCTTGTGAAAGCTGCTGTCAAGGACCCGGCTCTGCCTGCCCTGCAATCTGGTTTCTCCCTTGCTGTCCTGGGCTTCTCTCTGTTCCCACCGATGTGACATCCAGGAGTCAGTGTTCATCTGTCCATGCCCTAGGCGGGCTCCAGTAGAACCACCCTGCCTGCCATCTAAGAAATGAGCACATCCAGTTCACCCTTCACATTACACCCCAGACACATTTCAACAGTGTTCCCGCACCCCACATATCCCACACTGCCACAGCTTGCCTTGAGCTCTTCCTGGCTCTCAGCATCGCCATTGGTGTCCATCCTCTCTGCGAATCCACCCCTCCTTCTCAGCTCTCAACCAGACCAGCAGCATCGCCCTAGCATCCCACTGTCTGATCCCGGCCATCCCTCACTTGGTTATAACATGGTCTAGCCTTCCAGCAGTAACTCTCCAAGGGTGGCCCTCTGTACTGGAAGCACAAGTGTCCCCTGGGAGGTAGCTAGAAATGCAGATTCTCAGTCTTGTTCCAGCACTGGATATGTGGGTCAAAGCTGGCCTGGACCATTCAGACACCTGCTCCTCATCACAAAGCCCCCTTATACATATTCTTGAGAAGTCAAGGGTCTCACTTCGTGGACACTCTTGGGTAGCAAGTGCTACCGCCCTCTCTTGGTCCAAGTTCAGGATTCTGGGAAAGAACATTAAAATCAGGGGTGCTCAGTGGCACAGTTACCTGGAGGCTGACTTCATGTAGAGAAAGAGTAGGTTTGCAATATACAGCGGACCTCACCGCTGTGTGACCCTCCGCAGCAGGGGTCTCACGGCATCTGGGCTAGGGGGCAGATCCTGGGAAAGTTGACCTTTAACATCCATGCTCAGAGGTCAGCAGAACAAGGCTTTCTATCCCCATCTCTCAGAAAAGCTCCCACCCCCAAACTGAAAGGAGGCATCAGCCAAGCTGGAAACCAAGTTAGGTATCAGTGGTGCCTAACTACCATCTGGGGAAGCTGAGACTCCCAAAGCCCCCCAGCCCCCTCACCTTCCTGTAATGCAGAAATTTACGGGACTTCCCTAGATCTTGCACCTTAGAACTTTCCCAGTAAATCTGGGGCATGGGGGGTGGGGTGGGGGAGATGCCAGATGGGCAGGAAGAAGCCATGCTTTATAATTAGAAAAAGTTATGAAAAGAATGGTGTAAAAAGTATAAATAAACCCACATCAGCTCTCTTCTCTGTCATGTGCCTCCACATACCTGTCCCAGGTGAGTCCTTCCTCTATAAACACCCGTTCTCCCATCTCACAACTCCTCAGCGTCCGCCCCACCCCTGACCCAATCATTGACGCTTGGCTCACTCCCCCTCTTTCTTCTCCTGTCTTGGGCACATGAGCAGCCAGTGCCTCCTGGCACACGGCCCGTAGACCTTCCGGACTCACCAGGTGGGACGCAAGTCTCACAGGGTTTCAGGGTCTCCTCTCTGCACCACTGAAGGCATTTTCATGGCACACAGAAAGGGCAGGCCAGCCCCTTCTGCAGCAGTGGTTCTTACCATGGGTGGGTAGCTGTTCCTCATGGAGGGGCGCTATGAAAGAGACCCCAGGGCTGGTCTGAAGCCCCGCACTCAGGACCGGACTCTGGGCAACTTGTTCTGCATGGCACCCTTTGGGGAAAGTGAGGCTGAAGCAAGCAGCTGCCCCAGGGCCAGTGCTCTGAGCTCCCTCGGGATGTTTCTGTGGCTTTTCTCATCACTGTCATCACTGTTCTTTCACAAAGAACCCACTACATTGCACAGTTCCTCCCAAATCTGCTCCAGTGCCTGTTGGGAAATCAACAACTCATGCAGGCCTTTCCAGATACAATTTCTAGAGGACTCCCTCTTCCCCCTCTCTCAGCTAAAAGAAAAAAAAATTGGCTGAGGTCACAGCATACAATGGCCAGGCCTGTGTCACTGATGAGATGACTCCCACCCCAAGGCCTGTGAACAAGGGCACCTTTGTCTTCTGTATTTTAGGCAGGGCTCCCTGGGTGCTGAGAGAAGTTTCAGCCAACTTCTTCCCAAACTTAAGTCAGGGCTCTGGCCTGGGCCCCAGCTCCAGCTGTGTGAACCCAAGGCCTGATAAAAGCCAGTAGGAAAAGAATAGAGGATTTCCAGAAAGGACCATTGTGTGAACCTCATCTCTGGCCTTGACCTTCGGTCTACACTGGGTCCAAGAGCAATACTGTATCCACTACCCCAATAGGTTAGGTGGGGACCTGGATGCCCAGTGAGTCTGAGATTTCGTTTAGAAGTTTCTGGAAGTTGGGGAGTCAGCTCAGTGGGGAGAAGGCTTGCTGCACTAGCATGAGAACCTGAGTTTGGATCCCCAGAACTCAAGAAAACCAGATACACACTGAAGAGCAGGTCGATAACCACAGAGGTTCTGGGCAAGATAGAAGACACACAGGAAAGCTGGAAGCTCCTGAAAGCTCAGGCGGGCCAGGTAGCCTGAGGTACAAATGACAAATAAGACATGCCATCTCAGACAAGGTAAAAAGTCAAGGCCTCACACCTGAGCCTGGTAGCCTGAGGGATGAATGACAAACAAGAGATGCCATCTCAGAGAAGGTGAAAGGCAAGGACTCATACATACCTGAGCTGACTTCTACAGGCATACCAGGACGCTCAGATGCCTGTGTTCATGCATGCACACGCACACACACACAGAGAGAGGCAAATCAATAAATAGAGGCCTTCTGGAGCCTTTGTAGATTTAGCACTTAACCCATATTTCTGTGTTAACATTCTGCTACAAACTCTGGGATTTTAGCACTTGATGCTTTTTTTTTTTTCTGTGCTAGGACTCAAACTCAAGACCTTCTGCTTGCTTGACAAGCACTCTACCATGAAGCTGCATTCCCTGACTGGTTCTTTATATAGAACTAAATAAATCGGGTCGTCACCCTGTCATCCAGGGATGGAGTTAGACCAGGGTCTCGGCGCTGCCGCTCTCTGCTCTGAGATCTCAGGCTAGGCAGTGAAACTTCGTATTTGTTTTCAGATGTGAAGTGGAGACCCCCAGGCAGCTTTCTCAGTGGTTGTGGGGAGCGGAGGGGGAAATAAAACAAGCACCCAGTGTATCGAGGATGCTGTGTGCCCGCAGTGGGAGCTGCTATTGCAGTTACTCTCACCAGTAGATGAAAGCGTGAGGGACACGTAGATGAAAGCCCCGGGCACAAGAAAAAGTCTACACTGGACACTGAAAAGCAAAGAAGCCAAGTGAAATGTGAGCACAGGTCATTTTTCCAAAATTATAAAAGTGGCCTGTGAGGAGACAGAAAGATGCTTAACATGATGGAAAATTAGGGAAAAGCAAATCACAACCACCTTGTATCCATTAGGATCGGCTATTTATTTATTTATTTATTTTAAGAACAAGTGTTGGTGAAGATGTAGGGAAGTAGAAAACCTGTGTGTATTTCTGGTGGGACTGTAAAATGGTAGTGTTTTTATGGTAAACAGCTAATTTAAAAAAAAAAAAAAACAAAAAACAAAAAACTTAAACCGAATCTTCATAAGATCCAGTCACCCTACTTCTGGCAACATATCCCAAAGAGCTGAAAGCCAGGTTTTTTGAAGAGATATTTATATGTTTTTATTCATGACAAAAATAGTCCAAGTGTCCATCAATAGAAATAAGTTTGCACAAAAATGTTGTTTAGGGTCTGGGGACCTGAGTTTGGGTTCCCAGCACTCACATGAAAAGCCAGGCATGGTCACATGTGTGTCTGTAACTTTAGCACTAGGGCAGGGAGGAAGGAGGCAGAGGCAGGCAGATCTCTGAAGCCAATCAGAGAGCTCCAGGTGTAAGAAACCATGTCTCAAAAAGGAAGGTGGAGAAAAATTGAAGAAATTGTTAAACACACACACACACACACACACACACACACATGCACGCTTATGGACACACACAAACATGCACACATACATACACAAGTATGCAAAAAATAACAAATACAATAAAGTATTATTCTGTCTTTAACATGGAAGGGACTTTTTGACATAGGCTACAACATTCTGTTTATTTTACCTCATGCTAATTGAATTAAACTCATCAAGATAGATAAGTTCTATGTGACTCCATTTAGATGATATTCTTAGGTCAGCCAAACTCAGGGACAAAAAGGAGAATGGTGGCCTCCAGAGACTGAAGGGTGGAGAGTTGCCTGGTGGCACAGTTTTAATTCTGTAAGATGAAGAGCTTTAGCAGAGAGGTAGGGATTATGGCTGCAAAGCAGCATGAACGCCTTTAACGCCACCAAACTCCACTCTTAGGCATAGTGACAGTGGGAGCTTTTATGTTACATATATCTGCCAACAATTAAAAAAAAAGGTTTGCGAAGAGCTGAGGTGGTTTAACTTAAGGGTCCCTGGGTCACTATACTGTGAGATACACAGGCGCAGAATCTCCAGAGAAGTTATGCCTGTAGGGAAGCCAACCCCAGTCCCTTGGTGAGGGGAGCTAGAAAGTAAGTTGGACAAATAGCTCAACCGTAGCAGGGCTCACTGCAGCCCACCTTCTGTGCAGTCTAGAGAAAGCCGCGACACAGTTGGTACCCAGTCATCGAGTGGCTTTTCTATTATGGTCTGTAGCACAGACAAGAGTGGGTGGCAACAGCCTCTGCTTTAAGCACATCAGCGTTTGGCTTTCCATGTTGATGTGCCTCCTTTCACACGGTCTCTCTTTCGTCTCTCTTTCACCGGCTGGTAGGACTTACCCCTCTCAAGGCTGTGGCTCTGAGAAGTCATGGCTGTCTGATTAACCCTCTCTTTCCTCTGAAATAACGGGGTTCCCATCAGCTGTAGTCGTGATCACTGATCTTTTACTTGGCACTCACTCTGAGCAAGGTGCCCTTGAAGGGATCATATATCAAGAGGGATTCTATTGGTATCTTTGTTCAGTAGAAAACAGCAGCTCTTGAGACACAGCAGAAAGGAGGAGAAGAGGATACTGTGCAGTGCTGTACACCTTGGGGCCAGCAGGAAAAAGGGCCAATATAATAGGGAGGAGGTGCTAAGAGCAGGGGTTGGGTTCAGTTCCTTATGATAAGGAGGCAGGAAGAAGTGAGAAGCAGAGCTGAGGATGGGGGGAGGCCACAGGAGACATGAGATCACCAGAGCTACGAAACAGACCCCTGAGCACAGTGGTACATGCCTGTAATCCCAACACTTGGAGGCTAAGGCAGAAGGGTTGTTTCCAGGCCAGCCTAAGCAGTATAACAAACAATTTCTTGATAGTGATGATGATGATGAGGAGGAGGATAATGATGATGATGATGGATGGCACCCTGAGGACCTGAGTTCAGTCTCTGAGACATAGTCTCAAACACAGAGAGAAAACAGACTCCAAAGGTTGTCTCTTGACTCCCTCAAGTGCCACTGCATATGCCCCTGCCTTTATCACACAAAACAAAACAAACCCAATAAATGTAATTAAAAAAATTAAACAAAGTCAGTGAGAACAACAAAAACACCTGTGGCTGTCAAATGGTTCAAATCAGCCACTAAGAAAAGAGCCTTATCTGGAGGCAGGGCCCCCATGGGCAGCAGTTCGTTGCCTCTCTGGGAAGTATAGGAGAGAGGTTGATGGGGAGCTCAAGCCCTTAACTTTGTGGCACAAATGCACATGTAGGACCAAGGTGCTTCCCTCCTCTTGGAAGTGATTTCCCACCCACTGCTGCTAAAGCAAAACTACATTTGGACCTGCATGGACAACACCTTTTCTGTGTCTTCAGGCTTTGTGGAATCACAATGGCCTTGGAAGCTTCTTGATCTTATAATCGCTAAAAGGGCATGGTTTTAACTATTCAACTAAGAGTTGTCAGCAGTACCATCTTGTCTCTGTGTTACAATGATAAGCAGATATTCACAAGCAACAGCACATCACTGACCATACAGAGTTATGGTTGCACTGCAAATCCAATACGGCTGCCAGCTCCTGGCCAGATATCTCTCTGGGCCACTGTGAACCAGGAAACATGCTCTGACCAGGGCTAAGCAGAATACATTAGTCCTGAAGACTTTATTTTTCAGGATTCCCCTAAGTTAATCTCTCAGGCTCTGAAAGACTCGGGATATCTGAAAGATATCTGGTTATCCGTAACAGGATAATGGATTCTGAGTTTTATCTGGGAAGTCACTCGAGGTATGTTTTATCAATGGTCCTCTTTTCTTAAAGGTTGGCGGGGAGAAATAAAGTAACGGCCTCTCAATTTGGCATCTGTAATCTGGTAGGTGTCTACATTCAGGGCCACAGGCACAAAGAAGAGACAGCAAGGAGCTCATGATTCAAAAGCAAAAGACTGGTGATCATTTCATAGAGCCAGATAAGGCTGACCCGCAAGATATTATTGTTCGTTTCGGTTGAGTTGAAAACTATCAACCAAAACAGTCCACGTGGCTGTGGGCTCTCCTCCTCTGCAGGATGAATCGTGTTGTGTTATAATGATAATTAATAAAGAGGGAACATCTGGCTTTGGTGATGACTCACTTTTCCTAAACGCTTCACAGTCATGAAGGGAGAAAGCAGTCACCCGTGCAGTCTCCAGGGTATAGGGTCTTAGGCACCTCCTCCCTCACACATGGACCCTGTGTCGCATGGATCAATCAACCAGCTAATACATAATGATCCTTTTCCGATGTTACAAATGATGCAGGCCCTATTACAGCAGTGGTGCTGGACTCTTGAAACTCGGAAGGTAAAGATAAGTCACAAATGGGGGGTGGGAAGCAGGGGAGAGAAACAGCTTTCAAGACAGACTGTAGCCATGCCAAAAGGCAAAGTCTGGAGACAATAAGTGCTTTCAGAATCCAGGGAGGGCGGGATCACTGTGGGCCTTGAGGATGAAGGGAGGCTTCTGAGAAGATAAAGAATTTGCCCCACAGCGGGAATAAAAAGGAAGGGTTTAACCCAAGTGCCAGGGACATGATGTAAGAAGCACAAAGCAGCTGAGTATCCAACGAGATGAAGGTAGTGGGAGAAAGTAAAATTAATTCCAAAATCAACTGGGAAAAGTCAGCACTATGAGCTTAGGGGTTCAAGCGATGATAGGAGCCAGTTTAGGAGTGAGGTGTGATGTTGGCTTTAGACCCAAGTTCAAAGTGTCTTTCCAGAACTTAAAGGCTGTCCACCTACAGTGTTCCACATGGGCAGTGGAGATCAGGCTGGCCCTTGACACACGGAGCTAGAGAGTGGCCAAATCCTATAGGTGGATTTGGGATTCCTAAGGAAAGGTGGGGGAGCTGAACGTGAGACAGGGAGAGTAAATCTCAAACCCTTTGAACTCAAACCCTCCTCTCTTCTATCGCTGTGCACTGCTGCCCCTCCTGCTGGTGTGCACCATGCCTCCCCTCCCCAGCTCTTCTTCAAGAACCAGGTCACTATTCCATCTGCCTTTCTCCTCACCCAGGGCCCAGTGTTCAGGGGCTACATGGGGACTGAATGCATTCCATATCTAAGAATGTCTCAGAAATAAAACAAAGAAGGGATTCCAGCAAGTCATAGTAGATTATTCTTGTCTGAGAATACACTCCCTGATACCCAGAGGAGGATGGACTCGAAACCGATTCAAGGCCCAGGAGGGCTAGTAAATCCTGAGCTCAAAGATGAGATACTAAGATGAGCTGTCATTGGACAGAGGAAAAACAAACAAACAAACAAACAAACAAACAAAAAAACCACAGCCATACCCTCCAGGCGTAAGGGTATATAGGCCAGAGGTTAAGGCAACCAAGTTTCTGTAATGCATCCTGTAGAGGTTCTATACATCCACACCATAAAAGATCCCCGATACTGAGTGAACCTAGCAGACGTGGCGTTCAGTTTTGCAAGTCCCCCATCCCTGGCGAGAGGGCCCAGTGGGTGAAGGAGAATGCTGCCGAGCCCGACATCCGGAGTTATGTCCCCACCCCCCAACAGTCATGATCCTAAAGGGTCTCCCAGCTCCGTGTCTCCCAGCTTCAGTCAGGCTTAGCCTGCTGTTACGTCCTGTCACACCCCTGCGCCACGGCAACACTGTGATTAAACAAAGGCAGTGCTGGGCATGGGATCTGGGGCCATGCGCTCTCTCAAGCAAGCACTCTGCCTCTGAGCCACATTCCCAGCCCACGCAGCGTTTTTCAGCTAACTTAGAGCCAACTTAAATTTAGCCTGGGTGTAAGTAATAAGATCCAGGAAATCACGGATACGACTTGTGCTTTTATTTTTTTCTCCCCATTATACGTGAAAATAAATACAACCTAAGAGCTGTCATCGCGATGAGATCTGAAATTACCTTGCGGATCCTCCCTTGTAAACTCAGTACATGTTAGGAAACACTCGGGCTGTGTAGAAAGCAGCCTGGCGCATCTAGGAAATGGTCTTGGGGTGGTTTTTTTGTTTTTTTGTTTTGTTTTTTTTTAAATCTCAGAAAACTGAACCCGAATTCCCTGAAGACGCATAGCTCTGAGTCACTATGGGCAAGTAAAGGGGCAATGAAGAAAGATGCAAGTGAGGCCCGTGGTGAGGGGCGGAAGCTGCTCTGGGAATGCCTGTGGACATGCCGCTGACTCACTAGTAAGTTAGCAAATAGAAGAAAGGAAATAAGGAAACACTTACTCAATCTTGGAAGGAACAAAGACAATCAGAGAAACCACTCAGGAACCACTAGGTCAGCAGAGAGATGGAGAAAGATGTCTTCCAGATCAAGGGTGAGCTGTGGAAGGGAAACAGCATTTGCCACCTGAGTGGAGATGTGGGTTACACCTGCACCAATCCGGGTCTTTCACCCGAGAGACAGGCTTTGCAGTGATCTGAGCCCCAGTTGTCAGCCCGTGGGGCACACCTGTAGCAGGGACCTACCCTTCCCTCTCTACCCACCATCGAAGCCTAGAAGTTCATAGAAAACTGGGGAGCAGGAAGCATAGTGAGGTGGGAGGGGTTTAGGCAGGTTGCTCACCTATTCTGAGAGTCACTGTGTGACTAAGACCCGGACAGGGACAGAGGGGAGTGTGTGTGAAGGCAGCTATGGGTCAGTCACAAGAAAGGGAGACAACCTTCCTGCAATCGGGAAAATGTGCAGAGGTCAATAGGAGTCCATGTTTTCTGCACCGAGGTACAGGCCATCTGACTCGCCCAAGAACAAAAAGAAAGGAGGCTGGGATGGTCAGGGAGGGGACGCCGGGTGAGGGAGCTCAAAGCTTAAAGGAAGAGCACATCTCAGAAAATAATTCAAAAGAAACCCAGGAAGCTGTCAGAAGTCAGGACCTCTGAAAGAGGAACAGAAAGTCAGGATGGAAAAACACAGCTGAGATCAAAGGGATGGCCTGGAGATGGAAAGGGGTGAGTCAGGGCTCACAACAGGAGCCTGCTCACATCCACATCGACGGAGCCCTGGACCAGTGCCAATATCAAACTACGGAATTCAGAACTAGGCGCATTCTTGGGATCTCAGCACTGACGAGGTAAAGGCAGGAGGATTAGGAATCCAGAGTCATCTTCAGCTATGCTGAGTTCAGAAGCTGTGTTCTCTCAAAAAAAAAAAAAAAAAAAAAAAAAAAGAAAAAGAAAAGGAACAAGCAAAAGAATTAGTGGGCCGGGGGCTGTGGCTGTTGGTAGAAACTCTGGCTAGGAAGCACTGTCCTAAGTTTGTACCTCAGCACCACTTACGCCAGGTACGGTGGCACACACCTATAATCCCAGCCCTCAGGAGGGACAGGCATAACAATCATACATTCAGGGTCATCCTTAAATAATTCCAAAATTATACCACGTTGCAATATAAACATATGTATGTGTTGTTGCTTTCAACAACCTGCAGATGGGAGCCTCTCTCCCAAACCGTCGCAAGCACAGCCATACCCGGCATGCTGTGCTAATGACTCATGTTTGACAGAAAGAGGAAGGTTGTCTTAGGCATGTAGGGGAAGACACCCCCACTTAGCCTGCAGGCACTGAGAGATAAATTGACCTCCGGAAGGTGACAGTGGAGAAGTCTCAAGTGTGAGTCCTCTCTTGGCCTGTGTACTGAGCTGTGCTGTGTGGCACGTTTTCCACCTCAGGGATGAAGCCTGCCTGTGCCTTGGCTCTCTACATCCCTCTCTTGACCAATCCATCTCAGAACCAGACCGAGCTAGAGGGAGGAGGCACCTTAATGCTCGCTTGACTTCATCTTGCCATTTTACAGATGGGAAAACCGAGGGCAGGAGACGGAGAATGAACACCAAGCCTCCCCAGTCTCAGTACAGAGCAGAGTCCTCTGGCTGCCCTGAACTTTGACATGAACCATCAAGGCCAGAGACTAGCCTAATAGCAGTAGCCAAAACCCCACTTAGAACCTTAGCACTATTCAGGGAAACGTGACAGTGACAGCCACTTCCCATCTGATTGTGACCAAAGAGCCCTATGGAGGAAGAGGCCCAGGAGGAAACATCTGCGAGCACAGGGCGAAGTCATGAGCCTCCTTGATTTTTCTCTTTGCAAAGCCTCTTCTATTTCCCCTACCCCTAAGATACAAAGCTCTAGCCAAGCAAGAGGGCCTGGAAGATTCCAGGGGCTTCTGGAAAGAACAACCTACAAGAGATTTCCAGCTCAAGGTGTTCACTTGGAGGCAATAGAAACCGCTCGCTCGGCCTCTGTCTGCCCCAAACCCAGCTTCTGCTTTGTAGCCAGTGACAGAAAAAGCACACTACACACCAATCATATCGTGTTAGTCACACAAGCTTGAAAAACCCTATGTGAAAGGTCTCCCCATCCCTGCCCCTAGCACATACAAATGAAAATACAAGCCAGCATGGTGGCCCGTGGTAGACCCAGACCTTGGGAGGCTAAGAGAGGTCATGACTCTGGGGCCAGCCTGGACTACACAGCAAGTCTCCCTACCTTACCACAGTTTGGTGAACATTCAGAGGGCAGAAACTCTGGCAGAAATGAATTCGCTTTGCAATGCTTTCCACCACCTGTTAAGTCTCCGGGTGACCTTTGCAAGCTGCCATCAGCTGAGGAAACAGAGGTTCACTCGATGATGGCGCCCAGGCCTCCCCAACAGGCTGTGTGGGATGCCCCAGAGCAACACTGACCGACCTTCCCGACACTGGCCAGGCTGACCGAAAGAGCAGGAGGAAGGACCCGGGAATCGCGAGCCTGGAATTTTCAGAGGCCCGTCAGCCTGTGAGTCCCACGGGCACACGGACATCCTGGACAGCTGCTGGCTGACCCACTTGATTTTTCCCCTTTGCAAACCCTCTTCCGACTGTTTCCCTACCACTCCACCCAAGCTCTAGCCGGACAAGACAGCTCAGAAGACACAGAGGTTTCCAGCACAGGGCACGCGGAGACTGTTCCGGGACCCTGAACAAGAGCTGCAGACCGTTATGCAAGGCCGTTACGCCACCGTTCCTGAGGTGACCCAGGCATGCCTTCAACCTTTTACTCCAGCCACTTACCTCCCTCAACAGAAGACAGATTGAATAGAGAGACATGGGGGCCTAAGTCCACCGCTCAACACACAGGCACCATTTCCCACCCTTGGATATCGTCAATCGGTTCCCCTGCCTGGATCTTGCATGAGCTCCAATGTGTTTGTTGCCCTTGGGTGTGGCATAAGTGTGTGCTGAGGGCCAGGAAGCTGACACATACTGGCTTATGTGACTCTTACAGAAACCTTAGGGGAATTACTTATTTTCACTTCATAGTGTGGTTTGAACCTGGCTCTGTCTCTAAGCCCAGTTCTGATTGCTCCTGACCCAGGGCTGCCTCTGAGTCCACGTACTGGACCTCCGCTACCTCCCAAGCTAAATGCTCTAGTTTGTAGGGGAAGCCAGGCAGCCCGGCCCCCTCATTATCCATTTGACCCCAGGGAAGGAGTTGCTGATTGCTGGTAGGGAGCCTTGTTAACTGGGGAGAAAGGTACCAGCAGGGGAAAGTGGATTGTTAAGTACATAAGTAACAAAATCACAGCATATGCATTCCCACAACCAAGAACTCTCACCAGAATTGGAATCCAGGGGTGAAACGCCGCCCAGGAGATAGCCACTGAGTGCTGAGTAGCTGCGAGCAGATTTGTCTGGGGTCTGATAGAACTCAAGCCCTCTAGCTGAGAGCTTCTGCTCACTGACCAAAGCAAGAGGCAGAGGCTAGTAGGTTCTCACACAGGAACCCTCTAATCACGGGAGCCTCCTCCCCTCTCCACTGAATTCTGGAAGCCTAGAAAGGCCCTATCTCCTGGGAGGTGTGCCCCACCCTGCTTAGCTTCCCCATCATCGATGCCCTGGTTTAAGTGAGCTGGAATGAGCTTCTTCCTAGCACAGAGAAAGGGTTCCATTCGCATTTGTCTCCAGACACAGACGAGCATGAGAAATGTGTGAGCCTGAATGGGGCTCAGCAGACAGAATACCTGGCTAGCATACACGAAGGCTCCCATAGGCCATCGTCTGAAGCAACCAAACCCCTTAGCCAAGCCAAGGCTCCAGGAAGTGGCCAAGTGACTCTGAAATGGCATCTTGAGTTACCAGCAGGAGATCTGAAATCAACATGTGGCTGGCCTCTGCCCAGATCTGCTGTGCTGGGCAGTGGTGGCGCACACCTTTAATCCCAGCACATGGGAAGGCAGAGGCAGGAGGAACTCTGTGAGTTCAAGGCCAGCCTGGTCACCAGAGGTGATCAGGGACTGGGGCAAATTGGAAACCACACTGGAGAGTCAGCAGCAGCACGCCAGAGCCCTGCTGGACAGCAGGCTGGGTGTAACCGCAGCTTCTCTCTCTCTCTCTCTCTCTCTCTCTCTCTCTTTTGTGAGAGAAGCTGGAACTGAATTTTTGTGTGTGAAAAGTGCTGATTTTAAGATGTTGGTAACCAACTCAAAAGTCTTTAAATGAGACAGTGTTGGGGCAGGGGGACAAAAAATTGCAGTAAAGTCACAAATCTCACTGTTCTGCATTTGATTTTTGCCCACTGGCATGAGCTGTGCCTGCTGGGTTGACCTGTTGGCTCTCTGCACACCCTGTCATTTGAAGGAGGGCTCTTGGTTTTAAAGAGCTGAATGCCACTTCCCCAGGCTGGCAGGCAGCAGATCTGCCCATGATGGCCAATTTTTCTAGCTAGGACCCACTTACAGATCCACTGATCCTAGTGAATCCTAGTGAATGCTAGTTTCTGGGCTATCAGCGGGCCCTTTCCAAGAACTGCTCTTGTGTGTTTACCTTCCTGCCCACACCCATCCTCGCTCTCCAGCCTGGCCTAACCTTTCATCTGTGAGAAGTACAGACACATTTCTTGGGCTGCAGAGACCTTGGAAGATCTGTCCTGTTTGGCTACCCATCAGCTGAAGACAATGTTCAGGGGGGCAGGTGTGCAAGGGTGCCAAAACAGGTTGAGGATATGAGCCTGGCATAGCAGCCTGGGGAAAGGCAGATGCATGGAGAGATGACACAGCCACCGTAATGGCCAGAGATTCACATGAGAAAAAAGAGAAAGCCAGCACGTAAGAGGGTCTAGTGGGAGGGGGTTGAATTGGAGTCTTCCAGGAAGTGTGAGGAATTCGTGTTCTGCAGGCCTCAGGGGCACAAGAGTGAGTGTCCTAAGGCCCAGAGTGACAGTGACAGAGGTGTCCATGGGCTTGGGTCACAGATGTCTTATCTGAGGATGTTATCTGGATCATTCCTGGAGGCCTGGGAACGGCAGGCGTTACTTCATTCTTGCTTGCAGGTCTGAGGGAACAGACAGCTACATTCCTGCTGCCAGACCAGCCACTTCCTAACTGGGTAGACTGGCCCTGTCTGTCCTTCCTCATAGGCTTCTTCAAATGGAGCTGTACCCTGAGCCCACCCAAACCTGCCCTCTTTTTCCCTGGGGGCCAGAGTTTCACTGGACAAGTAATCCGCAGGCATGTTGCAGGGCTGCTTGGTCACCACTCCGCTTGAGGCCAGCAGCTTCTAAACTTTTATTTCTTTTGAAAGTCTGATAAGTGACAAAGACGCATATTTCCCTTCACGGACTGAAAGATACCCTGACCCTTGCTACACGCTGGGACTAGGGCGTTTTGTTTTCCATGCCAGACACTGATTACAATGTGTGACTACAATGGAATGTGTGGCTTGGGACTCAAAGTTCTGGGGACACTGATACCCAGATACAACCTCATTGTACTGAATCCTTTTCTTTAGAGCAAGGTGGGAGGCAGAAACAGGAGAATTCCAGTCTGTGTTACATTTTGGGACACTGTCAGAAAAAAAAGGAGAGAGAGAGAGACAGACAGACAGACAAAAAGAGGGGGAGAGGGAAAGGAGAGAGTGAGTGAGATTGCAGGGTGCAGTAGAATATGCCTATAGTTCTTTCGTATATTAATAGGCTGAGACAGGAAGATCACTTAGGTCCTGGAGTTCAAGACCAGCCTGAGCAAAATAATAAAACCAAATTTCACACAAAACAGTAGGAAGAATGGGGTTGGTGTCTTCAGACCTGTACACCTCTGAAACATTTGCTCATGCCTGATGTTATAGTAGAGGGCATCAAAAGGTGATATCCTAACAATTTAATTGTGCTGTGCGTTGCACCATACTAAAAGAAAAGAAATCCAACAAGTTCTCTAGCTTGGCCAGTGTCCTCCGATGTCAGCTCATGCTCTCCCAGCTCCTGGAGAACAGAGCAGCGGCCTGACACCTGTGGATGCTAAAGACTTGCAAAGCATGTCACGCCCCGACTGCACCTCAAATATGTCCTCTGTGGGATCACTCCTTCTATGACACCGGTCACTGCAAGGCTGTGGGAAGACGTCAGCGTGCTCTGCGTGTCCCTAGGGAAGTGAAGCCGCAGAAAACTGGCAGAATTGTCCCAGGTAGGAAGTCCCGAATCCATATAAATACAAGTTTTCCACACTTAGAACTTCATGCCTTTTCTCAAAGGCTGCCTTCTGGGAGTCATTATATAATCCTGTGCTTGTTACATTTCTCCTGCTCGAACACGGAAAAGCATATCCCTACTCGCATCTCCCTTTTGCAGCTTTTCTGACTGACTCCTGTACCCTCCATTCGCTGCCCTGACCTCCAGCAGGAAATGCACAATGTGACCCTTTCAGAAGGTCCACACGGAGCTCCCGTTTTCCTGCCCTACCTGCTGTGTGACCTCTGCCAGGATATGTCACCTTTCTGTTCTCTCAAACAGGAAAATGATACCAGTTGATTCCCAAAGACTTTTCCAGGCTTCCCCTGACAACTTCATGATGCCATTTGGAGCCTCTACAGAGACTGGCCATATGGTGGAATGAAGAAAAAAAAAATCAAAACCAAACACGAAAGATCCAAATCAGAGAATTGAGGTAAATCCACTGAAACCAGGAACACCTCCATCTCGGGTACCTGTCCTATCTGGGAGGTTTTCTTTGCTTTTTGGAACCTTGGTTTCCATAGAAAACACACTTGCTAAAGTCATAAGGACCATAGAAAGCAAAGAATCACCAAAGTCTCTCCAAAGCAGAGTCCACCCCTAGCTCAGGGGGCTATTGAAGGGAGCCTTCCCTGTCTGCATGAGTTGGCTGGTCAGAAGCTGCACCTGTTCCTCCTAGCCGGGGCACCTGTGTGAAGGATGACTGAGGAAGCATCAGGGTTCCCACTCACCTTAGCCCTGCAGTCGGTCCTCAGACAAGTCTGACAGGCTGGTCATTTTCTGCCACGGTCCCCACATCCACCGCTTCCCCGAGGCATCCGCTAATTCAGTGCGCAAAGCAGCATTTATATATAGAAAGTTGCAACCACGCAGGTTAGCATTAAAATAGAGCCCTGGCGTTGCCACGGCAACCAAACAAATTATATTCAAAATGAAAGGGAAGTATTCTGCAATCGGAAAAGCATGTCCACAGCCTTCCAGGACAGCTGGGCCCCCTTCCCTTGAGGGAGGGGGTGGGACGGCCTCCAGAGGAGAACTCTGTTCTTAGGAATCTCCTCCATGAAATCATCCCTTCTGGTTTCAGCCCCAGGCCTCACTGACTTGCACAGGTTTCTTCCTAGAGCCAGCTCCTGCCTGGGGTGGACCCGAGGCCAAGCAGCTAGGCTGTGCGAGTATCTTGCTTAGGTATGTCAGACAGCAAATACTCAATCCATCAGGCTCCACGGAGAAGTAGCCTGTGTGTCATTACTGAGAATGCCTCTAGGAACAAAGGCGCCCTCCTGCCACTGCCTGCCTTAAGCAGAGAGTCAAGAGGTCACCGGCAGCTGAGCAGCATGACGTTTGTCAAGTTACTTTACTCACCGGAACCTCCAGCTCAAAATGGTGTGTGTGTGTGTGTGTGTGTGTGTGTGTGCGTGTGTGTGTTAGAGAGGACCAACCTAGAGCCTTCCATCCCTCACTCTGGGGTATGTATCTTTTCCCCTTGTTTAGTATTCCTCTTGGATAGAGTTGAAGCCCCACTGAAGCACATAAGTTTCTGGTTCCTAGATTTAGCACATGGAACACGGAATGGCCTCCTCTCATTTCAGCCACACAACCACCAAGAATGTGCACAGCCTCCAGGTAGAAGGATCCTGGATGAGGCTGGTTCCTTGGACCTTTTTGAGACTCATCCTGACATCAGGTGTGATCTGGAGAGGGCTGAGTGGAGAAGGCTTCAGTTCCAAGTGCACTGAGGATGCAGGCTGCAGAGTGCCGGAAACCTTCAAATGTGGCAGAAGGCATGCGAAGTGATACGGGCATTCAACAGCAACGTGCCGTTTCCCATCATGCTAAGAACACACTTGCCATCAGACTCTGCAAGCCCACTCTCAGGTGTTATTTACTTATGAGAAATGAAAACAAGTGTGCACACAAAGTCTGATTCACAAATCTTCAGAGCAGTGACGAGAATTTGGATCTTAAATGTCTCACCTTTAAAGGCCCAAGGGTTGGGGGCATGGTCTCCTACCTATCAGGAAGAGATGGAAACTTTAAGAATGGAGCTAATGAGAGTTGTCCTGGACACACCCCTTGAAGGAGACAGTGGGACTCCAGTCCTTTTTATCTTTTTTTGCATCTCAACCTTGAGGTGAGCAGCTTGGAGCTACCAATTCCACTATCTTGCCACAGGCCACAGGATAACCAAACAAAGGTATCCACATTTTAAAAAGCTGGTGTCAAAGGTCACATAGTGTGCTATTCCATTCATGGGACATTCTCAGACAAAGCTATGTGAATGGAGAAGGTGCCAGGGGTTTGGGTGGGAAAGGAATGAGTGAAAAAGGCATGCAGAAAGACAACAACTTTTAGATAGGATCTCACTATGTAGCCTTGGCTGGCCTGGCACTCACAGGAGGGACATTTTGGAATCAATGGAATTTTTGCATCTTGGCTATTGCGATGCCATATGGATCTACATGTGTTAAAATTCATAGACCTATAGGCCCAAAAGGTCAATTTTATTATATGATAACTGGAAAAAAAAAGTATTATTTTCACCTTGGGATAAAAAAAAATGTCATATGACCAAGAGTTGATGACCAAGAGTGTTTGGCTCTAGGAAGGGGTCTTTATTCCTAAGTAGGCAACCCCTGCTTATACATGTTAAGAAGAATCTGCAATAACGTTCTAGAAGTGTGATTCTCAGGCCACCAGCAGTAGTACCTCACCTAGGAATCTGGTAGGAAAATCCAGCCTCTGGAGCCGCCCTGACTTCCTAAAGCAGCAACTCTCAGGTGGAGCCCACGTTTGCATTACCTTTGGGGCATGTGGTTCAGTTGCATTCGGCAGTTGGGAACCACTGACCTTGTACCAACCAGACAAGCCCACCATGGAACGGTCAAGCCAGATCACTCTGAGCACCTTCCTTGCCCTCTGTATCTTCCTTTTCTTACTCCACCCCTACACCTACTTTCACCTTCTCCAGATATGGCCAGTGCTGCCCAGCAGAACAAAGCAAAGCCTCTAGTTCTCACATGACCACCCTGAAGAAGCAGGGGAACAGGATGCTTGGCATTAAGCTGAGCCCCGAAAGAAGCCCTCAGCTATTCAGATCTACTTCGAAGTCCGAAAGCTCCTCCCTTTAGATCCAGCATGGGCTCCTGGACCAGAATCAGAACCAACTCCACTCATTTACCTCCCTCCCCAGACTCCTGGAGAGGTCCCTGAAATCAAACGTGAGCCTCGTGGTTTCCCACTGCAGCCTGGAGGAGCACAGCTTCCCACCTTCCCCAGAACATATTCAGAGGCGCTTCTCGTGGTTGTTGGCTCCGGAGCTACACCAAGATGATGGCTACAAGGAATAAATCAGAACCATATGGACTTCATATCCAATGAAATAAACAGAATTACAGCACGGGGTTGGGCTCAAGAAACCAGGGACTCTGCGCCTGGCCCAGAGCCCAGGCGTGGTGGCCTGCAGCACAAGCTATGCTCCCTGGCCTTTCCTCCCCATCCGTGACACCCACAAACAGTCCCAGGGGCACCCCGCCTGCTCTCTGGCTTTCCTTGCTGAGGTCTTGACTCCACTCCTGCTGTGACCAACATTTCAGCGTTTTATTGAAGTTTTTATGTATATTCTCTTTTATAGTATAGCTACAGACAGTTTGGCTTCTTTTCTAGTTCCATCTGAAGATGTAACAAGCCCAGACAGGAATGTCATCCTTGGTGACATAAAGTTATAGTTCCAGAGGCCCCAGTGATCACGCTGGGCTTTATTGAGTGATCTATGGTGCCTTCCCAGATTAAGGCCAGTTTATCTACAGCTGGAATTCCACCTACAACATTAGTTCTTTTCAGGTAACTAACCACATCCAATTTCCATGGATTAGCACATGCCCGTGGGAGTGGAAGCTGTGATGCCTACCACGGGAGGCTGCTGGCTTCACTGTTAAACACTCTACAACATAGCTGGGTACAGTGGTACATGCATATGATTCCAGCACTTGGGGGACCAAAGCAGGAAGATATTGAGTTGGCGGTCAGCGTCAACTGTCTCAAAACAACACAACCAACCAACCAAGAAAGCAAGCAAGCAAGCAATGAACCAACCAACCAACCAACCAACCAACCAACCAACCAACCAACCAACCAACCAACCAATAAATCAACCAACAAATCAACCAACGAACCCATCAACACAGACACTCTGAAGTATCAGCACACCACAAGGCTTAGAAATCCATTTACAGCCTACCACCAAGGCCAGAGTTAGCTTCCAGGGACCCTGACTCAGGACCATTCCCCGGAGAGCTCACCTTTGGAACTTCAGACGTTTTCAGAGTTTTGATCCGGAGTGAAAAAGGAATGCTTAATGCTGTGTTAGGATTTTCAAGTGTATTCTGTAGCTGATCAGGATCTCATTCCTGACTCGTAGAAGACGTAAGGCTTTGTTTTGTTTTGACTGTGTGTGTGTGAGCTCTGCCACTCTGAATCTACTGACACAGGTTCTCTCACTGAACCTGAAGCTAGACTAGTGGCCAGTAAGCCCCAATAATCTGTCTACCTACCCTGTACCCCAGGCCTGGCCTTGCAAGAACATACATGGCCAAGACCCTGAATTTTTACAAGGCTTCTGGGGATTTGAACTCACATCCTCAAGATTTCAAGGCAAGTCTTCTTAGCCACTGAGCCATCTCTCCTGTCCAAGGTTTGTTTGTTGGAAATAGGGTCTCACTGGGTAGCCTTGGCTGGCCTGTCTCAACCTCCCAAACACTGAGATTACAGATGTGCTCCACAATGCCTAGCATAAAACTTGCAAAGCACATGAAAGTCATGTGGCATGCATGCAGAAGCCATGCAAATGCATAGCTCCATGTGAGTAACTTCAAGCAACATAGCTAATTCTGCTTGGCCAGTGGGTGGGTTGTTTCTGAGTCACTAAATTCTGGAACTAGCCAGCTTAAGCTGTTTCTGCCTCAGTACCCAGCTCCTCCTCCTCCTCCTCCTCCTCCTCCTCCTCCTCCTCCTCTTCTTCTTCTTCTTCTTCTTCTTCTTCTCCAGTCATGCTGAGCCTCCAGAAGCTGATGCTTATTTCTAGTGTGTTTGGGAACCTCAATGCCTACAATGCTCATTGACCCACCAGATCCTGAAGGTGCTGGCCACTCTGTGGTCCTCTACTCTGTGATGAGTCTTATAGCAGACAGCAGAGTTTGGGGAAGGACCAGGGCTCTCAGGACATCCTGTGTCCTGTGAAGGCATCAGGAGAGCTCCCCAAAAGAATGTACCTTCCATGCCCAGCAAAATCAGATGTTGCTCCTGTGCCTTTGGCTCTGGCTTGTTTTCCAGAGCGGGCCAAGAACACGCTAGGAGGGGTGACTTCGTGAGTACTGGTTTGGCTTCTGTGTTGTGGTAACACACTGACCAAAAACAACTTGGAGAGCAGGGAAGGGCTTACTGCTCTCACAAGTTACACACCATCATCCAGGGAGATCGTAGCAGGAGCTTGAAGCAGAAACCACAGAGGCCTGCTGCTATTTACTAGCTTACTCAACGACCCGTGTTACACAACCCAGGCATTGCCTATGGTGGGCTGTGGCCTCCACCGTCAATAAGAAAATGCCCCCAAGGACATGCCCATGGGCCAATCTGATGGAGGCAATTTCTCAGTTGAGATTAGGGTTTTTTTCCCCCCCCCCGGGTGACTCTGGGTTATGTCAAGTTGACAGCTGAAGCTAACTGTGACACAATGTTAGTGTAATGGGGTTTCCCCTAAAGGAACAGCCAGGCAGAGCCTGCTGACACCACCTGCTTGTCATGCTGATGAAAGTCTGTGTCTGTTCCCTTCAAGCCCATCTAGTGATAGGCAGAAGAACTGAGAGACTTCTGTTTCTGTCTCTCTCTCTTTGTCTCTTTCCCTCCTCCCCTCTGTGTATGTCCCCAAGCACCCTCACCCCAGGATCCATTCCCTATGATCCATTCCTCTTTCACTCCCTCTGTAGGGCACTTAGGTGACTTCCTTGTGGCAAGCACCCAGCAGCTCTGCCAACATCACCATCTCTGCTCCAAACCATGGAGACAATAACTCTACGGAAGTCTGACACATCTGAGATACCTGAGACCCGTGGTCATATGTGCCAAGGTGTCTGCTGCACACGGTGTTTGCCGTGCCAGGCCTGTTTTTCTGTCAGGCAGTACTGGAAGCCCCTCCAGACCCTGACGTCCCAGCGGTCCACGGGTAGCTTCAGTTCAGTTTGGGGAGGACAATTAGCTTGTCCTCTAAACACGTCCACGAGTTATCCTGCCTATGAGCCATGTCCTTACTTGAAGCAGGTCATCCGAAGCCATCCAGGTTTTGCGGTCACAGGCAGCTCGCTGAGAGATCAGCTCAGATTCAGTTCAACTCTTCGTGCTGGGACACAAACACACAAGATAGCAGCTGGGCACAGAGGCACCAGATGGGAACCCAGGCCGTCCAGGGCTTTGTCAGAGCCATAGCCTTGCCCAGGTGTTAACAAGGCACCACACTGAAAGTGGGGCCTTATGCACCTGGCTCTAACACTCTCTGTCCACTTGGCTTCCCCCTGTCTATCATGGCCCCTTCTTGCCCAGCATGGGGCACGGCTTGATAAGTGGTCACCCTCCATGGGAAAGGCTTCCTTCAGACATCCATGTTCATGGCACCCAGTTGCAAGTGAGAAGAAAAAGGGAGCAAGATGAAAGGGGGAGGGGGCAGGAAGCCTTTTCAAATTTTTATTTTTCCCATCTAGCCACAGCAGTTTCTTTGTTGCTCCAGTGCACCCAGCAAGTTGCCCCCACTCCTGACAAAGAAAGCCCTATTGTAGGGGAGTGCTGGTCTATACTTCCTTCTCCCATTTCCCAGCATGGGCCTCCCTCCCCACATCCAGCATTAGTCACATAAGCCCATCAGAAGTTCAAAGATGCTTTGATAATGGGGCTTTCAAATGGATGGCCCCAGCAGGATAGAGCTGCTGCTGCTGCTGCAGGATTCCCCAACAAATGAAGGGAGATTCCTGTGCCAGCAGAGGCTGGGGTTTGGGAGAGCATGGCTTCGTCTCTCCAGAATAGCCACGGGAAGCCGCTATGGGATCCTAAGGCATTTTATCAAGTTTTACATCCACATGGCCGGAAGCAGGCTGCAACACCCAGATCTGTACAGCACATCCCTGCCACTGGCCATCACACATGTCCCTGTCACTGCTGAGAGATCCTCAAGTTTCTGTTTTCAGTGTTTACAGTTTATGGGACAAAGGATTTTAGCTTGGATAATTAGCAGATCCTATGCCCTGGCTATAGTGACTAGTTCAAAGACATGCCCATGACCCAAGACAGTGCTGTGAGAATGAATCCTTAGACCCTGGTTGGGATTATTAGGAGAAAGATAGAATGCAAGCCTGAAGCTTCAAGTGGGTCTCTGGACAACCAACCTCATGGACTACAGTCAATGCAAAAGACTGGATAGAGAGGAAAAGAGAGGGAGGCAAGAGCAGAGAGACCTCACAGTCTCTCTGTGACAGTCACTAAGCAACCTGATCAACTCTTGTCGGAAGCTGAACATCCTGGGAATGTCTGGGTAGGTCAGTCTGGACCGTCCTTTCCCTTTGAAGTCATCTTGAGTAGGACGTCCATAAGAAGTAATAGAAGTCTGTCCTTGCAGCCTTTAGCTCCTGGCAGCTTTCAGCTCCTGTAGCTTTCACTCCTCTTATGGCTGTATCACTTCAGCCTCTGCCCCAATGGCCATGCTCTCAACTCCTATCTCTACCTCAGCCCCCTCACCAAGGATACCTGTGATTGCATTAAGGATTACCCAGATAACTTTGGATAATCTCAAGAGCCTTCATGTAATTACATCTGCAAAGACCTCTTCTCAAAAACAAAACAACAAAACATTCATGCTTCTGGGGATTAGGGAAAGACAGATCTCTAAAAGCCACTACCAGCTGCCCCCATCTGGACAGGGTATTCTAAGAAACACCTCTCTAACAAGCTTAGCTCTGAGCAGAACTTGAGGGCGGTATGTGTTGGTTTCAGGACATCCGTGCTCTGAGGACAGAAATGGCTTTGAAGAATGGTGGTGCTGCAACCACGGACTGATAGTTTTCCTTTGTGGTTTGCAGACCCAGCTCAGGAAACAAGGACTGTGAACTGGGGTTTCCCAAAATGTAGAAAACCAGGGGGTTCCCAGAACACTTGCAGCACCAAGATGAACCCCACGTAAGAAGGTGGGTGGCCTAAGAGGTTCACTTTTTTTTTTGTATTTTTCTATTCATTTCATGGTCTGTTATTGAAAAAGGTAGTTGTTAAAGCCTATGACCGTCACTGCCGTGAGCATGACACTGTGGTGACCTTGATCTACCTTGCTAGCTTACCAAGAGCACACAACACAGTGACAACAACTACTGTGAGCTTGGGAGCTGGGTTCACATCCTCACCCAGCTGAGGCAACTCTCTGGCCAATATCTGGACTAGGCAGTCCCCATGGAAATGGCAATAATAAAGATGTTGTTGCTAATAGTCATATCCTTGGTAAGAATTAAACGAGCAGATAGGTGTGAAGCACTCATTACAGTCCCGGCCTTGGGTACACTACAGCATTCCACAGCTTTTTCTCAGCTCTGTGTCCTCCCTCCCTCCTTACCAGAACACTCTGGTGAGATCTGATAGAGTCAAGAATTTACCCCATGCCAGCTGGGTCTCCTCTGCCTCCTGTTTTATCCAGTTCCCTCACTCTTCCAACCAGGTAAATGGGGCCTCCATTCTCTAAGCTTCCTTCCGACTGGGTAGAGGGGAGTTTGATCAGAAGGACTTCCCTCTGCCCCCTTACTGGTCTCTACAGAACAACTTCACCACTGTACCTCCAATCCTAAGCCAAGGGTGTTTGAAAATGCTCTTCATACTGTCTTTGTGTCAGGGCAGTTTCTTGTCACTATAACCCAGCTGTTCTCTGCTTTCAAGACCCTGGTTCAAACGGGTGGGGTCAGGGCCTAAACTCTGGTGTTCTGAGCCCCAGTTGAAAGTACATTTTTAAGTGAGTCAGGTCCCCTGGAGGGAAGCAGATCTCTCAACATTCCTCAATCTTGACGCTGTCTCAGAGGGTGGCCGCTGTTCCAGGCAAGGGATGGCCAGGGTGTGGTGTCTCTGACAATGCCTTCATCCTGGTCACTGATTTGAGACTCTTCTGCATCCTTCAGAGCTTTAGTATGAGTCACAGCTGAGGTGTTAAGCCATGCGTGAAAAGGTGAAAAGCCCCGACAGGCTCACCAAGCGGTGAGAAGCGAAGTGCTATCACACCAGTACCCTAGGAAGGCGAGCCCAGCCCTATGTGCGATTGAGAGGCTGGCCCTCCTCGAGAGCAGCACTTGCCTCAGAGTGCCTCTTCCTGTTTGGCTTTAGGAAGACTTTTTGCTGGTGCAAGATTGGTCTCAATCTGAAGGCAGAGACAGACTCTGGGGGGGTCCGAAAGGCCAGTCCCAGGTATGATGATAGACTAATAGAACTCACACGACTCAGCGAATGCTTCTGATCCTGGGCAAGAGCTGTTTCAGCAAGAGGATACAAAGCAAACTCTGTGAAGGGCTATGGACGCAGAGGCAAAGCCCTGAGTAAGTGGGTCAATTCTAGAGTCCTCTCCAGGGACATCCTCCCCAGGTAGAGGCACCTGGGGCATGCTGAATTCCCCCAGCAGTGACCCTGAGAGAATCGTAATCATAATCACTGTTCACTAAGGAAGCTTGTGAGTCCCCAGGTCTAGAGTTTACACCCCACCCCCATTCCCTTTCCTCCCAACACACACACATACACACACACACACACACACACACACACACACACACAAAGATGTCAGATGTCAGAAAAGGACATCAGCTGTCCTGCTCTGCTGCTCTCTGCCTTATTCCCTTGAGACAGGGTCTCTCACTAAGCTGGGAGTTCATTTTACTTGCAGCCAGCAAGCCCCAGCCATCCCCTTGCCTCCTCCCCTCCCAGAGCTGGGATTACAAACGAGTCATGGTGTGCACATAGAGGTCAGAGGACAATTGTTGGAGGAGGCTCCCTTTCTAACAAGCAGGTCCCAGGAACTGAACTTAGGTTATCAGATTTGGCAGCAATTGTCATAACTGAGCCATGGGTTATGCTGCCCTATGCCAGCTACCTCTGTGCCAGCCATTCTTGCCCTCCACTGTAGAATGCTGATCAGAATGGTTCTTCCCTGCTTTCTGGCCCCCAAGTGGCAAAATCCTGACACCAAATTCTAGAACATATGATAACTTCTGGAATGCTGTTGACAGAGTGCTTAGTCCCCACCAAGCTCCCTGGTCCATGGTTGGCCATTGTTAGGCCAGGAATGCTAACCTCTGTGCTCAGTTATGTCATGCTGATGAGAATTTCATGTAATAGCAACTACCCCTGACAATGACTGCCAGGCTTTGGGCCAAACACTTGACACCCAAGAAGCTCGCTTACTATTAATATCATTGTTTTATGATGAAGTCACCCACAATGCAGAGACGTGAAATGACTTGCCCAAAGTCATGCTGTTAATGGGTTTGAACTCTGGCCCATTTGGTCCTGCAGTCAGTGACCTTTAACTCCTATATCCAGTAACTCCTGTCTTTCCTTGACCACCATGATAATTTTCAGTGAGTTTAATATAGTTTCTGTTTTTTGCTAATATTTTTAGTGAACTCACTTTTTCCCTTTAAAAATGGTTGAGAAGAAAATGTTATATTCATCTTCAAATAGGAAATGAAACGTACAGTAATCACCAAAAAATGGTCACAATGAAAATCCAACAAGGATATTTGCCCTAGCTTGCTGCTAGAGCATTCTCTCACCTGGCTCCACTCAGAACCGTCTCCTCAGCACAATCAAGAACAGTCAGAAAAAAGTACGAAGAAAAATCCTTCTCCCCATTGGAGCTGTTGGAACTGAATGTTTTGTTTATAGGTTATTATGTTAGCTTTCTATCACTCTGACAAAAGGAAAAGGTATATTTTGGTTCATGGCTTGTGAGATTTTACCTCATAACTTTTGGTCCTGTGGGACATCCTGGCAGGAGTGGTGGAGAAAACTCACCTCGTGGACATTGAAGGACCAACTAGGGAAAGAGGGACTTCATAGCTCCATCCGTAATATGCCCCAATGAGCGTACCACTAGGCTCCAGATCCTGAAGACCCTACCATCTGCTACTAGGAACACAGGTTGGGGACTAAGCCTTCGACCGGTGACCCTTGAGAGAAGAGTCCAGATTCACAAGACAGTACTCAGTGCTTTGGAAACTGTGGTCCATTTGGCTGAAGCTTTCCTTGGCAGAGAGCTTGAATAAAGGAAAACCAGGGCGGAGCAAAGCTGCTACCTCCTGTGGATACTATTCGGCCTGTCCAGCCTGGCTCCCTCAGCCTAGCAGGCATCCCTGGCTTCCTGAGTGCCTTACTCTTCAACCACAGACCTCAAGAAATCAGGAAAGGTTGTGGTTCTATAATGTACCAGGATGCAGACTCCAACCCCTGTTTTACCCATGGTTCTTCGCAGCATTTATGTTGTAAGGAATAAAGACCTGGCATCAAGGCCCTGTCCCCTTCTCTGTCTGTCCCCTAATACTGCATCATCTCTACCCACCCTGAAGTGGCCAAAGCTTCTATTGGCAGAGGATATGGCCAGAGAAGAATCAGGACAGGTTTCTTTGTTTAGGGCTTGGAGAAACCCCAGGGATATGCCAATGACAGCTTGCCTTGTCTTGCCAGAGAATCTTGGAGTGGAAAAATGAGCTTTCTGTGAAGCCCTGGAACCAAAGCATGGCCTCAGAAAATTCCATCACTTTCTGGCAGAAGCAACTTTCTTCCCTTAAGCAAACACCACCACCTATCACTGTGACCCCACTCCCCGGGGTCACAATGTAAAGAGAAGATCATTTGCTAGAGCTACTCCCAAGCAGAAGTTACGTCGAGGGCGAGGGCTGCGGATGCCCAGACGGTAGGACTTGTAAGGGCAGGTGCCATGGCCCCAGGATGGATGTGTCTGTGCCTTATCTGCAATTAAAGGCACTTCCTACTGGTTCTATGTCATTTGTCTAAAAAACAAGGAACTAAAATAAAAAAAGAAGAAAGTGAGCGCCATTCTTTGACCCATGACATTATCCCTAGTATGCCAAGCAAGGCTTCCCAGAGCAGACTTGCCATTGATAAACAAACAAACAAAACAACAACAAAAACTCCTAAAATGTCCCCATTTCTGCCTAGGGACCAGAGTGACAACATGGTAAAGGGAGCTGAAATGAGACAAGGAAATGGGATTTTGATTGCGTGGATAAAGCGTGGTGGAGCCAGAGATCAAAGACAAGTGGCATGTGAATCACAGAGACCAGGGCTTCCCAAGATGCAGCATGTCCTGACAGGCCGTGTAGCTCAGCCTGAGAAACAGGAAAACTAGGAAGGGGTGCTTACTGTGCAGCCTCCTAAGGAGTGAGTCCCACCCCACAGCCCCAGGCAGAGCTGGAGCAAACAGGTTTGCTCAAAGTTTGAGGCCAAGGGACACCCCACTTTGGCCAGTGCAGGGCTAATGATATATATATATATGAAAGGTTGTGGCTCTATAATGTACCAGGATGCAGACTCCAACCCCTGCTTTACTCCTGCTGCATAGATCTATAATCTCCTACATAAGAAGTCAAAAAACATAAAATTTAAGTTATTATTCACTTCTCTCCTCCCCTTGGTCGCTGAGCACTGGGAGGAGAATCTAAGTGACAAATGACAGACTTTACCTGTCACCTAAAACACAGCCAGAGAGTGGCTACCACTGAGCCTGTCCTAAATGTAACAGTCAGACCCCTCCAGCCTTCTCCATCATCAGATCCAAATTCTAACAAGTACAACTGAGCTCTAAGCACATTCATGTTTGAGAAACACTAACTTCAAGCACATGGGCTGTTTCACCAATGCAACGTACTCTTCAGGGCTGTGCTGTCGGAGTGCGCAATAGCCACACAGACAGCTGCTGCTGGGCTCGGAGGCGCTTTTAAGTGAGCTATCTCACACCAACACCCCTCCACAGCCAACTCAAGGCTGTGTGTACCTCCCCCCATATCTGAATCACTGGTCCGCCCAGCCATGAAACGGCCTCCCAGGAGCAGGTCGGCCTCACCAGAGAGTGCATTATTGACATGTCTGTTTATTTATTCATGCATTACGCTTACTCAGACATTTAGCACCAGGTGCCTAGAACACACAGATAAATAAATGGCCCAGCCTGGTGTGGGTAATAATTTGCCTTCTTGCCGGAAGAAAAGACAGCAAACGGGTAGCTGCAGGTCCATGAGGGACTTGTGCCGTGACGAGTACTCAGGGTAGGGTGCCAAAGGAGCATCCATCCATTCAGGTCCTCCTCAAAGGGGTGCTGCCCACGGGTGCTTCCTCCCTGCCAGGCTTCCCTCTACATTTTCTGTCCCTCCTGCCTTGCCTTACTTTGTTACACTGACTATATTTCATTTCCCATCTCCCTCAACAAACTTGGCATTTATAGAGTCCATTTATTCCATGTAGGTGGTTACCCTGGCATTCTTAACATGAACACTTGACTTCAAGAACAGCATTAATCAATAGCTCCTTTTTCCTTCTGAATAATACAAATTCCCAGCATGCTTTGCCTTTGATCTTTCTGCGCTTTCTGGGTACTGGCGGTAGGAATCAGCTAACGATACTATTTTTCAACAATTCCCGGAACTATCTGTTTGTTAGCTCTTGCCACTGATGACAGCTTTCCAGAAAAATAAAAATATCCAAATTGACTTGAGAGGAAATAGAAACTCTGCATAAATTGACAACCTTCAAAGGAATTGATCCAAAGGTCAAAAAAAAAAAAAATCTACGTTTAAATCTTAATAGCCTTGTGTGGTTTTCCTGTTAAGTTTTCACACATGTTTAAGGAGTAGACAATAGTTAACACTCTTGCCCAGAAATCAAGATGAAAACATTCAGCTCCATTTATAACACCCTCCCCCCCCCACCAACAGCAATTTCAGACAACTTCAAAGGAAAATAACATAAGAAAAAAGGAATTTAAAAGCCTACCTCCTAACCCCATTTAGCATGTAAGTGTAAAAATTTGAAATAAGCATTAGCAACTTCTACATACTCAGAGGTGTGAAAACATCAGAAAACTCAACAAACTCAACACATTAAAATATTACAGGGAAAATGCACACACACACACACACACTCACACAGGCTGGGCCATTGAGGGGTCTCAAGCTTCAGGGCCTTGCACATAAGCCTGATGACCAGAGTTCAATGCCTGGAACCCAGGTAAAGATGGCGGGAGAACTGAGCCGACAAAGTTGTGCTCTGACCTCCATAGGCTTTCACAGCCCACATACTCACACACAAACCATACACCCCCACACAAAAATAACAAGTAATATTATTTTGAGATACAAGCTGACCATGCTAAAAATACAAGAATAATTAGTCCTTTAGTGAGATAATATACATTTTTGTCCTAGAATCCCTGCCACTAGCCCAGTAGTTTACTGGGCCACACACAACCAGGTAACTTTGTAAGTCAGCCAGCTTTCCTAAATCGATCAGGAGAGTGTGACTTCTTTCCCCCTCTCTCTCTTCTCTAAGCACACTTCCTCCACACTCTGGCCTTCCTTTCCCTTTATTTAAAGCTCCCCTCCTCACCATGAGTCTGCTTGTCCACCGTGTGTCTGACCTCTGTGCTGTCTCAAACAGCATGGCCCTCTCCCTTCTCTCCTCCATTCCCCTCCTCCAGTAGCTTTGAAGTCTTACAGCTTGCTAACCCTGGGTCTGCCTGTGCATGAGCAAACTAACCTACATGGTAACTAATGGAATGAACACCAGTACCAGAAGTCAGTACCCATGTGGGATAAAAGCTCCCTGAAAATTAGACAAAGAAGGGAATTTCTTTGGTCTGATAAATCATAAATAGCACAATCACGAAATACTTTATACTAGGATGCTTTTCTGTTAAAATCAGGAATAAAAAAAAAGGCTATTCACTATCACTGATTTTTAAGTACTATATTGAAACAACTAAAAAAAAAAGAAGAAATAAGAAATAAAAGGATTATAAAGGGAGAAACTGCTGACATCTCCTTCAATATAATTTGTCTGTCTCTAAAATCCAAGAACTCATACGAACAATCAGAAGTAACAAGACAGTTCAAGGCCTGTTAATAGAAACTACCAGCGTTCCTAGGAACTGGCAACAATCGGAAAACATAATAAATGCTTCGGGTTCAGGCCACTGAATGAAAGCCAATTGTCTTACTTTATGCTCTCCTGAAACCCGATTAAAAGGACTTGAAAGGAACTAGATACAAAGCCAGGAAGAGGAAAATAAAACCAAACAAGAGCTGACAATAAAGTGGATGCATAAACAAGGTTTTAGACAGTGGAGATCACGTGGCTAAATGGGTGACAATACGTAGAGAAGAAAGCCGAAACCTGTACAACTGCTAGGGAGAACGAGAGAAATGAGCTGGTTTTTGGATATGAAAACTCAGAAGGAGCCTGGAAGGGTCACAGGCACAGATCAGGTAGGGACCCCTTCCACCCATGGCAGCCAGTGACCTGCTCTCCCCCACTGTCAGGAAGGAGTCTAGAGCTCTTGTCTCAGGGATGCCCAGAGGCCAGATTACAAGTTGGATTGTAATGCGGCATTTAGGGAATGCCCACTCCTGCAGGTTCAGAACAGATTCGTTTCCTTTGCAAAATCTGCTGGGGTGTGTGTGTGATGATTTAAAATGGCAGAAAACCGTGGAAACAGAAGACGTGGGACCCAGAAATGGCTCCAAAAGAAAAAGAGAAGCAAGGAAACCCGAGGGACGGTTCAGAAGAAAGATCTCAGATGATAGCTGTTACACAGACCAGCCCCTGGGATCTCCTCCATCATGGTAAAGACTAGGACGTTGGCTGACAGCACATGAGGACAAATTGAAAGGTGGAGTGAAACACCTGGGAAGGAACAAGGGGCAAATGAAAATGAACTCCCCTGACTGTTCTCATCATTATTTACTCTTCTCTTCATTGCTGTTTTTTTTTTTTCTTTTAATCAAAGAAGATGATGTTCATTTTCCCCATCCCTGTCACAGTGCCCAGCGGTAGTGAACAGGACTGTGTATGGTGAAGGCGTAGGTGATAACGGAAAGGCCAGGTCTAATCTTCTGTAATAGGTGTACAGCTACAACTACTTGAAATTCTAGCATTGTAGAAAGCCCAAGTTCAAAGTCTCTTGTGAGACTCAAGGCAAAATATTAGTGGTAAGTGCCTACAAAATGAAATAAGTTGCATATTTAAACAATGGCACTGAGTAGATGGTGCCCATTCTAACAGGGAAAAGGGGGTAACATCAAGGAAGGATGAGACCAAGGCTAGATTGAAACTTATAGGGCACCAGTAATGTCTGTGACTCCATGTTGAACATCCAGGGTGCCATGAGATGAGCTCCACCAGGCTTGCACAGCCCCAACCACACGGCTTTGCCAGGAACAGCCCACATGGCTTCTCTTTTGGGGCTGGCTGCTTTCCTTGGCAGACACCCCCTCATTACTCAAGTTTCCAACATCCTGGGGTCTCTCCTGTAGCTAAAGCTTCACCTTCACACCTTCACAGAGAGCCCTCTTTGGGAGCTGCCTGGAGGGATCCTCAACGTGCCTCACATTGCCTAGCCTCGAGAGTCTTTCTTTAAAGCCTGAGAGGAAGCCTCCGTAAGCCCCTACTCCCTCATTTGGCATCACACGGATAATGACAACGCCTCACTCCAGCCTGAACAGCAGTTGGGCATCTTGAATCAAGGCTGCAGTGGCCTCCCCTTGGCTGAGAAGCTGGTCATGGAATAACAATGCACAAAGAAACAACTTCCCAGGTGGCCCTTTGTCAGTATGGTGCCCTAGACATGCCTTCTCACAGTGAATGCTTTTTTAATGGGCTTAGTCTTTCAGATCCTGCAGCCTAAAACGAGCTTGGTTAGTCATGAGGTACCCTCAAGCTATCTTCCCTATTGTCAAAATAAAATACGTGACTTATTTTTTGGTGGCTTTCACCTTTTCAGAAGCCATGCCATCTTAATCTCAGCTTTACACTAATGTTTCTGGGAAAATTATGGTTATTTCCAAACTCCTTTCTGCTTTCTTTTGTGCTTTTAATTGTCACTGAGAACTTGGCTGAAAATAGGCAGAAATGACAATACTACAGCCCGGACTGCCTGAAAAGTTTTCCTGCCAGATTAATTATCCCATCACCTTTAAACACATCCTCCCACAAAGTCTTAGGGCATGGGCAAAATGTAAAGAAGTTTTGTGTCAGAATGTAACATGAATGGTTTCTGGTCTAGTTCCTAGTGGATTCTTCACTCCCACCCGAAACATCCCAAGCCATCATTGCTTGCTGTCTTCCTGCGGCCATTCTGGTCTTCTGAGCTCTTGCCAGGACCACTCATTAAGCTCTGCTTGTATCATCATAAACGTTTCCTGCCCTGTTTCTACAAACTTTTCCGAGTTCTCCAACAAACTTCTTTGGTACCAATTTCCTGTTAGTGGTATCAATTTTCAGTTTGTTATCTTTGTGACTAATAACTGAGATGTATGCGTAGATGAATGTATTCACATATATACATATATACACACACAGCAAGGAGGAGGATGAATAAGAATAAAGAATAACGTGAGATACATATGCATCCAAAAAATCACAATGAAATGTGCTACTTAGATGGTCATTTTAAAAAACTTGCTTTTAAAATACCTGAGCGAAAGGTTTTTTTTTTTAAATATTTTTTTAAGGACTTACTTGCTCACTGTTTCTAGGTTTCAGTCTATCATGGCAGGAAGGTGTGGCGGGGGCAGAGCAAAGCATCTCCTGTCACAGGCAGCCAGGAAGAAGAAAAAGTCAATGGCCAAAATTACACTGGCCTTTCCTGTCTTCTTCTTTCATTGCATCTGGGCTCTCAACATAGAAGGTACCGTCCATAGTCGGGGCCTGTCTGTCTCCTCCATTGTTCCCCTGCATGCCAGCCTGTCCTGGAAATGCCCTCCTAGACATATCCAGGGATATACCTTGCTAGGTCCCCTAGGCATCTCCCAACTCAGAGAGAATGACCATGAAGCTTAACCATCACACCACTGTAATCACGAAACATAGTGCCAGCCAGAAAGGGGGGTACACATCCTCAGGATGCAGAAGCAGGAGGTTCACCCACAAGTTTGAGCTGGTGTGGTGTAGACAGTAAGTTTCAGGTTAGCTGGGGCTTCTCCGCAAGACTGTCTCAAAAAGAAACAAACAAGTATAATATACTGCTATTCCAACATTAATCACAAAGTTATTCCTAGAACAAGGCACTGGATCTAGAACTCAATGGAAACAGTGAGGATCACAAGTACCCAGAAACATTTGAGAAGAATGGGGACATACTCCTTCAGAGAGTTCTTATAGGTCATGATAATTAAAATGATGAACAGCTGATATGCAGACAGCCCCTCCCTGAGCCAGAACAGCAAGCTCAGGGACACACCACAGATATATGAAAATATGGTCAAGTGCCCATTAAATCAACGAGAAGGGCCTGAGGTGTGACTCAGTGGCAGAATATTTGCCTTCAAAGCCTGGGTTCAAACTCCAGCACACCTCTTCCCCAAAGAAATACATCCGTGAGGAGAGAAGAAATGCTTTTCAGTAAGAGTGGAAGGAGAGGCCACCTTGGATTCTTGTCTTTGAGACAGGGGTTTCTGTAGGCAGCCCTGGCTGTCCTGGAACTCACTATCTGGACCAGGCTAACCTTGAATTCACAGAGATCTGTCTGCCTCTGCCTTCTAAGTTCTGGGAACAAAGGCAAGCACCCCCGCTCAGAAATCTTACTTAATCAGGAAAAGAGCATGAATGCAATTGCATCTGTGCCATATGGCAAACAACCAACCAAAAAATCACCCAGATAGCAAAGATCTGTCATATACCAAACACCAGAATTTATTTAAAAAAAATTATGTACTTTAGGCTGTATTATGACGTAGGTATAAGAAAAGATTTCTTAAGACATAAAAAAGCATAGAGTGTAGGTTAGTAAATTTGATTAGATTACAGTGGAAAATTTCATGACTAAAATACCACAGTAGAAAATGGGTGATAAAACTAGGATTCAAAGGCAGCATGACAGACAAGTTGAGCTGCGTAGGTATTGTAGGCTGAAAGGAGGGGACACATACATGGGGTACCAACCTATGAAACATCCTCCTTAGCAACAAAGGACATGCAAATGCAAGGCAAACCCAAAGCCCAACTCCGCAAGCCCCGGGATGGCAGAGACCAGCCTGATGGGCTTGGCGAGGGAAGTGGAAATTCTGGCACTCTGTGGGTGGCAGCATATATTTTTGGAACCTCTCTGAAACCGCTTGGCACTATCTAGCAAAGTCCAGATGTACATCTCAGAAGGATATGCTCCTTCTAGGTACCAGCCCCAGAGGAATGCGCACAGGAGTCTGCAAGGAGACAAGCATAGGAAAAACGCAGCGGTAGTGATGCAGGTAGAATATGCATGTATGCACGTATGCACGTTAGAGAACTCTGCCATGGGTAAAACAAACTAGGTCTACATGTATCAACATGGATAAACCTCAAAAAAAAATAGGGAGAGGGCAGCGAATTGCAAAAGTATAAATACAGAATGGAACATTTGAGGCTTCAGAACACACATGACACTGTTTAATGCTACACTGTATACATACATGTTAATGAAAATTTAAAACACACTCCTGGAACGGGCACACCAACCACAGAACAGTGATTTGGTCCAGGAGGAAAAGGAAAAGGGGGACAGAATAGAAGGAGCAGGCAGGGGTCTTTGATGCCAAGTATTACATTATTAATGAATGGCATTTGGCAGGCTGAGTAACCCGTTGAATCCAGAAAAGGTGATGATTGCATGGAAAATGTTCGACATCATCCATCTTTAGGAAAACACAAGACCAAACTCACTAAAATGATGTGGAAAAAAATTGTTTTAGCCTTGGCAAGAAGGTAGCTTAATTAGAAGTTCTTGTTTGGCCACGTGTAATGAGCACATGGAGGCAAACACTTTTCAAAACTATTTTCAGTTTCTTAGCAAGTTAGACGTTCATGCTTGCCATATCATTAGTCACATGCCACGTGGAAAATTTATGCAAGAGGAACAAAACTTCATTTGATAGACGTGTATACAAATGTCCATAGTAGGTTTATTCATAAGAGCTAAACACTGGGAAGAACCCAACGGTTCACCAGCTGACAAACGGACAAATGGACTGAAGAAAATTCTACTAATGGAACTCTGCTTAGCAAGAAAAGAAAATACCAGTGGAAGGAAATTCTCAGAATGAATTTTAGTCATTGTAGTCCAAAAGAATCTAGATTCAATTACAAAGCCCATGTCTATAAAACAAAGGTAATCTTTAGGAGAGGGGTGACCTGGGAAGACAGGTGGGAGCAAGGGAGATAAAAAGGATGGCAAGTGAGAGCGTGGGAAGGCATCTCACATGATCAGTCACCCACCCCTCGACCAAATGAGGGCTGAAAACTTTCAGGAAATAAGTAGCACTTGCACGGGCCATGCAGGTAATTCCTCCCTGAACACAACCGTGATTCACGTAGCACATACGTTATATTCACTATAAATAACCTAAGGCTGGTTCAGAGTAGACTAGCGGAGATGCCTATGTGACTGACAGATATGCTGCTTCATAGAAGGGACTCTGAGCATCCTGAAATTTGGGAACCCCGGGGCAAGTATAGCCAGTTCCCTATGGATACTGAACTCATGTGTCCAGCCCTTCATCTGTGTCTTAAGGTCTGTCTGTTTGTTTATCCCAGGCTAGCTTCAGATCCATGACCTTCTTGCTTCAGCCTCCCAAGCACCAGGGCTATACTCGTGCACTCAACACACCCAGCTTATCCGTCTGTCCGTGTCAGATGAACTTTCTTATAAACTGCAGCCCTGTAAGGTTGATCTTAAAGATAGAGGTGGCAGATATGTTGTCTCTCATTTTCTGTAATCATTTTATTAAAAAAAATAAATGTAGTTTTCAACTACTGGGGGTAGGGAGTTTTAAGGGAATAATGAGAAATGGTTAACAATGTTAATTCCTATCCCTTCCCAGGAAAAGCATTGTCCCTTTTTAATAATTACGATCCTCCTATTATAAATAGAACAGTCATCTAAGTTCATCTCATTCAAGTCTCCCTTTCTCAGAAAAGAAGCTCAAACTTCCCTTCCAAGATCTGCTGCTGCCAAGGACACCTTCCTCACTCTTTTTTTAGAAAATTATCTCTCCTGCCATGGGCTATTTCTCTGTGGTTATGGTTCCGGGTGCCAGCCCTAACCCCATGGCTAGCCAAAAGGGGTCCCTGTGGTTTCTGAAGCGAACGCATGTGTCCGGCAGCTCTGATGCTCTGTGCAGACCCTCTAAACCATGAGCACGAGCAAGGAAAGGCATTCCCAGAGCCCAGACACCCAGCAAACCTGACCACGCCGTCCTGGCTGTGTGCTCCTGTCACACCCACTGCCTGGCCTTCCACAGCTGAGCTCCTGGTTTATAATCTGTGCAGCTCTGCCAGTACCCAGACTCTGCCCCGAGCCTTCAGTTTCTGTATTGTAAACCCCCCTTGCTGGTACCAGCCAGAGTCAGCTCCTGAAGTCTGCCTCCCCAAGAATGTTGCGCAATACATTACCCATCCAGCCAAGGTTCTACAGACCCACAGCCCAGAGCTCAGAATTATAGGTTGCTGTCTTAGGCATAGTAGTCTCTTGGGACCCTTAACTTACCCAGTGGAACTTCAGAGAGACAGAATCCAAGAGAACACCCTCTTCCCGAGCCACGTGCCAGGCACTTGAACACACTTGAACTCAGTAAGGATGCAGCAGCTGAGGGAGAAATATGCTCTCCCAAGTGACAGAGTTGGAACTTGAGCCAAATCTGTCAAACTTTGAAAGCCTAGCTCTTGTCACCTTGTCATCCTGCCCTGCCTGGAGGAAACACTGGCTTACTAAGACTTCCCATTGCGCGTCCCGGGTATGACGAGATGCAAGTGGCAAAAGGGGGAAGTCAGCTGTGTGTAGTGTGTGAGAGGACAAGCTTCCAGGGAACGGTGGCTGTGCCCGTGACTGTCTGTGGTGTGAGGAGCGGCCTTAGGGAGAACAGCTGTGGGCAGTGTGGGAAACATCCCCGTTCCAGAGGACTGAAGGCAGTTTCTTCCTGGTTTGAGACAAATACAATGCTCCCATCACCGTGGCAACAGAGCATGCTCACTGTTGTCCACACCTGTAATGGAGTGACTCACTTTTCTGGCATTGCGTTCGCTAAGTCCAAAGTCATTAGCTAATCGCTTGAGAATGCACGAATCCAGCACTGATAGTATCTGGGGCGATGAGCAGGATCTACGCTGGTCCCTCTGAGGTTCTGAGAGCCAGATTTTACTTCCTTTCTGAAAAGAAGGTCCAATCCCTGGCACAGGCCCCGTTATGAACTGGAGTTTGTCCTGGGCTCTCTAGGCTTAAGGCCAAAGGTAGGGGAAGAAATGGCATGTGGCCTGAGGAGGGAATAAACCTGCCTCTTCCAAGCCACTGAGCTCAGTGAGAACTCCTGGGGACTGCAGAACTCCCGTGGCAGACAACTCAACCCCAAAGGGCGCCATGTGTAAGAAATAACACTGCTGGGCCCTCCGGTGGCCCAGGCCAATTTTAGGCTGACTGAGGTTCGGTTGTACACACTCCAGAAAGGAGCAATTGGAACCCTGGGGGAGACCTCACAGAGCTACTCGTTCTTGGGAATACATCCTGGTGAGCTAAAAGCCCGGAAGAGAAAGCTGGTGAGGTGGCTCAGCGGGTAGAGGTGACTGCTGCCAAGCTGGGCAACCTGAAGCGATTTTGTCAGTCTTCTGCACCCACACAGGAGAAAGGGAGAACCGGTTCCTCAAGCTGTCCTCCAACCAGGCTCACTCCGCCTCCCTCATGTCACCCTCTCCCTGCCTCCCCACACAGGAATAAATGAATGAATGAGTAGAAAACAAATTAAAAAGAGAGTGAGGGAGCTCATATCAGGGCAGCAAGAAGTATGCTGGGGAAGAGAAGAGGCGTCTAGACGTTGTGGCCCGGTAGAGTCCCAACCGTTCCTCATCGGGTCCCCGTTCCTTAGAAGGCCTAAGCTAGACCTCAGCAGGTATCTCTGCTTCCTACTAGTTAAGTAGAAAGGCAGGAAAAAGAAGGATCTCTGCTGTGCACAGGAGCAAAGCCATCAGAAAAGTCAAGTGAGGAGACATCCCATCATCCATGTTCACGGCAAGGCCATTCCACGATCCCCGGGGCAGCTCAGCGCATTCAAGAGCACCCGGTGGCTTCCGCCGAGCAGACTGCCATCACCACGATGGGAATCATTATTAAGATGTGGACCAGGATGGTTTTGAGTTGACACCATCTAAACAGCACAAAACAGCCCCCATGGGGAGATGGCGTGTGCTCTGTCCAACCTTGCCGGTGTGAGAGGAGCTTGTTAGTTCCTGGGACAGGAGAGCCAAGTTTTCTGGGTGTCTGTGTTGCCCATGGCCTCCTGTATATGGGCTTTTATTCTGGAGATAGTCTATGAAGACTAAGGAGCTAGGAAAGGAGGGAAGAAGGAGAGGAAGGAAGGAAGGGAGAAGAAAATAGGGTAGGGAGGGGAAGGAGAGAAGGAGGAGAGGAGAGGGAAAGGTTAAGCTTGCTTGTGTCCTGGGTACTCCCAGCAGTCTGCAGCCTTCTTCCTTACAAAAGGCCCACCCGATGAACCCTGAATCTCCGAACACAACCAGTGACTACTACACTCTGAAATGAAGAGCACACAGGGTCCAGGCGAAGCTTTAACAGTTCGGACCTCTTGAACACAGAGAAAGGAAAGCCATGCTGAATTCTAAGGCCCTTCAGAGCTCTAAAATCCTGAGAACTCTGTCTCCCACACCCCAGCCTCAAACAAATAAACAACAAACAAAAACAAACTGAAAGGAAAAGTCATTCTGTGAGGTCCTGAACTCACTGGCAAGGAGGCAAGGAGAGAGGCCTGCACTGAGTGCTGGGAACAGCAAGGAAGGCCTCGTGGGCCCCTCCCTTCCTGCTGACCAGCCCTGTCGCCCTCACCTTCGCTGTTTGCAACTTCTGTAAGAGGTGGCTGTCAGTATCCTTAACGCCTGGGACCAGAGTGTTAGGGATCAGCTTTTCAGATGTGGCCCAGCGGCCACCACAGTGAGATAGCTCGGGGATGAGAATCAAGTCCAAACATGAAATTCATTTATGTTTCATATACATCGCATCACACATACTGCAGGGAAACTCATACGGTAATTCCAGCAATTTCTGTTCATGACACGTTTCACGACATGGAATTTTCCATTTGTGGTGTCATGTCGCTTAAAAAGTTGCAGGTGTTGGGAGCACTTGGCAATTTTATTTTTGAGTGCCGGATGAGGGGTGCTCTACCTATAAGAGATAGGACTGGCCTTATGCTACTTTAAAAAAAAAATAAAGATTTTTAAAAAAATCTTTATTTAAAATCTTTATTTATTTATTAAATAATCTAATCTTTATTTATTAAATCTTTATTTAAATTTTATTTATTTATTTTTTAAATAAAAGGAGAGAGCTAGCAGCGCAGTGGCTGTTGGTGGCATCAATGAGATGGATATGGGTAGCCTTAGGGAGATGGAGAGGTGGGCAGGACTCCAAGCCGCCTGTAGGCAGGTGACCGTCCTTGGCTTCATATTCCCATTCTCTGAGCCCCAAGCTAGGGCAATGAGAGGTTTGGGAGGAACCGACGTACTTCTGCAAACTGCAGCTTTCTGGCTCCCATCAAGCTGGTGCAGGCCCAGGCTCACAGGCGGCTCACGGCAGCACTAACTGTACTGACTGCAGGGCATCCTTTCACCAGGCCCCGTCCTGCAATCTGAATGGATTCCAGGTGAATCCTCTCATGGCCTGTTTTTAGTAGGAGAAGAAATCATCTTTAGTTACACAGGGCGTGCTGCCTACACCTATGTCTGGCCTGGTGCTCCCCGTGCTGGAAGGGAAGAGATGTGACCTTCACAGGTTGCCCCTGCAGGCTGGAAAGTGGGGCAGGTCCCTCTCACGGAACCACAGCTCTTCTGAGATTGCTAGAATTAGGGGTGAGCAAGTGCCCTACGCAATCACTCTCCAAGTCCAGCTGCTGCCAGGGCAGAGCTAGATGAAACGACAGGAATACAAGAAAGGAGGGCAGGGAGGGCGGGGGGCAAGGGAGGGAAATAGGGAGTAGAGAAAAGGAAAGGAAAAGAAAGGAAAAGAAAGGAAAGGAAAGGAAAGGAAAGGAAAGGAAAGGAAAGGAAAGAAAAAAAAAAAAAAGAAAAGGGCTTGCATGAGGTGAGGTCCCCTGCAGTCCTGTCTTCTAATACAAAAGGAAGGACCAAAATTTGGCGAGGCACTTTACAGAAAGTGAAAATAAGACAGCTACAGGCTTGGCTATTGGTTTGCAGAGTTCTAAGACAAACTAAGACACCTGCTCAGGAGTAGGGCTTTTCCTATCCTAACCCCAGAAGAAAAGAAGGAAAGGAGGAAGAGAGGGAGGGAGGAAAGGCAGGAGGAAAGGAGGGAGGACACGCTTGGGACATAGTATAAGTAACCAGCCTCTCGTCACAACAGGGACCTAATGGGTAGTGTCAACGTTAATAAATCGAGAAATAACATGGAAGCGTTTATTTGAAGTTTTATGGGTTAACAATCGAGAGAACTGAAACTCTTACCCGGGTGGCTGCAAGGTGAGGAGTGGGCTGTGAGGGCTGAACTGGCACTCTGAGCCTGTAGCACGATCTGATTTGGGGTGTAACAGTGTGGGTGGGGGATTCCTTTTGCCTACGTTAAAAATAGAGGCCTTTAGGTTCACAGCATGGAAAATGAGGAGTGAGCCCATTGGCACACGGGGCAAACAGGAAGTCAGAGCCCGTGGCAGGGTAACTGGGAGCTTCCTGGTTAACACACAGAAGAAACTCTGATGAACCAGAGTTATTAAAACAATAGCTACAACTGACAGAGACCCTGCCTACTACACACCATCATGGCTGAGATTTGTTCACCCCTAAAATCCAGATGAGAGAAGGAAGGGTCCTCACCCTTGACTCTGGAAAACATCACAGTGAGCTGACTTTCTGGAAAATTCTAGATGTTGAGCAATGTAAATCTGCTTTCAAACTCAGCCGTACTTACTCTACTGGCACCCTGCACCCAGCTCTCAGAACCTAGTGAGGACAAAAAACATCCATACAGACAGGCACTGGTCCCCCGGGGCCAGGCATTTACCAAAGGCATCACATCATTAATTGTGTGATCTCAGAGCCTGTCAACACTCCCAGTGGATAGCTGAGGATGTAGAGAGCCCAGATGTGAAGTGATTGGGTCAGTGTGTCAAAACAAGACTTCAGCACCCTCAGGACACAGTTCTGAATTCCAGTCCTGCTTCTTTTAGCACAAATCAGTATGGACCGAGAAACACTTGGACAAGCTGAAGAGCACTTAGAAAAGAGTTGAACTGTCTAATACAGATTGTACCAAGGTCAAACCGGCTTTGTCTTTGCCTTTTGCTTGTTCCTACAACAGAGTATATTGAGCCTAGATAATTTATGAAGAACGGAAGTTCATTTTGCTCACTGTTCTAGAGGCAGAGAAGTCCAAAATTTGGGAAATCACATCTCACGAGGGTCTCATGGAAGGAAATCAGGAAAATGGTGTACATGTTTGCCACAGACACAACATGCAAGAGGTAGCCTCAATTTAGAAAAGCTTGCTCCCACCTACAGACTGGGAAAACATCTTCACCGACCCTGCATCTGGCAGAGGGCTGATATTCAAAGTATATAAAAAAACTCAAGAAATTAAACACCAAGATACCAAATAATTCAATTAAAAAATGGGGATACAGAGCTACACTGAAAATTTTCAACAGGAATCTTTAATGGCTGAGAAGCACTTAAAGAAATGCTCAACATCTTTAGTCATTAAGGAAATGCAAATCAAAACAACTCTGATATTCCTTTTGCTTGCGCCTTGAACCCATCAAAATGGCTAAGATAAAAAACTCAAGTGACAGCACATGCTGATGAGAATGTGGAGAAAGGAAAACCCTCCTCCACTGCTGGTGGGAGTACAAACTTGTACAACCACTTGGCAATCAATCCAGGACTTTCTCAGAAAATTGGTAATAGTTCTATCTCAAGACCCAGCCATACCACTCCTGGACATATACCCGGAAGATGATCCACCATACAACAAGGACATTTGCTTAACTATGTTCTTATAGAGGCTTTATTTGTAATAGCCAGAATCTGGAAACAACCTAGATGTTCCTCAACTGAAGAATGGATAAAGAAAATGTACATTTACGCAATGGAATACCACTCAGCTAATAAAAACAAAAGAATCAAGAATTTTGCAGGCAAGTAGATGGAACTAGAAAATATTATCCTGAGTTAACCCAGACCCAGAAAGACATACTTAGTATGTACTGACTTATAAGTGGTTATTAGACATACAGTATAGCATAAGCATACTACAAGCCACAAGCCCAAAGAAGCTAAGTAACAAGGAGGGCCCAAAGGAGAATGCTTGAATCCCATGCGGAAGGAAATAGAATAGAAGTCCAAAGTAGACCAAGTGTAGGAACTGAGTTGCAGAGGGTGTGAAGAGAGGAATGAAGGTGGGAATCAGATGTGTGAGTGGGGTGGTGATGAGAGATAAGAGGGCTGGGGGAGAGAAGGGAAAATGGAGGGGGCGCATCTCTGGGGCAGCTGGAGACCTCCAACAGGCCAGGCCCCTGGTAGGATATGGGGGTGACTCTAACTGAGACTCCTAGCAGCTGGGGACATGGAGACTGAGGTGGCCACCTCATTGCCAGGCAGGACTACCAGTGGAGGGAGGGGGACACCAACCCACCCACAAAACCTTCGGCCCCTAATTTACCCTACCTACAAGAAATGCAGGGATAAAGATGGAGCAGAGATTGAGGGAATGGCCAACCAATGACTGCCCCAACACGAGACCCACCCCACAGGAGAGAGCCAGGCCCTGACACTATTGATAACACTCTGCTATGCTTGCAGACAGGAGCCTAGCATAACTGTCCTCTGAGAGGCTCTACCCAGAAGTGGATTGAAACAGATGCTGAGATCCACTGCCAGACATTAGGTGGAGCTCGGGGGAGGGGAGTATTGTGGAAGAGTTGGGGGAAGGATAGAAGGACCTGGAGGGGATAAGAACACCATAAGAAGACCAAGAGAGTCAACTCAGCTAGGCCCATGGTAGCTCACAGAGACTGAAGCACCAACCAAAGAGCAGGCATGGACTGAACCTGATGGGCAGCTTGGTGTTCATAGTGAACCCTAGCAACTGGAGCGGGGGCTGTCTCTGACATGGACTCAGTTGCCTGCTTTTGGATCACTTTCCCCTAGCTGTACTGCCTTGTCTGACCTCAGTGGAAGAGGATGCACTCAGTCCTGACATGACTGGATGTGCTGGGGTGAGTTGGTAATGGTGGGGGGAGCTCCCCTTTTCTGAGGAGAAGGGAATGGGGAAGAGGGAAGAGAGCGGGAGTTGTGACAAGGAGGAGATGAGGGAGGGGGTGCTCTTAGGGTGTAAAGTGAATAAATAATTATTTTTTAAAAGCCTATTCCTGTGGTAACTACTCACTTAATCTCTTGTGAAAGTGGCTGATTATTGGTGATAGTAGGGCTTCCTCCAAAAAAGAATGAAAACATTTTGGAATTAATTAGAGGTGAGAGTTGTACATAGTGATGCGAATACTAAGTGTAAGCCTTAAAATGGCTAATTTCATATGATATGAATCCACTGAAAAACTAAAACATCACGTCACATCCTGACTCGTGTCTCTCCAATGTGCTCGCTCTTTCCTCGGGATAAAAATTCCATCTCATGGGGGTCCTGAGAGGCTTATATTGGGGGCATATTAAAAGGCAAAAGGGGTGAAATTGGGGGCAGGCGAGATGGCCCAGTGGGTAAAGGTGCTTGTCACCGAGACTGATGACTCGGCTTTCATTTCTCCAACCTACACAGTGGAGAGAATCAGCAGCTCCAAGTTGTCATCAGACCTCTACGAGTACAAGACAGCTGCATGCACACACGCACACACCAAACACGCATCACCAAGTGGATAATGAATGATTAAAGGAAAAGGTTCAGGGGTCACATTCCTGTAATCCCATGATTAGTTTTTCCCTGCAGATTCACTGTTCTGTAGTCTTTTCCGTCTCTGTTACATGCTTCATCGCCTGCGGTTTGCTCCTCACATTTAAGTTCATGCTGTTTTTCCAGTGCACTAAAAGTGTATATGGGTCCATGTCTTCTTCTCGGGAGAAGACATGCAGGAATGTGACCTTGACCTATGGATTGAGTGATGGGCAAGAGGACCCATCAAACAGCTGGCCAGGGGTAGGTGATTCTTCCCTCTATGTCTCTCCAAGAAAAAGAAATGGCTCTAGACAGGAGAAGCCAGGACCCAGGGCTGGCTGGCTATCAACTGCCACCCTAAGGCAATGAACGCAAGATCCACAGCTCATACTACCCAAGTACTCAACCAACTCCCAAAGGTGCCGAGTTAATACCCGTAGCCTTAACTGCTTACCAGGGGCCTGGGTAAGCTGGCATCTCTCTACTGCACAGTTGGGTCATTCCTGCAGGACACAGGCTCAGCTGTCAGTTACCAAGGTAACAGCATTCACCCAAGAGCTTGTAAGGTCAGCTTGCCAATCTCTGATCTCTGCCCCTGAGCAAGCCAAAGGGAGCTCTCTGGACCTTTAAAATGGGGGTGCTAAAAACTCAACCAACAGCCGAGTAATCTAGCAAGCTAAAGAGCAAGGGCCATGATTCCTGTGGTAACTACCATAGTTCTCCCTCCATTGCTTTGCTGTCAACAGGGCTTCAGCCCCTCACTGCTCAGCTACTCCTCTCTCTAAGGTCACCTAACACCTGTGTGTGGCCAGGGGTGAAAGACATTCTTTAACCTCACATGGGGCAAAGAGCAGATCAGCAAGCAGAGTCACAGGGCTACTTTTCTCTAGCAATGGGACTTTGAAAGTCTGTGCCTCAGTTTCCTCATTCACTGAGGGAGAGAATAAGGTCTTCTTTATAAGATTATTGTAGAGGCTGGATGTAGCCTGAAGTGCAAAGCACGTAGAATTACACACCATTGTGTAAAAAGTTGTCCACACATAAGAATGGCTCTCAGGGTTTCTCTTTTTTTATGCTTTCTTTTTAGACAATATAATCACAACTTTCATAAAACACACACACATGTGTTATAATCATTTTGGGGAGGGGAGGTGGGAGTGGCAGTGTACAGGGTTTCCTATAGCCCAGGCTGGCCTTGAACTTCTGATTTTCTCGCTTCTAGGATTACAAGGGGTACACTGCCTCTTCCGGTTCCAGTGTAATGACTATAAACCTTATCAAGCCACCAGAGCTCCTAGTCTTGATCTAACCCCTCTACACCCCCAGAAATCTTCCTTTAAAACACCTCCTTTCTCCTCTTCACAGTGCTGGCCACTTACAAGCACACTCCCTATACACAGGACTTCTTAATTTTGCATGTTTTAAGCTTCATAATAATTTAGCCCTATTGGGATACACACGTATGCTCTGAGTTTTGCCTCTTTCTCTAAAATACTCTATAGGACGGATCTTTGTAGCTGCACACGCTTCTAGTTGTTCATCTTCCGTAGTTTTTCCTTACTGAATATGATCTCATTGTGTGCACAGAAGACAATTTATTTCTTCATTGTGTCGCTCCCGGATGGCTAGGTTGTTTCCCTCTCGCTCTGACTCTGAACAGTGTGGCTAGAGGGATTGTTTAAGCCAGGTTTATGGAGGCACAATGTATGTAAAATAAAATTATTTGAATGAGCAGTCCCATGGTGCTGGCAAATGGAGCTGGCATTGCTCCTGCCTTTGACACTGACCATGTACCCCAGGTTCTCCGCTCCACATTCCCAGTCCCATCACCTGCAGGAGGCAGGATGCAGAGGCTCTCGTCCACCCTCCGCCTGGTCCATTTCACCTTCACTCTCTTGGACTCAGGGTTCCCAAATCTGAAGTATCTCAGTGGAATCCTGGTGGATTGCCACAGGTCAGTCCAAAGGCTCCAGTGTCTCAAAAGCAATATGGAGCCTAATAATCAAAGTGAGCATCACTTCAAATTTCACATGTCTCAATGCCAATTCTTTTCCCCAGCCACTCCCTGCTACGTGCATACACGTATGTGCACATGAATACATGCACATTCCTTAAATATAGGCCCAGAATTCGTTTTGTCTTATCAAGTTCCTACCATCAACACTTCCCATGTCTCTCTATTCCACTGTCAGAATCTCACTACGTTCCCACTAGTCCCTCTTTCTCCAGACAGCCTCTGCTATCTGTTAGGACAGTCTCACCTCCTTAACCTTCGATGGGCCTCGCACAGCATGCAAAACATCCTGGTCCTTCAGGAGATGTGACATTGTGTTGCACCAGTGGTCAGTCTGTGGCTTTCAACCTTTTGATCCTCCTACCTTCCATCTTCTGGAGACAGTACTCCATCTTACCGGTGGAGCACCCAAACCCCTAACCAGCACCCATGAGCCAGATCATTGGCATAGTCACCCTCCAGGTATGGAATCTGGTTCCCATTCAATAGGACTTGATTCAGGAAACAGGTTGTTGCCTGGTGGCCTCTGACAGGAAAGCTATCAGATTGGGTTGCCAGTCCCTGCCAGCCTGGAGCTGCCTCAAGTCAGAGAGAGGCTAGAGGTGAGAGAGAAGCCCACCCATTCATATCTTTAGAATCCATGAGTTCTATAGTCATGCTACCTATGGACCGATAGTGTAGCCCAAAGCATTGTCATTCTGCTTACACCATGCTGGGTGTTCCACCACAGGAGGGCCCACCAGAGGCTTAGCTTCCTCCCTTCCCTCATCCTTTCAGCCCAGCTCTACTCCTCAGCCAAACAGAAGACCATTTTCTAAAAGGAGGACAGGAGCTGGATGCTGATCCTTGAGTACCAGGCCCTAGGTTCTGTGCCCTGTACGAGGTGGGGAAGGTGTGAGGCTTTCAGAGAATTTCCAGATGTTCCTTGGACACCTGTCTGCCTTTGCTCTTCCTGATCTCTGGGCCTGGGCTGCCTTCCCTCTCTGGCCTGTGGGAGCACTGTTCTTCATGGGCCCATACCTTCTGTTCTCTGATGTTTCTACTATTCCCTGGATTTTGGATCCCCTGAAACACTTTAAATACCCCTGCTCTGGTTAACTGTCCCTCAGTAAAATTGCAAGCTCCGATGACAGACCAGCTCACCCACTGTCGGCTCCGGGGATTACTCAGGTTTATTGCTGTGTTTCTCTGTTGTCATCATAAAACACCAAAACAAGTTTGGGGAGGGGGAAGATTTATTTCTGTTTACAGTTTAGAGTCCATTATTAAGAAAAGTCAAGCAGGAACGCACAGCAAGAGCCTGCAGGCCAGAACTGAAGCAGAGACTATGGAGAAATGCTGCTTGCTGGCTTGCTCTTCAGGGCTCACCTAGCTTGCTTTATATCTAAAACCCAGGATCACTTGTCCAGGTTTGGCATAGCCCATTGTGGGCTAAGCCCTTCCACAATGATCATTAGTCTCCCCCCCACACCCCCAAAAAACACCCTACGGATTTACGGACAGGCAAATATGATGGGGTCATTTTCTTAGTTGAGGTTCCCTCTTCTCAGATGACTCTAGCTTGTGTCAAGTTGACGGAAGCAAAACAAAACAACCAACCAAACAAACAAACAAAGAAAAGTGACACTAACCGTCACAGGAAGTCACACGATAAACACTTTCTAAAGACCATTTATGTTCATTTGTAGACTGGCATCTCACTATGTTACCCTGACTAGTGTAGACTCTGGGTCCAAGAGACACTGTCTCAGCCTGGCAAGGTATGCGCCATTGTGGCTGGCAGTGTTTCCTGAAGATGGGAGGAAGATGGGAGAGCAGAGGCGATTCTCCCCTTCTTCTCGCTCACTCGGGGCCCTGGCAAGTGCAGGCCTCAAACATCCATCCAATCAGAGAAGGAACAGCAGCATGTGACGTTCAGATAAGCACCTGTGCAGGTATGCACCCGAGTGCTGCCTGTGTGCCTTGAAGACAGTCCCCTCCCTCCTCATCCCCCACCCCATGCCCAAGCTCCCTTCCAGAAGGATCTGTCTTTCAGATATTTACCAGCATGGTCTCAAAGCTGTCAGAGCTAAACTGGCCCTATGCCTTCATCTGAATCCTTAGGCAAGCATACCAGGGCACACCTGCCACTCCTAGCCATGAGCTAAGGGTGGAAGGGGATGAGGTATTCACTGGGACCCCTTTGGCCTAAGATGACTGAGGGTACAAGAGGCTCTGGTTGTGAACATCCATGTCATGCTGTCCCTGATCCTCTTTCTTCTTCCTCCAAGTGAAATATTGATTCTTGTTTTTTATTTTATTTATTTACTTATTCTTTTTGTTGTTGTTGTTGTTTGGCTAGTTGATCAGTTGTTTGACTGATCGATCAGTTTGCTTTCTGAGACAAGATAGGACCTCTTGGCACAGTCCAGGCTGGACTCAAACTCACTTCAGGACTTAGAACTTGGAGTCCGCTGGTATCAGCCTGAAGAACTCTTGAGGTGGCTTCCCCAGCTCAGATGAAATGATACGCTAACCACACAAAGATGTGGCTGCCTTTGTCCTCAATCAGCGACTTCTGCCCAGATATTTGCTCCTCACTCACCACAGAAAATGAGCCTTACAGGAGAAAGTGGAGTGCGGAGGTAGAGCAGGGTAGTCCACAGCCCAAGCAGAAAGGAGCCTTCATTTGTCATAGTGGGCCAGAGGTTCCCATCTCAGTGGCTGAGGTGGCAGAGGAAGGTTGTAGCTTAGGCATAACATTTGGCAAGAGGGTCTGTTCAGGGCTATGGACCAGGCACACTCCCAGCACCAGACAGTCTTCTGAATATGGTAACTAAATCCTGAACCAAGAGGCAGAAGGGTGCTCGTGGCATGAGAGCAAGGAGTGCAGGCTCGATGCCCATTTTAATCAGTTCCAGGGCCCTCTCTAGGTCCCATCTTCTCGCCTTTGCAACAGCCAGCAGGAGTGTGTGAGTCATCAGAACGTGCAGAGAGTGGGGCCACACCCTTCCAGCGCCTCTCTTGGCCACACCCTTGCTTACCAAACACAGCTGGGTCCACCGGCCCAGGGCAGAGCCGGGGCACATGCTGTAGTACTTTCCTAGGGAGCTGAAGAAGGGATCCATATGCCCCTCCATGGCCCCACCATAACTGCTGAAGCAGGCAGCCTTCCCCACAGCTGAAAACACTCCAAGTAGGCAGAGGCTTTGCAAACTTTTCCACTAGCTGGTGTAAAGCTTGAAGATGGCCACAGGGTTAAGCCATGTGAGAGAAGCATCTTTCCAGTGCTCTGAGGTGGCTGTGGCCAAGGTCACTTTCCTACCCTTGCACCGGGATTTCTGACGGTAGGCAGTGAATTGCCCTCTTGGATTCTTCCTCCTACACACATTTAAAGAAGCTCCACATAATGGACAGAGATAGGCAACACAATGGGAAAGAGCTTCATGCCAGGTGGAACAGAGCCAGGGAGAACAGTGATAACCCTTTACATGCAGAGTCCTCCATGTGAAAAGGAAGAGGACTCCCCATCACTCTGCAAGAGTAGCCACTCTGCCTGCACCACCTCAGTGTGCCGGTCCCTAGTGCCCTCTTCAAAGTCCACCTTCCCAAAATTACATGCTTGCCAACCTAGTGAATCTCAAACTGTAAGTTAATTCGCTTCCAAATTCAGGAAGGGAGAGGGGTGGTTTAGTCAGCCTCCATTTCCCACCTGAGGGTATACAGTGGCACAGTCAGGGGCCAGGCATCTCTTCTCTCCCTCTGAGTCTCAAAAAATACTGCAGCTCTTTTGTCTAGCTCCTTAGTTTCCTCATTCTGTCTCCCTTCATCTTCCCAGGAAGGGAAAGAGAGGCGGGAAAAGAAAGAACTAAAATCCATCTCTTCCCTTCCTTGAAAAGAGTTCTAAAGGCTTAGGGAACGGAAGTGGGAATGCTGAGTTTAAAAAAAGACTTGGTGGATTTATTCATGTTTAACAGGGAGTTGAAATGAGCAGTGACTATGGTTCATTTCAACACTGACATTTTGTAGTTGATGTCATATTTCTCGCCCAAACAGCTACTTAGCACAGACCATCAAAGAGTATTGTTACCTACTCAGAAGAATGATCAGTACCTGTCTCCCTTGGTTCCCTCACCATCTTCCTCCTCTCTTTATGTCTTTTCTTGGATACAGGTTCAAGCAGCATCGCACACAGTTAAACACTGGCTCCTACTGGTCAACTTGCAGCTTTTGCCTCCATATCTCAAGACTCCACCATCTACTTCTGCTAGGCTCACCACACCACTTCCTCTCTGCCCGAGAGCCAGACTGGATCTTCACACTCCACCCCACTAAACGCTGAAAGTCAAGCATTTCAGCCCTAGCATCTCACCAGTTACCACTGGCCTTTCTCCAGAATCCAGGGACTCTGATTTTTCCCATGGGTGGTACCCATGGTCTTTTCTTTCATTCTGTGAAAGGAGGATGGGACCAATCTCCCTTCCCAGTCACATCACTTCAGGCTTCATTTGAAAGTTGCTGAGTGATTTTCCTGTTTTCTTAAAAAAAAAAAAAATTGCTGTCGCTTTTAGAATCTTTATGAAGAGGTTCCTAAGCTAGAGAATGGAACTGGTACCAGTGAATGCAACGCCAGGCTGAGGAGACAGCGCAGTGGACAAAGCACTTGCTGTGCAAACATGGGGAGCAGAATCTGGGGCCCCGGAGTCCATGTCAAAGCTGAGAAGACTCACGGCCACCTGCAATCCCAGCACCGGGGAGAAAGAGACAGGGCATCCCCCAGTACACTGGCTACCTACTCTATCTGAATGGGGGAACTCTGAGTTCAGCAGGAGACCTTGCCTCAACAGAGGAAATGGAGGGCACCTGAGGAAGTCACCCAGTGCCAACGTTTAGCCTCCAGAGACGTATATGTAAACATGTATGTGCGTTTGCACACATGCATCCATACACGTGTGAATTCCATGTACACATGTAGTCTACCATTCAGATATACTCCAGGGGGAAGAAAAGAAAGATTAGAGATGAAAGCTTTTCCTCTGCTCTTAGTTACTTATTGCTACATAACAAATTGGCCCCAAATATGGTTGCTTAGAGCAATAATCATTTTGGTTTCTGGAAACTGGTTCCCTGGACCCAGCTTTCCAAGACCCTGGGCTTCACTCAGGGTCTCTCACAGGCCCCACAGCAGAAATCTGCTTTCAAACACTTTAATTGGCTTCTCACAGAACTGAGGCTAGGGAGGAACTGGTTCCCTCCTACACAAGCATCTCATAGCAAGGTAAACAGTGCCCCTCAGGATCAGTTAGCAAAGAAAAAGGAAGTGGAAAGAACCAGTTGGAAGCTAAGGTCATCACCTACTCTTGGGTGACAGCCCATTGCTTCTGTAGTTAGAAAGGAGTCAACAAGTCCTGCCCACATACAAGGGCATGAGATTATACACAGAAATGAACACCAGGAGATAGGTTTCACTGGAGGACTTCTGTGAAGCCACCTGACAGAATTCCAGGAGCCCCAAGCCCCTAGACACAAGCCTGCTGTCTTTTCACCTGTGACAGTCAACTGAACAAAATGCCCCACCCTTTTTTGGTTTTGCTGCTGAGCCAAGTGCCAGCAGACATATCACACCTCCTGTGTACTGTCAAATCGACTGTCCCAGATTCCTCCTCTCATTTTCTTAAAGGATGCTTTACCCTTGACCTCTATGCTGTTGTGAGGTTTGACGACTAGATGAGGCCATCACCTAAGTTGGGTTCTCAGTTTTTCAGTCTTCTTGCTCTTGACCCAGTTGGGTGGTTTAAGGTGCTTCAAACTGCTGATGGCCTTCTTTGAAACTTTCTAGGGGGACCAGCACTGACAGAATCATCTGAGTAACCCCCTTCCCTCGTGGTAATACATATGGTAGACCAGATGTCCCAGGGAACTCTGGCCTTGGCTACAATGAGGTCATGTCAAGGTCTGTGAAGGGCACACTGCTCTTGCCAAGTGGCATGGCATTTCTTTGGTTGGACTATGTAAGATTAAGTAACTAGAATGGCCTTCAGATGCTCATTTTGAGTGACTCAAATTGTTTGTACAGACCAGAGCCCACACACCATGGGGTGGCCCTGCCTCCACCCATCTTTGCTACCTCCTCCCCGGTCATTCCCTTGACCTGGTATTTTGCACAGGTACTTCTCATGTCTGGGTTAATATCAGGATGACCAGGGGAGCTTTTAAAAAGCAGGGCACCACCCACACTAAATTAATTTAGAATCTCAGTTACCATTGAAATAGCCAGGCTCTGGGTTTTGTTTTTGCTATTGTTGTTTCAGTTGTTTTTTGTTTGTTTGTTTCTCATTTTTTGGTTTTCATTTAAGCTCCCCAGCTAAGTCTACCTGAGAGGAGACCTGCTTTGACTAGAAGGCCACAATCTCAAATAGACAGTGTTTCTACTCACTCTGTGTGTCAGTGAAATGGGCAGGTTCTTAGATTCCTGTCTGGAAATGATGTGTCTTCCTGCACTTTCCATTGATAAAGTACTGTGGAACCTGGCTGCTCAGAGTGGGGTCCAGGGCCCAGTGGGGTCAATGCCACCTCAGGAAATCTGTCTTTTAACCCATGCCCTAGTGATGCATTTGTATATTGAAGTTGGAGACCAGTTCAATCTGTCCAGTCCCCTGTTACAGTCACCTGGTGGGTTCGTTTTCCATATTTAAAAACAGTCATTTATTTCCCTGGCTGTGGCCTTGCCCCACACTTCAGTTTAGAAAGACAGGAGGCATCCTCAGGGTGACTGCTCCTCAGCCACCCACGCGAATTCCATCCTACCTACATCACGCACACATGCGCATCCCGGTGAACCAAGTGCTGTCTACCGCCAAGGGCACCTGCCTCACGTCAGTCTATAATGCCCATCCTACCAAATAATCGGCTATGCTTTTCCCCCAAACTTCCGCATCCCGCCTTATTCTTTAGTTTTTCAACAGCAAACGTTCTTCACTGAAAATGTTAGAAGTCAGTCACAACTTCCACTTCCTTAGCTCCAAGTCCCCCAAACTCCCCTTTACGCCACGCACGACCTTCATGTGCTCACCAAATCAAATGGTTCTTGTTTTCCTACAGTCCCGGGCCAGGCAGTAGCATTCAGTGTTCCCTCAGTGGACACTGTGACTTCTGGCTTCCACAGTGTCTTTCTGGATCTTTCCCTGAGACTCAGTCTTAACGGTCACAGTACCACTGGGCTCTCTCTTCTTTTTTCTATATACTCACTCTCTTTGGTGACCTGACCTTAACTCATAACTTGACACATTTTTTTCTTCTTCTTCTTTTTGGTTTTTAGAGACAGGGTTGCTCTGTGCAACAGCACTAGCTGTTCTGCAACTAGATTTGTAGTTCAGGCTAACCTCTGAACTCAGAGAGGATAGTCTGCCTCTGCCTTCCGAGCCACCATGCCTGGCTAGCTGCCTGACATTTTCTATTCCCTGATGACCCTAAGCTCCAATCTCAAGCTTTTCCCGTGGTCACCTGGCTTTTTGCCATTCCTACATTGATGCTCAGGAGGAATCTAATGAATATAACAAGGAACTTGCTCTCTTCACTTACAAACAAAACAAAACAAACCAATGCCAAAACAAAAACAAAATCTATTTGTGGCCCAGTAGAGAACTCAGTAGAGGACTTCCCTAGCATGTACCAGGCCAGGTGAAGCACACAGGTAAATTCCAGCACTTGGGAGGTAGAGAAAGGTGAAGCGGGATTATTTTGGGGGTGGCTATGCCCCTATTTTGCTTTTAATTATCTATTAATTTCTACTCCACTCTAGACTGTTTAATCTCCAAAAAAAAAAGACACAGAGACTTATTAGATTTATAATAAGCTGCAAAGCACCGGAGCCGGGCAGACATCAACCCTCTAAGCTATTTTGCTATTTCCCAGCCGTGTTCCCCAATATGACTTGCCGTACTGTTCTGTCTGGGCTGGATCTGCTCCACCAGGCCAACCCTCACGGCCATGTCCTCGTGACCCATACTTTTCCTTCTTCTCCTCTCTCCCTCCTATGGTCTCAGGGTCCCAACATGAGACCCCCAAGCCGGGGAACCAAAGCCCTGCCTATCTCTCTTCTACCCAGTTATAGGCTATCCAGCCTTTTAAAAAAATTGTTATTATTAATCAGTCAGAGATAATTATGGAGCAAAGTTTACACAACAGAGAGGAATATCAGGGGTTCAAGGTCACCCTCTGACACATAGCACCCACATAAAAGCTGAGCAGCAGCACTCATCTGTAACCCAAGCACTGGCATGGCTTAGCCAGGCAAAATCCCAGGAGACCACGGCCAGCTGAATTGGTGAGGCCCTGGTTGGTGAGTGATCGAGGAAGACACCCATTGTCCACCTTTAGCTGACACGAGCCCATCAAGTACATTCACAAACACCTGCGCACACATATGCTTGAGCTCAGGTGTGTGTGTGCAGGTGCACATACACAGAGACGGAGACAGACTAACACATGAGTATCTATGAGTAAAAATGAGGAATCAGTTAAGCTCAGAAATTCAAGGTTAGCCTGGGCAACATAGACTCACCATCCAAAACAAACAAACAAACGACAGACAGATGTCACACACACATGCACACACCCCCACCATTAATAAGATTATGTCAACCTCTTAACCAAAACCATCTGAAGGCTTTGGACAACTCTTTTTTTTTTTTTTTTTAATATTATGGGGTTGGAGAGATAATGCAGCAGTTAAGAACACTAGTTCTCAGCACATACATTATATTGTGGCTCACAACCACCCTAAATTCCATTTCCAAGGAGTTCAGCGCCCTCTTCTGGCCTCCTTGGGCACCAGGTACGCGTGTGACACATATACATACATGCAGACAGAACTCCCATAAATGCCATATAAAAATAACAACTAAGTCTTTAAGCCGCCATTCTATGTAGCATAACGCACGAAGCAATGGGGATTGACCTCATCTCTCCGTTCTAACACCTGTGGGCCAGCTTTCCTGACTTTCCCGCCCAGCACTGCCCAATGCAGTAGGTGCTGTTCATGGGCAGCTGCTAACAGTTACACTTTAAAGGCTCCAAGTTCAAATAAAAGGGGAAAAGCAGCTCCTCTGCGTTACGGCCCACCGCCCCGTGCCCCGAGTGGCCAGTAGCTGCAGGGCACACCAAGAGGATGGAAAACACTCTCGTCACCGCAGAAATTTCTATCACATCCTTCGGCTCTGGCCGTTCCTCCGACAAAGCAAGTTTGAACCTGCCTCATGTTTGTGCGTTGCTCTCTCCCTACCTGGAGTGCCCTTGCCATCTCTTCTCATGGCCAGGTCCTTCTTGGCATCTGCTTAAATATCACCTTCCCAGAGAGGCCTTCCCCGGGGACTCACGCTAAGGAAGCCACCCACTCGCTCCGTTCTCCTGAGTCCCTGGAACTCTCCGGATCACCCGGCACCGGCTAATGCTTTTCCTTGTTTATTTGTGTTAGCCTGCTAGTTGCCTAACTCTACCACGCCACCGCGCCACTCCACCCCAGAGAATACTTAGGAGATGAGGGAGCTGGCTGAGCTTACTCACCCTGCATGCCGCTCCCCCCCCCCCCGCACCCCGCACCTGCAGAGCAGACTACCGGGCCAGCTCCATCAGTTAGCATCCATGGAGTGGCACACTTCCGTGTTCACACCCAGATGGAGCCCCCTCTCAAGTCTCTCACCTCACCCCCCTTTCCCCTCGCTGTCACCTAGTCTGGTGGCAGCCAGAAAGGCAGAGGAGCTAAATTTTCTATCTTACTTAAGCTCGAATTAATTCATCTAGCCCATCCTCCGACTTCAGTCAACACTGCAAACGCTGGAGGATCACTCCTGTTACTTTTCCTCTTATCCAATCAATTTTCTGTCTCTAGTTCTTCTGGTCCCAGACAGCTTCCAAGTCCCCAGAGGTGACACACTTACCTCAGTGCTGTCAGGAAGCCTCTACCTCTGCTGAGGGCCCTCACCTCGCTTCTGGGGAAGCCACACCTTCTCCAGCCTGGCAGGTGTGGCTCAGGTGGTAAGTAGCTGTTCTGCAGGCACGGCCCCTCCTCAGTCCTCGCCGGCGCTTCCTGCCTGCGACCTGGGCTTCACACTTCTTCACCCCCACTGCAGGCACACAGCGACACTTCTCAGTCTTCTGACCTTCTTTCAGCATCACAGTGTCCTGGGGAGCCAGGGAAGACTCACCAGTCCAACAACACGGAAAATGATGCTCTGAGCCCCACTGGCACATTTCCCATACCCCCTTGGTGATTTTGGCACATGGCAAATTTAAGAGCCGCTGTTCGAACATACCAGGTCGGTCATAGGAACTACCAAGTGCTGCCCGAGTTCCCTGACCCGGTACACTCACAGCCTGAAAAAAAACAATCTAGCACAAGAATCCCTGGGGCAGGCTGGGAAAAAAAAGTCAGACACAGTCACTTTCTTTTTTCTTTTCTCTTTTGAGACAGAGTATCATGCAGCTCTGGCTGTCCCTTCAAACTCATTACTAGGAACCCCCTGATCTCACAATCCTCATATCTCCACCTCTCAAGTGCTGGGATTGCTGACGTGCGCACCCAGCTTTATTCACATCTCCATAACGAGAACCTTCTGAAGTTAACCTTACAGTGCAGAAAGGGCTTTAAAGGGTGTGTCAAGTTAGGGATTCTGAGATGGAGGGTTATACTGGATAGTTCCAGGCAGGTTTTCAATGCAATTGAAAGAGATGAACAGTGTCTGGGAGGCAGTACAGTGGCAGAGTGCTTGCCTAGCACCTAGGAAGTCCTGGGTTCAAACCTCAGCACCACCATGAAACCAAACAGGACCTTCTAACAGGAAGACACAGTTCTGAGAGGGAAGAAAGTTCGTGACACAGGACTTGGGAGAAAAGACACATGACGAAGAGTCATGAACCAAACAAGGAGCCTCCAGACGATGGAGAGGAAAGGAATGGGGTGTTCTCAGAGACACAATGAGCCTGCCCGGGACACGCCTGGATTTTCAGCCTTGTAAGACTCATTCCAGATTTCAGAGTTAGGAGTGAAGAAATGTGTTGCTCAAGCTGCTAAGTTCATGGCCTTTTTACAGGAATTTACATAGCTCCTCTTTGTAAAAAAAAAAAAAAAAAAAAAAAAAAGTTTCTGTTATCTTTATTTGTTTGTTTGTTAGGGAGGGTGCATTTGCCAGCGCATATGGGTCCTTGGGGTGTGAGGAGCTGAGCACACAGGGTGGACACTGTAAGCAGAGATGCAGATGGAGATTAGGCAGAGGAGGAAGTTGGGAAGATAAGGAGAGCTGCACATAGGAAGTGAAGTCTGCTGGCATTATCACAAACTACAAGCGTAAATGTTGAAAAGGGCCTTCCCTGGGGCCAGGCAGCATGTAGGACTATCCACTGGCCTACAGAGGGACTCATCAAGTCTGCAAAAGACTGCAGGACAGAGGGTTCTCTGAGGGTGCCTGGGAGCCCTCGAAAGGCAGGGACAGTGTGGAGAAACATGACCAAGGAGCTGAACCCAAGCAAAGCCAAACTTCTGCAAACAGTTTTTTGAAACCTGGAAATTCACCATGTCAGTGAGGCTGTGGAGAAAGGGCCCTCCCACAGGCTGCTGGCTGCAGCATTCATTAGAACTGTCTTGCTGGAGACGGGGGCCCTTCCTACAGAGCTGTAAACTTACAGCCTAGACTTCAGTTTCAGAATCGTGGGGTGTTTCTCACCCCCACACCCCTCCAGCCCTGCCAAGATATTCAGCTAGGTGTGGATGGATGGATGGATGGATGGATGGAAAGACCAGGTTATCCACAGCCTCCACAGCCTATCCCAGAGAGGGATTAGAGGCAGCTTCCTTGTCTGTCCATGACGTGGGTGGGGAAGGCATTGGACACAAGTTTGGCAACTGAACTCCACGACACATTGTATAATTTCAAAAGTGCAGTAGCTAGGCGGGATGTTGGCACATGCCCATTATCCCAACACTTGGGTAGTGGAGGCTGGAGGACCAGGAGTCTGAAGCCAGCCTTTGCTACAAAGTGACCTGGATGAGCTTAGTTTGCCTGGCATGGCAAGGCCCCAGGTGTGGTTCCCAGCAGTGCAAATAAGAGAAAACCACCACAGTTGCAGTGCAGGGGTAGCACCATGCTAAGGACACGGACACTTGAGCTGAAGGAAAGAAAGAAACACGGGCATTTACAAATGCCCAAATTATTTACGGACGACCCTAGAAGAGAGCAGTGCTTGATCCAGCAAGTAAAGGCCCTTGCCTCCAAGCCTGATGATCTGAGTTCAATACTCAGTACCCACATGGCAGAAGGACCTACAAGGAGAGAACCAACTCTGTCATTAGTCATCTGACCTCCACGTGAGCACCATGACAAGTGTGCAAATCCTCCCCCTTGCCACCATGTACATGCACAAACAAAATAGCTAAATAAAAACATAATTTAAAAAAAAATGTCAACTGGGTGTGGTCATAATTAAAAAAAAAAATGTCAACTGGGTGTGGTGATGTATGCTTTTAATCCCAGTACTCAGACGGCAGAGACAAGCAGATCTCTGTGATAATAGGAGATCCTAGCTCAAAATAAATAAATAAATAAATGAATGAATGAATGAAAAAATAAATAAATAAATAAATAAATAAATAAATAGAGATGGCTCAGCGGTTAAGAGCACTGTCTGCTCTTCCAGAGGCCCTGGGTTCAATTCCTAGCAACCACACGGTGGCTCACGACCATCTACACTGGGATCTGGTGCCCTCTTCTGGTGTGCAGGTGTACATGCAGATAGAGCACTCATATACATAAAATAAAAAGGGATAGATAGATAGATAGATAGATAGATAGATAGATAACAAGATAAAATACTTGGGCTGTGAGGGGAGGATGAAGAGCTGACTCTGGTTAAGAGCCTTGGTTGCTCTTGCAGAGGACCTGGGTTCTGTTTCTACTACGCACATGGGGGCTCACAACCATTCTAACTACATTTCCAAAAGACCCAGTACTCTCTTCTGGCCTCCACGCACACGCTTGATGCACTTACATGTATGCAGACAAACACACATAAAATAAAAATACATATATATATGTTAATTACAGGAGAAAGACCAGAGAGATGGCTCTGCTGTTAAGAGCACTTGCTGCTCTTCCAGAGGTCCTGAGTTCAATTCCTAGCAACCACGTAGGGCAGCTCCAGGGGGGACCTCCTGTCACTCCAGCTCCAGGGAATCCAGTGCCCTCTTCTGGCCTCCACAGGCAAGCATGCCCACACATAGACATAATTTTTTTTAAGTAAATAAGTTTTTAATTTAAAATTTAAAAACGAACTAAAGGAACCAATAACTTGTTTGGCATCTGGGAAGGGGAGTGAGAGGTAGGGATGAGGGTTAGAGGGAAAACAAATTTTTACTCTGTAGGCTTTGATTATTCGTCAGGTAACAGACGCCAGCAAATATTACTATTCAATAAGCATAGAGTTAAACTGCATGTGGTAGCTTATACCCGTTGTAGTCCCAGCGCTCTGGAGACTGAGGCAGGAAGAGGGCCATGAACTCAAGGCCAGCCTGAGTGGTATAGTAAATTTCAGGTAAGCCTGGGCTACAGAACACCAACCCCCCATGAGTAAAATTAACAAAGGTACAGACAATTCCTGACTTACACTGTTCTGATCCATCCATCCATCCATCCATCCATCCATATCACTCCATCTATCTCTCTAACCCATCTCTATCTCTCTGTATCATCTACCTATCTTCTACATCTATACAGTATGTGTGGTGCTACATTGGATAATAGAAATTGTGTCCAGAGACTTTTTCACCTGGATCTTTTTCTGGGCTGGTATCAATGTGTACTTTGATCCTCTCTCCACACTGGGGAACAGCAGTGGGTAGTAACTCCCTGTCGGTCCTGTAATTTCAAAAGGAACAACAACGGAACCTCTCTAGTACGAGGGGTTGCTGACGGAACGTATGGTTCAGGTAAGGGGGCTCCTGACGTATTTCCCCCTGCTGATCTCTCTGGTGTAGGGTGAGTTTATTAGGACTGACCCCCGTGAGGGGAGAAACATCTGGAGACTTCTGCATGTGTGTTTACAGAGCCAATCTTGAAACCTGCTTCTCCGTGAAGGTTGCTGTCTCATTGGGAAGGCAGAGCCTGCACACAGCCCTGAGCCCCGGGGGTGCTCTGCACGCATAGGGCTTCCGTCTTTGCTTACGATGCCATCTCCTCATTACCTGTGGCCCACGCAAGACGGGTTTCCTGATCCCTGGCCCTCACCCAATCTGGGCTCTAGTCCAGTTTTAGAACGTTTTCCCCCAAGCTGAGTGCAGCTTCGTCGTCCTGTTCTGGCTTGGGTGCCACCACACCTCAGTCAGAGTGTAGACAGCCACCCTTGAATGATCTCCTTCCATCTCCCCACTCCAGGGAAAATAATCAAAGTGAGTCCCATGGCTGCCTTTAGATAGTCGCTATGGACACCAGACACTAGCCTGCATCAGATGGGGCTAGCCACCCCCACAACAAAACCATGGCAACAAAGGTAATATTATGGTTCTTGAAAGGAAAAAAAAAAGGCCACACACACACACACACACAGAGTCATGTGACACTTCTAAAGCCACAGAGATAGCATTTTCCACATCCTCCAACTGCCTGCCACTTCCTAACATGTGGCTTCTTGAGTAGGCAGTCACAGGCTTGAAGCAATTACCTCTTCACACCCTTGCAAGATGCGTGCCCTTCAAGAGGAAGAAACTGACAGGAGAGCGGCAGGCAGCGTGTGAAGGCTGCATCTTCCCTGGGCTTCTGCCTTGAAGTGAGGAGGCCAGAGAAGCCGAGCCAGCTGCAGGCCAGGCGGGCTTTTGAAGCGAGAAAAGCTACCCTCTGTCCGTCTGGCTGGCTTCATTGTCTGTTCCAGCTACACTGGGTACTAGGGTTTTGGTGGTTGTAGAAACGGCCCACGTACTAATTGCCAGACTTCAATGTGGAAAACATTAACCCAGATGAAAAGGCATAAATCAGGGCCCCAGTTGATGGTTCGGAGGAAAACAGAGCGTCTCTGAGAGCAGGAGCTTCGGCTGTTGCACAAGAGCAGGGCTGTGGAGTGTGTGAGTCAGCAGCCAGCCAAGGGGAGGGAGGTGGCAGGGAGGGGCGCCTGTGGGCGTGGCCGGTGTACTAGAGGGTAGAGTGGTGCAAAACCACAGCTGGAGGCTCGCTCTTAAGCAAGAGGCTTCATCAGCAGGCTGTAGGAGGTGTTGGGGGAGGGGCTCAGGGGGTATCATGTCCCCCAACTCAGTTGACAATTCCAAACCTATTCTTCCCTGAGGAGACAGCTGCTCAACAGCCAACTGATCCCCCACTGTCTTGTGTAGCTGTATCCCGGGAAGCCCGTCTTTCTTGGCTGCTTCTTGACCATGTGCTAAGGACTCTATTGGGGTTCCCAAGCCTGAGGTGCCCTCTAGGAACACAAAACTCCTCCCGCACCCCACGTTCTTGTTCATCTCCAGGATACCCCCCCCTCTCTTTTAAAAAATCTTTTTCTTTCATTTTTGTTCTACATACCACATCCTTCACACAGACTATCAACAGGACAGACCGATGGAGATCCCTTGTCCCTCTTCCCTGGGGAGAAAATCATCACCTCACTTCACTGGCAACACGGACTCTGAATCCTCGCCTTCCACACTGGTTCTGAGCACCTGCTACAATTGTGGACCCATGCTGCTCCTGGCTGTGGCTGTGGGGAGAAGGGACCCGTAGTGGATAATTCAGCTGGAAGAAGATGGTGAAGTGACAGTTCCTAAGCCTGGGGACTCTGGAAATTACAGGTGGCCTGAAAACTCAGTGGGTCTCTCTCTCTCTTTTAGGTCCTTATTACTCTGATGATCTGAGGCTGGGCTCTGAGATCAGCTGGGTCCCTTAAATTCTAACAGTGATCACTTCTAAGAAACACACGGGCAAGACAACCCTTCCCCTCATCTCTGAAAACACCTGAAGACCTGAAGTAAATGGCTGGACTCACAGGTAGTACCAAGGTCATTCAGTATCTATAGAGGATAAAGGCCAGAACCCCCTACAGCCATCACAACTGGAAATGCTCGGGTGCTCCCTCAAGAGTGTGCTTGTGATTGTGTGTGTTATGTGTGTGTGTGTGTGTTTAAGTGTGTGCGCACACACACACGCTTAAAATATTTAATCTTGGTATTTTGTGTGTATCGGTATTTTGCCTACAAGTATATCTGTGTCCCTGGAGGCTGAAAGAGGATGCTGTAGTAACAGTTGTGAGCTGCCATGTGGGTGCTGGGGGATGGAACCCCAGGTCCTCTGCAAAAACAGCAGGTGCTCTTCACTGCTGAGTCACCATTCCAGCCCCTTTGGTACCTATATAAAATGGCTTAGCATTTGTATAGAACCCACACTTATACTTCATCTTAAAGTTAACTCTGTGTGTGCTGGGGCACACATGTGCTCACACCCAGTCCAGAGAACCACTTTCAGAGCTGCTTCCCTCCTTCCACCCTGTGGCTGGCTTGGCAGCAGCCCCCTTCAACCATTGAGCCACCCGACAGCCTTTCCCGTGTCTTTAAAATCATCTCTAGATTACTTTCTACCTATGCGGAGAAAACAATTGTTATGCTGTGTTATTAGGGAACAAAGATAAGGCAAAGAATGCTCATTACGGAGGCAATGCTTTTTTATTGTCTCTTGGGCCACACTTGCCTTAGCTTTTCCTGTGTTGGCTCCAGAGACACTGGAATGTTCTCAGCAGAAGTGTGACATGATCAGAAACATTACTTAAAAAGAACAGACTGGGGCAGGCACCGTGGTGTGCCCAGCATGCAGGGGGAGGTAGAGGCAGAGGCAGAGGCAGAGAGGCAGCTCTGTGATCTCATGACCAGCCTGCTCTACATAAAAAATTCCTGGACAGTCTGGGCTACACAGTGAGAGCCCCCAAGAGAAAGTCTCAAAAATAAAATATAAGTAAATGAAGAGATTGGGAGCAGTTAGGTAATGACTACAATACAGCCAGGTCGTCAGATTGGTGGCTCTAGATCTAACAGTGTAGGGAGGGTCTGGGGGACAGGGGTTGTTAAAATCCTGTGTCTTAAGACTGTGGCTTTGGGTGGAGGTACACAGCTAGACAAGAAAAGTCAAAGCCCTTCTAACAGGTGTCCTATCAGCACCAGTTAGCAATGGCAAACCAGTAGGGCTCACTGAGCACTGGCATCCGTTCTCCTCCAGAAAGTATTGATTCTACCAATACCACCAATGGGATGATGAAGTTGGCCCTAAAAGCAGTGCCTTCTGGGACAGTGTCCTGGCAAGGGGTAAGGAAGCACCCCAGCTTCTTGTAGAGAAACCACTGTGGTTTGTCTGGTAGCTGGGAGGAGAGCAGGTACTGACTAACTCCAATAGTGGCATTAGTGGGAGAGCCCCAACCAGCTTCCCTAGCAGAAGAGAGAGGGAGAGAGAGAGTTTTGAGGACTTGGACTAGGACAGCTGTGAAGAAACAGCTGTCATTCTCTGACCTCATAGAGCCTAGTTTGGAGCAGGTTGTGTGGGGATGTCAAGTTCACATCTGGATGCAAGGCTCCAGGCAGAGCACCTGAGTCTCTGCTCTACCAAGAGGACAACAGGAAGCAGCAGCCCTGCACCTCCAGTAGGTATGGATGCAGTGACCACCCAGATGAAGCCGAGAGCCTTATCCTAGCTGCAAGACTAGACAATGGAGACTAAATAAACAGGGATTTTGTCTGCACCCTGGATTTCTCAATCAGGCATTTTTCCATTTGTCCCAGCCCACAGGGTGGGAACCAGTGTGGGGGCAGGGCAGGAGAATGCAGTCCAACCACAGGCTCCAAAATCCTGGCTGCACACAGCTCCTCTCACTCACTACCTGTCAGCCTCCCTGGCTGGGAGGCCCTCAGCACCCTGCCAAGAGCTGTCGTGAGGGATTCGGGTGGTCCAGCTTCAGGGCCAAGTAAGACAAGCACACAATGCAGGGCCAACACAGGCGCCTCCCAGGGAAGTGGTGTCTCCCTCCTTGCTAGAAACCAGCATAACGGCATGATCAAGGGATTCTCGGGGACAGATGGGCGCAGCCAAGCGTTGCCTGGCCCATTTTCTCCAAGAAGCATATATTGTGTGTGCTAGGCCCTGTTTTCAGGTATTCCTGGCTCATCAGTGAACAGAGAGAAAGAGGAACGAACTTCTGCCTTCCAGGAACATGGCTTCCAATAGGAAGCAGTGATGGTTTGGGTGAGGGAGTAGATGCTATCCATGGTACATATGTAGAGTATAAAGAGTTTTAGAAGGGAAAGGGGGAAGGGGATGGAAGGAGAGAAGAGGAAAGGAGAAGGGAGGGGAAGGGAAGGGAACAGAAGGGAAGGAGCTAGGTGTGGTACTGCTGCACACCAGAACCAGGAGGCTGAGAGATGATCACAAGTTCAAGACTATCCTATGCTATATAACAAGATACTGTCTCAATCAACAACAAAATCACTCCTAAGAATGTTAGAAGGTGGTGATGGGCCTAGAATAGAAAAGAGCAAGGGGGAGATAGGCAAAGCAGTACCTGATTCCCTTTGCCTAGATGGCTGAGTTAAGGCTTTGAGTTCCAGGCCAGCCTGGTTGTGGAATTACAGGAAAAGACTCTTCCTGGAACAACAAAACAAGCCAGCCGGGGTGGGGTGAGGGACTGTCGGGGCTCAGGTGACCTGGCTGGTAGCGATTTAAAGAGATGTTGCCATTGTTTTCATGTCACAGTATGGATGTCTTCTGAGCCCTTCTGGTCGTCCCATTCCCTTAGTTCCTCACCCAGTGACATGTGGCTAACGAGTGCCACCAAGGGCTTATTAGGGTCCTCTTCTCACTGGGTGACATCTCACTTGGAAGACTGCATTATGGGAGGATCATGAGTGAGCAGGTCCTCCCTGCTTCATATGATGGGTACAAGAAAGCCCATCACACAGAACCGTGCAGTACACTGACACACGGTACCCCAGGACTCACTGATTCTTGTGTCCTAGGTCCAACCGGCCTCAGCCTCTCTCCCACTAATGCCACCATTGGAGTTAGTCAGTACCTGCTCTCCTCTCAGCTACCAGACAAACCACAGTGGTTTCTCTACAAGAAGCTGGGGTGCTTCCTTACCCCTTGCCAGGACACTGTCCCAGAAGGCACTGCTTTTAGGGCCAACTTCATCATCCCATTGGTGGTATTGGTAGAATCAATACTTTCTGGAGGAGAACGGATGCCAGTGCTCAGTGAGCCCTACTGGTTTGCCATTGCTAACTGGTGCTGATAGGACACCTGTTAGAAGGGCTTTGACTTTTCTTGTCTAGCTGTGTGCCTCCACCCAAAGCCACAGTCTTAAGACACAGGACTTGCCACACCTGATACACAGAAGACCAGCTTGGGCTACAAAGTTCAGGCCTCTGACCACAAGCTAATGTTTTTAGAAACATTAGCCACTGCCCAGGGCTACTAGTGAGCAGAGCTCAAGGTACTTCCTGTTAGGAACAAAACCAAGGTTTCTGTTGTTGAAGACCCTTGATGGTCTGCCAGATCTTGACCTTTCCATCTCCCTCTGTTCCACATGCAACTACGAGCTGGCTGGAATAGTCCTAGGTCCCAGGAGAAGACACAGCCACCAACTGCAGAGCAATCACCAAGAACTAGTCCAGACTCCATCAAGTAGAAACTCTTCCTTTTGTTTTCCTTGATGGATTTCAGGGTCTTGAGAGTAGCCACCAAGGAAGGAGGGGCACTATTGTCCTTCCCCTCCCCCTTCCCCACTAACTGAGCTTTCAAACAGTCCTGCTAGGCCCAGGCTCAACCCTACTCTGGGACTAAGCAAGAGACCAAGAGGTTTATTTCCAAAAGTGTGGAATCAGCATCTAATTGGCTTGGGGTTGGAGGGGGCTCATGAAAGATGATGTTACAGGGTAAGGACAAGCTCATAGGTGATGAGCAGGTACATGCTGAAGAGGCCAAACCCCAGGGGTTATGTTGCTTTATGACAACAAGCTCCCGTAGTGACTAACAGTCCCTTAAAGCCCAACCTGCGCCAGCTTGATGGCTCAGCGGGTAAGGATGTTTGCTTTCAAGCCTGACGACCTGAGTTCAGTCTCCACATCCACATGGTGGGAGGAGAGAGCTGACTCCCAAATGTTGTCCTCTGAGTTGACACATACACTATGGCATGTACTGGAGACACACATGCACATATGCGAAACAAATAAACAAACACAAAGAAACCCCAAACAAACAAAAACCCATCCCTCTGTCCTCCAAGGTCTAGTCCCTTTTCAGAAGACCTAACTCCCCAAGCTTCTAGGGAGAGACATCAGCCCATTCATGAGGCCGGACACCCAGTCCTACAGAATTATCCTGGGAACCAAGGTAGCATGTGGGGCTTGGTGGGGTAAGTCATGTCTTACCAGCAGATGGAGTACGGAAGGAAGGACAATCTTAGGATGCAGGCAGGAGCTAAAAACGTGGGCCCTGGAGGAGCTGGAGAGATGGCTCAACAGTTAAGTGCATGTGTGCTCTTTCAGAGGACCCAAGTTCAGTTCCTAGGAAGCACCCATCATCAGCCTTCTCCCAACTGTCTGTAACTCAGCTCCAGAGGAAACCAGCTCCTCTCGCCTCCTCAGGCACCTGCCACTTGTACACATCAAAAATAAAATACAATGTTTAAGGAAGAAAAGAAGAAGAAAAAAAAAAGAACTTGGGCTCCAGAGAGAGACTGTCTAAATATAAACACTGACATTTTGCCATTGGCTCATTGGATAACAGAGGGGAAAAATCGTTTGACTGCTCTATGACTCGGTTTCCACATATATAAGATGAATAACAGTCACAAATCTGTGTGTGGATTAAGTGAGCAACTATAAACCTAGTGTTTTCAACAATGCTCAGAAAACAGTAGGACCTAGATGAGTATTTCTGAACAGACATGTAATTTAAGGCATCTTTCCACATGTGAGCTTTATACCCACTAATGTCAAGTGTAAGCTGGGGAGAGAGACACTGAGGAGCTAGCCGCAGACCTTTTTGCTATGCCTCAACCTCTCCTTTATCCAACCTCATTCCTCCCTACCGAGTCTCAGAAGCCCAGAAGGTCCCAGTGCCCCAATACAGAAAGTAGTCTTCTATCCTGACCCACTTACCTCAAAAACCCCTTATAACCATCATGGGACAGCTGCCTAGAGCCTCTCAGGCCCCTGTAACAAGATGGCTGTGTCACCTCTCACAGTGGTGTGGAGACATGGCCCTGAAGCTGGCCATAGCAACTGCCACTCCAAACAGCAGCAGACAAAGCTCTGTCTCCATGTGGAATAGACACCTTAGCCCTCGGAGGTGGCAGGAAGGAAGGAGGAAAACAGATGCATGAGTTCTCAGCTGTACAGGGTCCAGAACCCCTCAGGCAGCCCCTCCCCACTGCAAACAGGCTTAGGGCTGTGCCTAGAGCATCCCTCCCAGACCCATCCAGCTGGGGGTTGAGACTCCTAAGGCTCCAGCCGCTGTGCTTGCCCGCATCCTTCCCTCTCACTGAAGGCTTACAAGCAATGTTTTCTCTCTCTTTGGAAAGGTAGCCAAGCCTGCTCCTTCTAGAGTGCTTCCTTTACCAGGCACACATTCCCTGAGAGACAGCCCCAGACACTGTCAACTCAGGACATTGTACCAAACACCAATGTGAGTGGGCCCCTGTGCAAATACTCAGAAGCACGTGTGTCTTTCTCAGTCAAGAAAGGGGGCATGGGGGGGATCCCCAACTAAGGGTTAGCCTCAACCCTGACCTAGAGGCTTGCTGCTGAGGTGGTGACAGTCACAGAAGGATAAGTAAACTTCTAGAGTCAAGGCGAAGATCCCAGATGAAAACCATAGGTGTTCATCACAGGAAATTTACCTCTGTGGAGTCTTAGTGTTTGTACCGATAAACTCTACAACCCATCTCACATGCTTGCAAAATGAACAGAAATATGCAGAAAAAATCCGTAGGGTGGATTCTTTTAAGGTAAGCTGGGAGATTTAAAGAATATATATAGTACGTTTATATCTCTTTATTTGAAACCTGTGCATGTCAACACACCTGCCAAGCTGTCCGAGCCAGGGAAGCATTTGGGGACGTTTTGGGACATTCTGCTTAGATCCATACAGCAGAGTCCCTGGGGCTAAGTGCTACAACAGAGACTTGTGAGGACTGCTCCAGGGTTTGCATTTAGCAGTTGTGGGTGGGCATTCACTCCAGCCAGCAAGTTTCCCGGAGGTGCTGGTGCAGCCAGGCCAGGGAACACAGTGCGAGGGGCAAATGCTTAGCAGTCTAAAGGCTAGATCACCTGGGGATGACCCTGAGGACAGCCAGGGAACACTGCAGGTTCTTCTGTTGCTGTCTGGTTTGCTTTGAGCTTGTCAGGCTGCAGATCGAACCCAGAGCCTCTTGCATATTGAGCAAACACTCTACCATTGGGCCATACTGCCAGCCCCACTCTGAGCCCTTGCCCGGCTAATAGCACCTTGTTGGGTTTGGGCATCTGGAAGACTCTTGGATGTTCCATCTGATGCCTCAGATTCAGGCAGGGCTAAGGGTGGAGGCCCCAGGACTCTGCTCCTCACATTTCACTTCTCTAATCTCCGCAGGGGCCTGCCACATCCTTTGAGGTTGCAGTAAAGGGCTTTAGGGGTCCTCAGCTGCTTAGCCTCCTTTACTATCTAGCCTCCTGTTTTTGCTAATGTGTGCTACCCTTCCCAAGCCTGGTGTCCTTTCCCACCCTTCCAGAAGCATAGCTAAACCTTGGGCACATCAAAGCTGGTAAGAGGAGGGACACTGTGGGAGCCCTGGACCAGATAATATAAAGACAAGTTCCTCCATCCTGGGCAGAGCTTGGTCATGGTGGGTTCCTGGGGCCCGGACAGGCACGCACACTGGACCCACTGTCCCAGCCACACAATGCACAAGAGGTTGGTAGGGCAGGCAGCCAGGGCCCACTCATGCCAGTACCATCTGGGAGCCCTTGCCAGACCTCGAAGGGCCGGCTAAAGAAGCTGGACTCTGTCCTGGGGCACAGTTGGGCTCTATTCTTATCTCAAGGGGGAATGTGTGACTCTCCTTGCTGTGAATGGGGGCCCCTGGCAAGGCAGATGAGGAAACAGAGCCATCACTGTGCCCGAGAGGGCTCCCCACGCAGCTCCCAGCTCCAACCAGCCCCTCGTGGTGGGGCCTTGCACAAGCCTCCAGCAAGAAAAGGACACGCTGAAGGCAGACAGGGAAATGGACAGTCCACAGCCCAGTACCTGCAGCCCAGATCCTACTGCCAGACCTGAGCCAGAAAGACTGAACCAGAAGCTTGCACCCAGGCACCCTAGCGGGACCAGGTCCCAAAAGACAGTACAGCCTCCATGACACGGTACCCTGCCTGCTGCCAGCGTGGACGCATTCAAAGCTAAACCTCATCAGCCTTAGTCCTGTAGGGATGGACTACAGCTCAGAGAAGGTAGCACACACTCGCTGAAGCTAAATGCTGGATGTAGAAGGCTGCTCAGAAGCTAGGGACCCCTACAGCCTTTTCCTGCAACCCCGGGAAGGTTCCCAGATATCCAATGCATGTCACGGGGGAGCACAAGTCCCACTGCCAGGTGCTGTGCCTCCTGGCTCTCATAGCATCCCTTCTGTGGGTGACAACAGTCTCACTAAATGTTCTCTGTGGTCTGAAAGAGCCTGTCTTGAGAAGCAAACGAGGCAGTAGGCACTACGAAAGGCCACAACTTGGCCTGACCTTTCTAAAGAGCAATAGGGCAATGTTGGTGCAACTGCTCAGATGAACCTCAGGCAGAAAGACAGACAGCATCACGGAGGATGCTGCTTTTGGTGATCTAATAGGAAAAAAATATTAGAAGGAGGCAACCACAGTATCTGGGGGACTTTAAGTGGGAATTTGCTGAAATATGGATAGTAAACATTGGAAATGGCTGAAGGTGCATTCGTTGATAGAACTATACTCCCCCATCCCCACCCCTGACCATCTGCAAACCACGCTGTAGCCCACGCTGACCTCAGATAAATGCTTTTCCTGCGTTTGTCTCCTGAGGATTACACCTGTGTGTCAGCTGGTCTGATACAATTGTTATTAAAGGATATTAAGTTAAGGGGCTGGAGAGGTGGGTGGTTCAGCAGCCACGAGCATTGGCTGCTTTCCCAGAGGACCTGGGTTCAGTTCCCAGTACCCACACGGTGGCCCCCCACAGTCTGTAACTCCCGTTCCGGGGGATCTGACAGCCTCCTCTGGAGTCCGTGTGCACACGTTGCACAGCTGCGCGCAGCACACACACAAACGAGCACACCTCGAGCAAAACACCCACATACGTAAAGTAAAAATAAGTAAATCTGATAGAAGTAAATATTCAAAAATAAAAGTTTAAAATGAATGTTAACTTGAAAAGCATGTTGTACCGCGATGTATGTAATTATAGAGGGAGAAGGCAGGAGCCTGAAAGAGGGAGTGAACTGTGATGCCGTGGGGGAGGGGAGGTCTGGGTGGTCCTAAGACTAAGGACACGGTGCAAAGCGGAGAGCTGAGGGTGGGAGGCACTGAAGGCTTTTGACTAAGTCCTGTGGCCTCCCCCAGGAACAGCCTTCAAGAACTGTGAAAACATCCGGGAAATACTTAGCTAGTAAACGACTCAGCAGCCCCCCCACCCTGCTTTGCTTATTAGCACTTCACTTTTGCTCGCAGACCTTACACACCCTGTCCTATCGCAGACTTGGAAACCCACAGAGCCAGAGACAAGCGGATCTGGATGTACGGGGTGAGCTGTGCCCCTCAGTGCCAACCCTCATCCCAGAGCGGCCTCTGAATGCGCAGGGGATGGATGTCAATGCTGTTCCAACTGCATAGCTATCACAGTGTCCTCAGGAAGTGACCCAGGGATTCAGGAAAAGCAAAGGTTAAAGGGACCCCTGGTTTGGAAAGAGGAGCTGCTTCTCAGTTGGGGGAAGTCTTTGTGCCAACTGGCTCCCTTCTTCTGGAACTCCGTGGAGTTCTCAGCGTGGACACACTTGAATAATGAATGAAAGGGAGGGTACATGAGGGAGAAAACACACAGGAGTATCAGGTACACATGTTCACACACACACACACACACACACACACACACACACACACAGTGAATATCTCTTCTTGTCACTGAAAAATCTTCAAAATTCAGAAAAGCAAATGCCCTTGTTTGGGAGTTGAAAACCAATCACAATGTGGGGTATCAGAAAGTCGATATACTTTAGAAATAACAGTCTTTGATTCTAGTTTCCAAAAATAGCAGGACAGTCAGAGAGCAAGTTATGAGTTCAAACCCCAGCTCTGGCACTTGAGCCGTATGACTTTCTATTGTCTATTTCCTCACCTGGGGAGTCCAGTATGGTTGCAGGCAGATAGTGCTAGGAAGTTGGAGCCTAAAACTCCAAGTGTGAGGTGAGATCATGTACTAGATTTTCCACCAATCTTTTATGTGCTTACGATTTGATTTCTAATCTTTAAGAAAGACTAAAACTCAAAGGCCAGACAGATCCAGCCCACTGGAGTGTTTGTGTTGATTTTCATTTGAGTCAACTGGCTGCATTTCAAGATTGGGAAGTTTCAAGCTTCCTGCCTGGCATGTTTCTGACAACTGGCTAGTGCTGTTTGGAAAGGTAGCCAGGTCCTGGGGTCTTAGGTGCCTTCTGGGCCCTGACACTTGCCCCTGTGAGCCCCATACAAGATGACCCAACTTTCTGTGATAGTAGGCATTTGCTCTGAACAATAAAGATAATGAGAAGAGTGATTTGGGGATCCCCAAGAAGAAGACCCATCGGTAACCCCAGCAGACCCTCCTCAAATGCCCCCTAAGCTTATTTGGGGGTCTCTCGCTTTCCAGGCACTGCTGTACCCCTTCTGCACAGCCTGCAGCATGAACCTGGGATGAACAGAGAAGCAGGCATGCCTGCAGTGAGCATAGCCGGTCTCCAGGAACCGGGGCTTTTCGGCCCGGTCCCACAGGCTCGGTGATTCCATAGAAGGCTCAGTTTTCCTCTGCCCAGATGTCAGCATCCATATCCCACCCAGAAAGCCTGAAAGGACTGCAGTGTGCACTCCCCAAGGGACACACTCTGGCTTTTGAGAACTTTGATTTTGCTGACGTGAACGTGAACCAGGGAAATAAATGCTAGGTGAGGGGTTTCCTCTTGCTTCTAAGGTGATGATTACAAAGCAGAGCTACTAAGTCCCCTCCACAAAGCAAATGAACCCCCGTCTAGGCCCCTGAATGCTCAAGCCTGGGCCAGTTAGTTCTGAGGAGGCTGTGTGTAACATGCTGTTACCCTCTTATTCCCATCCCCCTACCCCACGCCCACTCCCTCAGCCTCTCCCTGCAGATGCTGATTCAACACTAGAACCCTCACAGAGATCTGAGCACATTCCATGACCACCTCTTGGGCCACATAAGCTCTCTGCAAGAGCACAGGCAAACACTGACTCAGACTTCTAAACATCTGGGGCTTAACTAAATCCTCTGCTCTCGGTCAGTTTGTTGGGCTCTGGGCAGGATTGGTAGGAGATTCAGATTCAAGTCCAGGTTCCCTGGAAGCCAGGCCTGGGAGCCAGGTCCTTGACCTTGTCTTGGACTGGTTTGAGTCATATCAGAGGCCAAGGCAGTCTGTGCAGCCTCACAACCCATACCAACAATTCTGGGTCAGCTCCACACCCAGCCCACGCGTGGGAGGTGCAGGCTAAGACGCTCCAGGATTCCATTCTGTGATGAAGAAAACAATTCCCTAATCCCTTCCTAAATCAAGCCCAGAGTCCAGAGGCCAAGGCTTGCTCTGTGTTGACCTCCTGCTGTGGGAAGTGCTGAGGAGTTGAGGGAGGTAGGGGACAGAGGAGGTGGCAAGGAGACACACCATTCCCTGCACGCACAGGCTCACAGCCAGAGTATCCACACTTGATAATCTCAGCTTTGATTTTCAGCCCACAGCCCATGGAATTCCAGGGCCAGATGAAGCCAAGGGCCTCCTCCTTCCCCTTCACTGGGCCAGAAAACAAAACATGGTGTCTCCCTGCTTATATTTAATTTACAACACTTGTTCTTTGCCTGCCTGCATGAATAATAAAAAAAATGTGAAGAATTTTTTTTTATTCTAAGTAGAATGATATTATAAACGGAAACGATGCTTGATTGACTCCTCCCTGTGGGTCGGCAGCTTGATCTGTCATCCTTTGATTTAAATGACACAGGCACAGAAATGTTAGCCAAAATGCAGAGGCTGTTCAATAGGGAACGGACAGTGTTGCCAGAAAAGGATGCTGGGAAAACAGGTATCTGTTTGCAAGGTAATGGAGCTGGACCCATTCCTCACACCATTAGGCTCAAGATCCTAAGTGGTAGAGCTAAAACTACAAAATTCTGTAACTCCAGCCCCAGTGCCCTCTTCTGGCCTCTGCAGGCAACTGCACTCATATGTACAGACACAGACAGGCAGAGGCATGTGTACACACACACACACACACACACACACACACGAAAACACTTTTAAAAGTCTTGAAAGAAAATGCAGCTGTAAGTCTTTATGACCAGGAGTAAGCAATAGTTTCTTAGGACAACAGAAGCAGAAAAAAAAAAATCAATTGACTTTCATCAAAATGTATAGCCTTTATACTCTAAAGGACAAAGGGGAAAAGGGAAATTTCATAAGTCTGACAGGGTCTCTTTTAAAAGCGATTTGTTCATTTTATTTTTACATGCATGGGTGCTCTGCCTGCATGTATGTATGTGCACTATGTCTGTGCCTGGTGCCTGTGGAGGCCAGAGAGGGTGTCAGCTCTCCTAGACGTGACATTACGACAGTTTGGAGCTGCCATGTGGGTGCTGGGAGCCACGCCTGTGTCCTCTCCAGGAACAGAAACTGTTTTCAACTTTCTGAGGCTGACCCATCTATCCAGCCCCCTGAAAAAAAAATGTCCTTTATCCTCAGTATTTAAAGATTACTTACAACTCAGTTCTGAAGTTGGTTTTTAACCCAATTTTTAAAAGACTGACAAAAGCATGCCACTCGTGGTGGCATCTGTCACCCCAGCACTCAAGTTTAAAGCCAGCATGATCTACACATTAAGTTTCAGGCCAGCCAGCGCTACATAGTGAGACCTCTGTGTCAAAAGGGGAAGGAGGAGACAGACTCGTTGGTATAAAACTTATTTGGGGCTCGAGAGCTGGCTCAGCAGCTGCTCCTCTAGAGGACCTGGGTTTGAGCCCCACTACCCATGTTCAGCAGTTCACAACCGCAAGTGACTCCAGCTCCAAAGGACCTGGCCTCCTTGGACATCCCTCCCCCTGCTCCGCTACCCCCACAAATACACAGATAAGCGTTTTAATTGGAAAGGCTCTGAACAGACCGTTCTCTAAGGAAGACAGACAACAAGCCCATGAAAAGATGTCCGTCACTGTTAGCCTGGGGGGGGGGGAGGGGGCTGGAGAATGCAAAACCACGATGAGTAGCATGCCACACCCACTGGCAACAGCAATAGTGAAGACTCAACAGATAATAACACATGTCGGCACGGATGCGGGGGAGTTGGAGGCCTCCTAGGGTCTTGCTTGGACCGTAAGATGATGCAGCGGCCTTGGAAAAGAACCTGGCGGGTTCTCAAAGGTTACAAACTGTTACCATATGACCCAGCAGTTCCACTCCAGGTATTTGTGTGAGAGAATTAAAAGCATATGTCCACAGATGTGTCATTCCTAAAGCAGAAATGACCCAAAGGCTCAACAATTGATGACCATTGCTACCTAGACACCCCCAGAACATCATTTAGAAGTCAAAGGGAATGAAGTCCTGACACAGATAAACCTCCAGCAAATCTTAAGCGAAAGAAGCCAGGCTCAAAGCCAAATTGGCACTGCCCCACACATAGGTGATAGTCAGAACAGCAAAAGTGGTGGGGGGCGGGAGGAGACCATCTGATTGTCAAGGTCTGGGGTGGTTAGGGAGGTGGGCTAAAATTGCTAAGAAGCATAGATTTCTTTTCACATAGATTTCTCTCTGTGTCTTTCTCTCCCTGTGTACACGTGTGTGTGTGTGTGTGTGTGTGTGTGTGTGTATGTACACAAATGCCCAAGGAGGCCAGACAACATCAAATTCCCCTGGAGCTAGAGTTATGGGATATTGTGAGTCAGTGGAACCAACCTTGGGTTCTCTGGAAGAGCATCAAGCACTCTTAACCTCTGAGCCATCTCTCTAGCTTCCCAGTTTCTCACAGAAAAGACAAAAGGTTCAAAAATCAATTACGGTGGCAGCTGCACGACTGTATGAGTGTACTAACATCCACTGAACCACACACTAAATAGATGGGCTGTCTGTGGACTAGACCTCAACAATGTTGATATCAACACTGAAAGTCATGGTTTGAATATGAAACCTCTTCCTTAAACCCGGGTTAAACTAGGTTGGCCCTCGGAGCTCAGAACAGGGCTCTTTGGATTGTAAGGACCCTGATCCAATCAATGGATTGATTAACTGATTGACTCATAATTTAACAGCATTAGTGGAAAGAGGTGAAAACTAGGAGGTGGTGCCTGATCAATGGAAGTAGGCCACAAGGAAGTGTCCTTGAAGAGGGTAGCTTGGCCCTCGTCCCTCCATCTCTTCTTGGCCACAATGAGATGGGCAGCTGTGCTTCACCACAGTCTTGTTCTGCCCCACCCCCACCCGAGAGCCATGAGCCCAAATGCTCACGGTTTTACCCTGAGACTGCAAGCCACAATAAGCCCCTCTCTCCTTAAGATGCTTTTCCTAGGCAGTTTGGTTCTGTCGGTTTTGTTTTGTTTTGCACGTAGGTTCTCACTGTGTAGCCCAGGCTGACCTGTCAGGGATGAGAGCAGGAGAGTCTCCGGTACTTCAGTGTGTGTGTGTGACTGCACACTCACCACTCACACACCTTGCTTTCCTGCAGTTAACTACTCTGCTTCAGGAGCCTTTCCCGAGTCTTGGCTCAGGTGCAGGAAAAACCACATGCTTTCGCATCTGATTCAGAATTCCTGGCCTTCGACCCCACCCATCCTCATGTGCAGGAGGCTGGCTGCCATGGCTCCTCCCCTTCATTGGTGCCACATTATAAGAACTTCACACTTAGGCATCCACAGTTTGTGTTTGGTTTGTACACTTTTGGTTTTGGTTTGAGACACGATCTTTCTGTGTAGCCCAAGGCTGGCTTGGACTTCTCTGCCTCAGCCGCCTGGGAGCTGAGGTCACAGGTGGTATTTGCACCACACTAGGCTCTGACTCAAACATTAACAGACAAACAGCTAAGTAAGTAGAAAACTACTAATAATTGTTAACTAAGTCCCTTTAAAATGAGTAGAGCCTTCACTGCTACCATCTAGCATAACTTCTGATCCCTCTCTTCCAGCCTGACTTATGGCTTTAGCAGCACCCATCCTCCAACACTCTCTCACCCTTTTCCCAGGGGACTCCAAGTGTCTCCCAGGCCCCTGTTTTTTTTTGTTTAAAAGTTAACATTGTACACATTTGCCACATACAGAAACAGCACGGTGTTCTAAATTCTCTGTGCGTTGTGGAATCCCTCCATGAAGCAAGCATTTATGACATCAAACGTGTATGACATATGGGAAGAACACAAAATCTACCCTTGGCGATTTTCAAAGTACTATGTATTCTTGTCACCTATAGACACCACGTTGTTCAGCTGCTCCCCTGAATTTACTCCTCCTGCCAGATTAAGTTCTGCATCCTTAGATCACTATCTGCTCAGCTCCCTTGTCCAGCCACTCTAGTCCCCAGTACCCACCATTCTGCTCTCTGCTCTGTCCAACTTCTGTGACCAGGACTGTATTGGGTATGTCTTCCTGTGACTGGTTTATGTTGCTGACCATAAAGTTGTTACAAATGACAGGACTGAATTCCATCCTTTTTAGGCTTCAGTAATATTCCACTCTATACATATAGCATATTTTCTTTCTCCATTCATCAGTAGGCACTGAGGTTGATTCCATATATTGTCTGTTTGACGATCATAGGGGTGCAGGCATCTCTTCAACACACATTTCTTTTCCTTTGGACACGGTCTTAGGGTTTTACTGCTATGAAGAGACACCGTGACCACAACGAGTCTTATAAAGGAAACTATTTCATTGGAGTTGGATTACACTTTCAGAGGTTCGGTCCGTTATCATCCATGTTATCATGGGAGACATGGCGGTATCAGGGGAGAAGTGATGCTGGAGAAGCAGCGGAAGTTTTCTGTCCTTAGATCCTCAGGCAGTAGAAGCAGACTGCCCCACTGGCTTGGCTTGAGCATATGGGACCTCAAGCCCACCTCCACAGTGGCACACTTCCTCCTGTAAGGCCACACCTCCCAATAGTGCCACTCCCGATGGCTCTAACACATGAGTTTCTGGGGGCCATTCTTGTTCAGACCACCACAGATACAAGAGCTGTAATGTTGTGCTACTTTATAGCCTACTCACAGTGTACCAGGCTCCCTTCCTCTCCAATACGACCATCCCTTTCTCCCCTCAGTCCACCCTTCCAGATTGCAGCAGCTCTGTCACTCTGCCCATTTCCAGCTTGATTCGCCAGGGCCTGAGCTAGCTGGAGAGATTTCTCCTAGTCACATGGTGCTGAGCCATGCCTGCTTAGGCAGTGCTGGTCTGTACTTGTGTAAGCACTATCTCTCTTTACAGTTGGTTTGACTGTGGATCTTACCTTCTCCCTGTGATGGGAATTAGCTGGGCAAGCAGACACCCAACCTCCTTTTTCTTCTTTAAGTACCCAGAGATTGGGTACTCACTTGAGCTCTGTGTTCAGTGAGCCCACAAGACAACCCAGCCTTAGAAATGAGGGACTGAGTGTTATCCTCAGTCCACCGCCTGGATGCCTAAACACTGGGAAAGGAACAAGTTCCCAGTGAAAGTGCCAAGCATACCAGCTCACACCTGTAGTCCCAGCATGCTGTGGGCAGATGCAGATGACTGGGAGTTTAAAGGAACCCTGGGCTACATGGTATATTCTAGGCCATGGAGAACTCAAGGGTGAGACCCTGTCTTAAGAAAAGTTACAAAACAACAAAGAAGGAGGATAACAGTGAAGAAGAGGAAGATAAGAATGAGGACAAGAAAAGCAGAGAGAGAATCTCAAGATCTAAGAAGAATCAGGCTAGCAGAAAATGGGGGTGGTAGACAGCGAAGATTGTACTATTGGGGAGTGAGGGGGTGTCACCTCAGCTCAGAGCTGTGGTGGAGGGGCAGGTTTAAAGGGTTAGGCATAAATTAACAAGATGATTGTCGGGGCTGAGAGGAGGATCAAGCGGGTACCCAAAAGGGATGTCTTAAGTGAACTAGAAACACAGAGGAATGGCAAATGCTCCCAAAACTGTATCTGGCTTTTGTTGATTAATCACAGTGTTGCCCGTGTTGAGTGGCCTGTGGCTAACCCCGACTGTGACGAGGGCAGCCAGCTCCCTTGCTCAGCTTCTCGCCTACCTGACTGTTCCACAACCCAGGGATCATTTGGAGAGTGTCCCAGTCTCAGGATGCCATTTCCCTGAGGCCATCAAACCCTTTGGTGACTTTCGTTCCTCTGTCCAGAACTTTGGGACGCAGCTGACTCAGCACAATGGTGCTGTAGGAAATGTGGGCAGAGGACACGTTTCCACCTCACAGGCAAAGTCAGATCCCCATCTCCACTTTGTCAGGACACCGTGTCAGCACTGCCTACAAAATGTCCCCGAATGCACCCGCACTGCCTGCCCTGCTTACCAGTATCAGCTGTTCCACCACCCCTTCATCTGTCCGTCTCCACTCAAAGCCTGCTCCAACCAATGTCCACTCAGCAGACACTCTGATCGTTTAAGACAAGGAATCTGGCTGTGCCGCCCACAGTTCTCTCCCCTCCAAGTGCTTTCCTTAACACTTAGGAAAGAGCAGAGTCCCTGGGGTGAGTTGTGCTATCCTGTAACAGCCTAGCCCCTGGAACTACCAGACCTCAACTCTCCCCTACCTGCTTGACCAACTCATCATGCTCTGCTGCCTCAGACCCTTCATCCTTCCTGTTACTCCAGATTTCCATAAAGCTCATTCACACTTGTCATTAAGTTCTCTGTCCGATTGTCATGCCATTGCAAGTCAGACCCTTGTACAATATGTCTCAACCTCCACCTCAATCCCCTTGTCTGTTTCACAGTATTAATCACTTAGCTGACGTATAAGAAAGCTCTGCTTATTGGAGTGTAAGCTACACCGTCTAGGGAACTGGTCCACCTAGTAAGTGTTATCTTCCCTGTGCCTACAGCAATTCCTAAAACACTATCAGTTCAACATAAATACTTCACGGATAGATGAATGAATGAGAGAATTCTTGGTCATGTTATTTATTTTAAATATTTTCATGTTTTTCAAAGCCCCTTTGTGTCTTGGAAACCATCTAATTAAATACAAAAGAGCACTATTGACTCCTCTTTGTCCTTGTAACACACTAGGAAGGAAGCGAGGGCAACCATGGCCATCCCTACTGTACAGGTCAGGAAAAACACCAAACATAGAATCTCCATTCAGCAGGACAGTTAAAACCACTGGGTTGTCCAAGGTCAAATCTGTAAACAAGAACCTAACCAGACCAGAATCCCAGGTTTCCAGACACTCTGCCTTCTATTTTTCCCATTGAGGTTCATCTGATACCATCATTCTATCCTGCTAGAAAAAAATTACTTATGTTAGTCCTATTAATATCTAAAAATGAAAAGAACTGTCTTGGAAGAGGATGACAGGCCCCATCTGCTAATATTCCACATCTGTCTGAGGCTTTAAAAAACACCTTCTTTTGGTACTAAGCCTGGGCTGATCTCAGACCCTCTATGAAGACACACACACAAAAAAAAAAAAACCAGGCATAAAATGATATTAAAATGCTATCTAGGAAATATGAATGCTAATCTAAAACCAACAGCCAGCCTCGGAGCTTGAGTAGATTCCAGAGGAATTTCCACAGAAGATGGGAGGAAGTCTTTTTATTAGCATCCTTCTGGAGCCACATATCATCAATAACCAATTGAAAACTTAATTAAATTTCACTCACAATATTAAGAAAAATATCAGCGTGCTAGAAATCAGAGCCCAGCTCACGGAATGTTCCCACTCCTTGAGAAGAAAGCATTTGCCTAAGGACAGAGGCAAACTTACTCATTCTGAGACACCGGGTTTCTTTTCAGCGTCTAGAACTGTAAGAGGTCAAAGATTTCTTCCCCTGGGCCCAGGAGCAAGGCAAGGCATTTGAAGGTCTTATTTTCATCTCCTAATTAGAAAGTCTCAATAAAAGGGTATTAGTGTTAGTGGAAAAGGTGCAGACAAGGTAACTTATTGAAATCCAGAGGGCAAGACAGTCAGTGTTGAGATTTTGATGGGTTTGCCCATCTGACTTACTGTGTCATTCCGCTAACTCATCCCATCTCCTAGCAGTGAGAAGGTGTCCATTTGAAGTCCCTGAATTCCTTCCCTGTCTGTCCTGGGTGGATAGACCATCGGAAGGGTCTAGGGAAATTTGGTAGAAGAAAGGGAAGCAGCTTGTTTGGTAGCTTCAGAGTTGGTCATCAGATACAGGAGCCTGACAGACTGCACAACTATCAGTCCCATAAACCAGTCCCTACAAGAATGTTCTTTAAAAGGGCATGAGTGTGTATGTCTGTGTCTATGCCTCGTGTGTCTAGGTACATGTGCTTGAGATCTATGTGTGTCTCTATTCATGGCCATGTCTACATATGTCTACTGGTTCCCCCGACTCCCTCTGGTTGTACTGTCTCACACAGGTGCTAAGGTGCTAAAGAGGTAGCCCAGAGGACCAGTGGCTGTGGAGTGCAAGTATCAGTAGAGATGCTGGCTATGGACACTGAAAGCCAGCACGGTGGAAAGCAGCAGTGACCCCAGTCTGCCACTCTGTCCCCATGCTTCCAGCACAGCACTGCAGACACCAGGCTAAAGGCAAAGGACTAAGACAGTGGTTGCCATCTCATTGTGCCTTCACAACTCCCAGAGGTAAGCGGACATTATAGCCACTGTTTGAATGAGTATCCAGGGACCCCTCAGCACACCCCTAAGTCCCAAAGCAGGTCTGGATTCCTCCACTTATAGCTCTGAATTACTTCTTGCAAACAGCCTAGTTCCAAAGACATAAAAATGAGGCAGAGGGCAATGCCATGGTTACCTGAACTACTGGTCCAAGTGAAGACCTGGAGTCTGTCTGTATACACAGCCTCAGGCTAAAGAGCTTCCAGGCTGAATTCCAGCTTTGTTAGCTACTATCCCAAGGGGTCTGGGGCAAATTCACATTCCTCTCAGGGCCTTCAATTCTCCTCTTTAAGTTATGTATAATAGATGCCTTGCAGTATACAGCTGTGAAGAGGGTCAGAATAAGACATAACAGACATTGCAGAGATTAACACTCGTGGGCTGGCATGATGGTTCAACAGGTAAAGGCACTTGCCACTAAGCCTGACACACTGATTTGTATTCCTGGGACTCACATGATGGAAGAGAACAAACTCTTTCAAGTTGTCCTCTGACTGCTTTCCATGTGCAGTGGCGCATACCTACACACACACACACACACACACACACACACACACACACACCCTAGCAAATAAAAAAACAAACAAATGAATTTAACACTTTTTAAAAAAATATTGACAATCTTTCAGAATAATCATATCATTACTTATTAGCAATGATACAGCAGACCCTATGAAATCAGGACAGGCAATAATGCAAGACTGTATGGTCGTTACAAAGATAACGACTGAAACTAAAATCAAATTACAAGCCCTTCCAATCACCCAAGGAAACACACACAAAATACAAAATACAGTCTACAAAGCAGGCCATACACTAACCAACATGCTCTAACGCTTAAAACAAACAAACAACCAGGAGACACAATATAAAAGGAAAACATTGAAGGTGACCATAACTCTCAGGGAAAAGATTCTTGATGTCCCCAGTACATGTCAACCATATATGTACATATGTATATGTGTACATATGTATGTACACATATTTCAATTTCATGCACAGTTCGTTAGCTGTATAGATTTATAGGGAGGTCCCCACTGATGTCCCACATGCAGGGGGCTTTAGGCAGGAATAGCAGGGTGAGTGTCAGGAACTGAATTGTGGCCTCCCCTTATCCAGCCCAACACAGTACCTCATGGCATGAAGGTAGTTTTAGTTTTTCAGTCTTTTGTATATTTTTTCATGGAGTGTGTGTGTGCGTGTGTACCCACCTGACCATATTCATGAAGAACGAATGTGTGCATGGCTGTGTGGGAGCCAGAGCTCAATGCCTGTTTTCTTCCTCAATTGCTCCTTAGTTTCTTTTGGAGGACAGAGCCTCTCACTGAACTGGGGACCACCGATTTGACTGGCCTAGCTGACAAACGAGCTGCAGGCATCCGAGTGTCCATGCCCCAGTGCTGGGCTTGCAGGCTGGCCTATGTGTTGAGATTTTTCAAGCGTGCTAAACATATAAACTAGGTCCTCAAGCTTGCACAACAGGCAGCTTCTGACTGGGACATCTTCCAGCCAACACTATCGTGTGTGAAGACAGGATCCTCACGAAGATAAAGAAGCGAGTGAAAACGAAGTGGGTGGGGTGAGCCTCTGGTTTATGAGAAACCCTGTCTCAAAACTCGGGCGGCCAGGGAGGGTAGTAAGCAGTACAACACTTGCCTTGCATGCATGAGGGGTTCAATTCCCAGCACCACAAAATCAATGATAAGTAAAGAGGAGGGCCTACAAGATGGCTCAGCAGTAAAGGCACTCAGTCTCCAGGACCGGGGGGAGAAGGAGAGAATCGGCTTCCACAAGTTGTCCTCTCAATGCCACGTGTATCTACGGCACTCAAGTGTTCCCCACCCACGCCAGCAATACACGCATGCGCACTACACACATATAGGAGTCTCATACTGTAAAGATGTGGAGAGCAACCGAAGAAGATATGTTACATAGACCTCTGGCCTGCACACATCAGTATGTGCACATGTGCTCATGCACATGCATAGACAAACAAACAAACAAACTCTCTCTCTCTCTTACACACACACACACACACACACACACACAATTAGGAAACAGAAAAAAAAAAAAAAAAAAGGAAAGACCAAGAGAAGACACGTGAAAGAGGCCTCTAAAGGAACCAGCCCAGCTGACATCTTGTAATCGAATTCTAGTCTTTAGAATCTAAGGGTAAAACTCTTTGCTTTGCACCCTTCAATACATGGAAGTCACAGAGCGTGTCTGCTGGGCCACAGGCAAGGAAGGCGGCAGCAAGCACAGTCGTGCTTAGCTAGCTACCATACAGTCCGAGAGTGCAGCTGACAGGGAGAAGCTTCCGGGAGACCCGCCCCCACTCCCATCCCCATCCAGCCTGTAGCCACAGAGCTGGTGACATAAAGGAGCTGGTGACATGGAGCATGGCAAGACCCAGCAGACGGGAGAAGGTGACCCGATAGTGGGATAACCAGGGACCGATGGGAATTGTGATCACAGGAGACTCTCGATTCTGAGGACTGTTATCTGCCTCCTGCCCAAAGCTCAGGGCTCCATATTTACCTGCACCCCTTCTTCTCCCCAACACAAGCAGGAGCATTGTTCTGATCATGAGATCCACAGCACTGACTGGGAAGTGAGCAGGGGAACATGTGGGTCACCCCTCTTTCAAGTTGTGTCAGGCCAGAGATATCCCAGGTGATGAGGACACAGCCCAGGCGCACCCTTGGGGACCTCGAACTCTGCTCAGAGGTGTCAGCTCCACCTTCAGGCAGAGCCCATCTCTGAAGATGCCTAGCACCACAGAGCGCGTTACAGGTCAAGCATTGCTCAGATGCAAGGCCTGGGACTGGAAGGGTTAAAGATTTCTGATTCAGAGGGAGGGGGCCTGAAAATATTTCTATACACATAACAAGCTATTTTGGGGATAGAAACCTGAGTCTAAAACCCAAACTCACACACATTCACAAAGACGTACACACACACACACACACACACACACACACATACAAACACAGACACATATACAGACACAAACATAGACACATATACATATATGTAGCTTAAATGGGGGATTTTTTCACTTGTCACTGTTCAAAATGCCCCGTGGTTTGGAGCACTTTGGATTTTAGATGGTCAGATTAGGCCAACTCAGCCTGTGTGTAAATCCTTATCTATGAATGTTGGATTTCTTTTAAAGAAAATGAAAGTTTCATGTTTTAAATTGATATTAGATGATAGTTCTATGGCAAATAGTCAGCTGGCCAGATCCATCATTCCTGCCTGTCTCTGAACAGAATCTTCTGGAAACCAATAGACAAAGGCCAGCAGGATGAGGAAGGGAAGAGTGAAGGTGAGGGGTGATCTCCAAAAACACACAACTCATTCTTAAAAGGGAATGCTCTATGTGGCAAGACCACATTATTGAGAGATACAAGGAAGGCAGAGGAGTGGAAACTCTCAAAAAGTCCATGGTCATTGGGTGGTAGGCAGCCTGGCTCAGACTGTGCCTGCAAATGCCCTGGTGTCTGGGAATGACTGCCAGGGCAAAGAGAATGCTGGTGACGAGCAGAGCCCCAGGGACATGGCAGTCAATGCTCAAATGACCATCAAAGGGAAAGACAACAAACCATTCCTGTTCATCAGCGACACACTGGAAAAGGCACATAAGAGAACAGACTCCTCAGGAGTCCTGAGGAGCACACCACTCCAGGTTTGAATTAATAGGTTACTGGGAAAGCTCAGGCCACTGAACTCAGAAAGCCTTCCCAAGCTTGCCAAGGCCCAGCCCAGGCTCTGGTGTGGTTGATACACAGAACTGAGGAAAAACAGTGCTCAGAATGCCCTGGACCAAGACCTGAGGTCCCTCTGGTACCATTGGTGCTGATCCCAGCAAAGGGACAGGACACATCAGCAGTCTCTTTGCAGGGATGGCTCTAGAGGTGGGCTCTACAGGTCAGGACAAGTCATGAGGAAGAGAATACCCTTAGGGGTTGGGGAAGAGATACAATAATGATTTTGAAGACACCCCACACCAGAAATGAGAGATAACCCTAAGCTCTCAGAAGGAAATGGAAAGGCCCACCATATTTCCGTGAGAACAAGACATATATCAGCAATGAGAACTTGACCCTGATGGTCCCAAGCGAAGGGCAAGGACCAGAGTGGGAACCAGAAGATCCTGTCACAGGATAGTGCCTTTGCTGATAGACTGCAGAATCATGGTGACTATAGAGGACACACACACAAAAAGAGAGAGAGATTGGGGATATAGCTCAGTGGTAGTACGTTTGCCTAATGTGTGTGAGAGCTTGGGTTTGATCCCTAGCACATAAGAGAAACAGAGGAAGTTAAGGGAAAAGAGAGGAAGGGAGGAGAGAGAGTAGGAGGGGAGAGGAGGAAAATGAATGTGCTTACCCTTTATAGCTCAGTCCACTTCAGCCCTTGAACCCAGTTTCCAGAAACTACTCTAGAAGAGGTCACAAAGAGATCCCTAGGGAGCTGACACTGGCCTCATCTTAAAAGAGATGACTGACTTTCTCATCTTTATTGGCGAGGCAAACACCTCTGGAGAGACAAGATATGGATTCTCTCATAGTGTGATGTTCAAAAGTGTGGAACACAGGCCAATGTTACCTAGAAGTTCATCAGAAACACAGCTTCCCAAACCCCATTCCGGACCCATAGAACCCAAACACAAAACATCCCTCCACAGGACCATGTTTCTAAAGACTTAGTCGAAAGCTGGTGGTTCTGTTTTAGAAGATTGTAGACCCTTTAGCTAGTAGAACCTAGCTGGAGGAAGTGGGTTGCTGGGGTACAGGTGCTGAGGATTATAGCCTGGCCCTACTTTTAGCTCATGCTCTCTCCCACCTTTTTAACTGAAGTGTGAGTTCCAGCCTTGGCTCCCATTTTTATAAACTCTGCCAGACTTCCCTGCTATTATGGATGGAGCTCTTGAAACCCACCAGGCTTAGACCTCCTGCTCAGATGTAGCAGCTCAGTCATAGTCACAGGCAGCTCAAGTGGGTTTCCTAGTAAGGGGAGCGGGGGCTGCCTCTGACATGGACTCTGTTGCTTGTTCTTTGATCATTTCCTCCTGGCAAGGCAACCTTGCCAACCCACAGAGGAAGAGGATCCAGGCAGTCCTGATGAGACTTGCTAGGCTAGGGTCAGATAGTAGGGGAAGAGCACTCCCCCTTTCAGTGGGCTATAGAAGGGGAATTGGGGGAAGAGGGAGGGAAGATAGAACCAGGAGGATATGAGGAAGGGGGCTACAATTGGGATATAAAGTGAATAAATTGTAATAATAAATTTATAAAAACATGTATGAAAGATAGTTGCTAGGGTGGTCTAGGAAAGACAGGGCTATCTTGAAGCATTTTCACAAACTGGGAGAGACTGAGGGAGCTAGAAGGAAATGCACATGACCTCTTGAATATCTTGGAATTTAAAAAAGTTGAAAAATATAAACCCAGTAAGATTGGGAAAGGGCAAAAGAAAAAAAAAACATAAGGCAAAATGTCAGTTATCTTGTCATGATGAAGAGGAAAGTAACTGGCACGGATAATCTGTACCAGGAGTGGGGTTACCACTGTGATAAACATGATCATTTGATTCACTTTGGAACTCAAAAGGAACGTGGAAATCTTTGGAGCTACCCACTAAAGAATCCCTAGTGAGCTGGAGACAGAGCTTAAAATGAGCCATTCTGGAGGCACCAGAACACGGACCCGAGCAGTGAAGACTAAACTCATGAGGTTCCACAAGGAAATGATGACTCTGTTTGGGGAAGCTGTGTCACATTTAGGAGGTGAGATACAGCTGGAGGAAGTGGGTCACTGGGTGAGGCATGGGGCAGGAGATAAGCATTGAGGGTAGGGTAATAATTGGCCCCTTCTAGCCCAAACTCTCTACTTCCTGATTGTGATAGCTAATCGTGGTTGTCAAACCTGACTACATCAGGAGTCAACTAAAACCCAAGCTCCTGGGCAATGTCTTATAATACACCTCATAAAAATATCTTATGAGGAATATTTTTTAATCATACTATTTGAAGCATCCTGAATGTGGGCTACCCTTTCTAGTAGTAGCCCATATGAAGAGACTGGGAAGATGGAAACTTTGTTCTTTTGTTACTTGCTGTCTCTCTCTCATGCAAAACCATCTGTCTTGTTGCTGTAGCATTCCTTTACCAATGTGAGAAAAACTGCTTTGGGATTCCAAGGCTGATTGAAAACCAGCAACTTTCTAGGACTCTTCAAGGATTCCAGTGCCAGACTGGGACCCACGAAACACCCAGCATTGTGGGTTGAACAACTGCTGGGTAACTGGCCCTCCTGTTGTGAGACAGCCATTGTAGCATGACCTAGACCCCACCTTCTGTCTTCATTCTGTCAGTTCTGTTCTCTTAGAGAACCCTGACCAATAATTGATCCAGAAAGACGGACATGATGAACTCTGCCATGCCACCATAGCCATGATGAACTGTATCCTCCAAAACTGTGAGCCCAAATCCCTTTCTCCCTTAAGCTGTTTCTGTCATGTATCATGTTATTCTGTTACAGTTAGCAAAAAGGTAATTATCCAGGGAATAGTTGCTGTCAAGGGATCTGTGTTTGAGCCCTCTCTTTAGGAAAATGGGAGTTTGCTCAACTTTTAAAGACCATGGCTCAAAACTGACCACCTTAGTATAAAACAGCACCACTCAGCATCAAGCTGAAAGTGCGCTGACTTCCTGCCATTAGATCATAAAAACGTGTCTATGAATATGTGTCTCAGAATATGTGTTCCTACCTACTGAGAATCTGAGACCTACCTAAGTCAAGACTTATGGAAATCAAGAGTCCTCAAATGCTTAATTATCCAGTTTTCTCTTTTTGAATGTGCTATTTACGCATGCCTATCTAATCAGCTTTAAAACACTGTGCTAAGTTCATGTGCAGAACTTCCAGTATGTACTTGGTTCATGGCTCATACATAAACAGATAGGTGTTGTCACACTTCCAGGCAAAGTCACACAGAGGGTCTTGGTTGAAGGTGAGGGTGGCATGTCTGTGCCTATGAGTTAAATCACACCACAGTGAAGTGTAAACACACATCATAGCAATGAAACTTGCTGAAGCCCTGGAAAACCCTGAACAGAGCCACCCAGACAAAAGGAGAAGCCAGTAAGTTTTTGCAAGTAGGTTGTGATCTACCACGTGGGAACTTACTCACCGTTTAAAGGAGCTGCAGGATTAAGAGACCACTGGGTCAGCCAAGTGGGCTGAGATACTTACACATACAGATGTAGAAAATGGCCTTGTGCAGACAGGGCTCGGGAGATGGCGTGCTTGCCTGGCACGCTCAGAGTGCTGGGTTTTATTCCAGAACTGCATGAACTCAGATGTGCTGGTGCACACCTGTACTCTCATCATGCTGGAGGATCAGAAATCAGCCTGAGCTACACAACTCCTGACCGCAAACACACTCACACATATATATCTCTTTCTTCTCCCTGCTCTCGACTTTCCAGAATTCATGTTTTACTGATTTCTCCCAACTCTGTCCTATTTAGAACTCAACAGATCTAATATACTTGTTTATACTAATGTGTGATGGGCAAGGTTCAACTAATTACCCTGACAACAAGTGACTAGTGCTCAAATAAAAGCTGGTGCAGCCAAAATCCTTGGCTCGTTCTCTGCCACGGGAAGCCTTCTGGATCAAGGTTTCCCTTACATTTTCCCTTCTCCACTCATGCTTTCTACTTTCCTCTTCCTTCTACCCACTCCCCACAACTGTGCCACTGTCTTTTGTTCAGAGACAGCCTTTGCAATGGTGTCAGAGTTTAAACCCGAAAGTGACAGGTTTAGTTTTCGTATGTGTTAACTCACAGGGACCTCCAATCAGCCTCGAGAGACACGTAGTTGACACACACTTCAACAGTCCTATTTTCAGGTGAGAAATCTGAGACACAGAGGTCAACTCATGTGTCTCACAGTTAGTAAGTGACAAGAGCCAGAACCTAGCACTCCCTGAACTCTGAGCCACATCCTACCCTCTGGTACGTGGGGAGAGATGGGGGTGTGCACTTGTGTGCATTAGAGAGAACTCCCTCTACCACTGAGCTGCTCAACTTCATCCCTAGCCCGAAGTCCCAGAGCCCACACTCATCCAACAAAAGCATAGTCAGGCCTCTTACAGCAATGCCCCAGTCCCTGGTACCAACTTCTGTCTTAGGGTTTTATTGCTGTGAAGAGATACCAGGACCACAGCAAGTCTTATAAAGAAAAATATCTAACCCGTGCTGGCTTACAGTTTCAGAGGGTTACTCCATTGTTTTCATGTCAGGGAGCATTGTAGCATGCATGCAGACTTGATGCTGCAAGAACCGAGAATTCTACATCTTGATCCAAGGGCAGCTGAAAGAGACTGTCCCACTGGGCATGGCTTGAGCACATATGAGACCTCAAAGCCCACCTCCATAGTGACACACTTCCTTCAACAAAGCTACATCCACTCCAACAAGGCTACACCTACTAAAAGTGCCGTTCCCTAGAGGCCGAGCATTTAAACAGACGAGTCTATGGGGTCCTATTCACACGTTACAATGCCCCTGCCTGGAAGTATGGGTTCTCTCACCAAACCCCGGGCTGTTCCCTGGTGCTGAACTGACCTGTCCTCTGTGCCTTGCCAGCTCCTCTACAGTACCACTTCCTCCATCTTTTTTGGTCCTGAATAGCATTTCTTTAGAGTGACCTCTCTGGTAACTGCTCCTGGTCAGCTTACACTGGCTTCCTTGCCTTCTCAAGCCCCAGGTCCTCTGCAGCACCTGTGGTGATGCTGTGGCCTGCGTGTGTCCCACCCTTTGCTTCTGGAAAAGGATGTCTTCGTTCTGCATCCCAGAGCCTACAGGACCTCATGTAATAGGTTTCTGGGTCAAAGTTCCCTTCCAAACCCACCAAGAGACTTTTGAAATGAGTTCTCTAGACCAGTGTGTTCATGTTCTAACATGATGAGATGAAGGTGCAGAAATCTCTGGACATGGGCTGGTTCCTTTGTCTTGTGGTTCATGTACAGGAAGTCTGCCCTTCATGGGAATAGTGGAAAGATTAATTCACCCTCCAATCTGGTGAGCTCTAACTATGGGTGACGGAGGTGTGTTTTCCCTGCTTTGTCTCTGTGGACTATTGCAGTGTCCATGACTGTTTGAGCAATTCACTGTCCCTGGTACAGACCTCCCTCTTGACCCTCTGGAATTTCCCATCCCTCCCTGATCCTCAGTGAATAAACACCCTGTCCTCAACTCTCCCACCACCTCTACAATTGTTTCCTGTGGACTTCTGTTGATACAGTCTGAGTGGTAGATTTCAGAGGTGGCACCACTGAAAACAAACTCACTGGGGACCTGTTAGCAAAGTTAGCATCACAACCAAGTCAGGTCTGGCCACGCTTCCTCAATAAGGCAATTGAAAGATCCCGAACTAAAAGTAGAAAGCAGACAAGGGAGATTTACTCAGTGTGGCCACATTGAGAAGAGGGGCAAAGAGATCCAAGGAGTCTGTCTTCGGGATACCAATATGAGATCAAAGTTTAAAGAGAGAGCCAAGGATGTGCGCCTCTAAGCCTTTCTGGTCAAGGCATGCTTGGCCCACCAATGGCCGATCACTATTTGGGCTTTCAGTCTCCTGTAAACTTATCCAACAAGCCATTAGAATTCTGTGAACGCTGCCTCTGGGAAACGAGTTGGTGCTTTTTCTTTTTCTCAGTGTGAGATTTCTGAAGAAGTTCCCATTTTGTTGGAGCCTGTCTGACAGACATATTGAGAGGCACAAAGCATATCTTTAGCATATCGTTATTTTTTTGCCAGGCTGGTTATAGAGCCAGGACATGGTGATACTTTGGTGACCACTTCCTCCTAGCATGGTCAGTAGCTCCTTCTACAATGACATCTGATAAGCAATAGATAGCTAAATGAGGATGCAAGTGACCTGGCTTCTCCCCCTACCATAGCCCATCTTGGTGACAGCCACTCCTGCACCCAGCCACTGTATGAGGCAGACCTCTAGAAGAGGCAGGAAATTCTTTCTGCTCATAAAACCTCAGTGAACCCACAGTGCTCAGTCTACAAACAGCTGAGGTCAGGCACTGCATTCTGAAATTCGAGGCCTGCCATCCCTGAGTATTGAGAGGGGGTTGTCATCTTTTTTTTAAGCATCCACTTCTGTCAACTGTCCTGAGAACATTCTCCTTTGCCTTAACACCTTCCCCTCTCAATAGGAAGACACATCTGCTCAGCACCATGCTTCTCTGGCTGGCTAAATCTCTTTCAAAAATCTGCTAATGGTCCTGTGTTTTGTTGGTGCCTGACACCCATCAGGAAGAAAGTTATATAACGGAGATGATCAGAAGACAAGGATCATGCAGAGCGCTCCCTAGAGTTCTCAGCCCTGTCCAATTTGGGGCTAAGTTTGAACAGATCAGCATTTCCTTGCTCCCGACGACGGGAACTTCTCATAGGTGTGAAAATTTCACTTTCTGTTAATGGCAGGCATTCAGAGCAGCAGCCAGGATCTTTGGCATCTGCCAGTCAGTCACACTCATTCCTTCACATCCCCTGGGGAAGAGCCACAGGGGATACGGTGGAAGAAGGAAGGAAAGATGGGAAGGGGCCGAGGATGGAGGAGAGTGCTGAGAAATGTCCTCTGGACGGGGCATGGCTGTTGTGCTCATGAGCTCAAGGCAACTGTGGTTGTGCATAGACACCCCATCATGAAGCAGGGTGGGGCTCTTGAGGCCCCATCCCCCTCTGAGAAGCTGTTGGCTATTGGCAGAGAGAGGGTCACTTCCTGGCAAGTTGTCCAAACTTTAGTAAATAACCTCCCACCCAAGCTCGCTCAGGCAACCCTAGTTAAACAAAGTGAATCCTGCGCACACAAAGACTCACAGTGAAAAGGGGGGAGTCGGCTGCACAAAACAAAATGTTCAGTGGCTCTGGGAAGATGGGAGGGGGTGAGAAAGGATAGCCGGGTGTCCAAATGAATAAACACATCATATAAACCAACAGTCAAATAATAAAGGTTTTTTTTTTTTTTTTATTGTAAGAGCCATACTTGGACATATGAAGATAGAGAAACCTATAAGTGGCTAATGAGCATATTTAAAGAAATTCAGCATCAATACATCAGGAAGATGCAAACTGACTACAATAGGAGGCTGGACAGATGGCTCAAGGAGGACTGGACTTTGGATCCCAGCACCGACAGCACAAAGCAAGCATCTCCTAGACACCTGTAACTTCAGGGATCCAACGTCGTCTTCTAGGCACACAGGTGTGCAGATGCAGATGTACACACACACACACACACACACACACACACACACACAAGCAGGAACTAAATCTTTTAGAAGGAGGAGGAAAACGGAGGAGGAGGTGGAAGAAGAGAAAAGGACAAGGAAGAGGAGAGAGGTAGAAAGGGATAAGGAGGAGGAGGGGTGGTGAGCAGAGGAGGGGAGGAGGCAGTGAGGGGTGGAGGAGGAGCACCAGAGCAAGTGGCTGCTTGTAGGACTGTGGGGGTGGGGCTCACAGGAGGGAATTGTGGGAACTTTCCGGGGTGATGGTCATGTTCTTCGTGCCGACCATGTTTGGCCCACACAGGGATATGCATTTGCCAAAATAGAAGAAGTGGTCCTTGAGAGGGGTGCACTTGGTGGGGCAGAAAGAGCAGAGGGGGCATCCTCAATCTGTGACTCCAAACTCCTGAGTGCTCCAGTTTCTGGAACTTGCAGAGCACCAACATGATGCCACAGATGGAAAATTCCACACAATGGCACTTTCCCATGCAAAAAATTATTAAAACTATTGTAGAAAACTACCCATAGCTAGCTATGCATACACGGTACATAGGAAGCAAATAGACTGTGGGCTTAGACCTGTGCCCTACCCTCATGATGTGTCCTTATGTATGCACAAATATCCCAAACTCCAGAGAAACCTGGAATCTAAAATGCTTGTAGCCCTAAGCATTTCAGTCAAGACGAGAAAAAATAAGTAACTATAAACACTGCACTGCAATTGGTCTCTGAGTTCTAAAGTGTCTGGGGTAAAGGGTATGGCTGTTTTCAAGTTTGAAAACTTCAAGAAGCAAGTCAGAAGAAAAAAAGCCCATCAGAAGCAGGTGTAACGAAATGTTTCTCGAAGCGTCTAGATGTAAATGCACTATAAACATTCTTTCAACTTTCCCATTGTTTTAGACTTCTATAATAAAATATTGAAAAGAATATTTTAAAAATAAAAACAATAGCAGCAATGGATAGGCATTTCTCTCTGCTCCCCCTCGAGCCTCTCTCTCTCTCTCACACACACAATATGAATCACTGTACGTTCACCCAAATGACTAACATTTAAGAGGCAGGATCTGGAGATGGTTCAGCGGTTAGCAGCACTTTCTGCTTTCGTAGAGGACCAGAGAGCTCTGGTTCCCAGCACCCCCTGGAGCCAGGGATTTCTGCAGTCCTGTAAGGAAGTTCTCAGTCTGTGAAAACACCTCAATCTATGCATTAAGGCTTGAGCCATCTTCTGCACGTAGGCTATAGTTTGATTTAAAGGTTGGATTTAAAAGGTCAGGGAGTGAAGAGATTGCTCAGTAGTTACAGTTCTTGCAGAGGACCTGAGTCTGGTTCCCAGCACCAACATGGTAGCCCACGGTCATGGAAAACTCTTATTCCAGAGGATCCAGGACCCCTTTCTGGCCTCCAAAGATGAGCACATACTTACATACATGCACACACACACCATAAAAATGATAACTATAAAGCTAATAAAATAAAAGTTACATAAAAACAGTCTAAGATTTTTCAAGAAACTTGTACAGTTCTGAAATTTGCGGGGATTTTTCTTTTTTCTATTTTATTTTATACCTAAACAACTGCCGATTTAAAATGTGGGCAATTCATTGCACAGAACCGAAAACAACTTGCCCCAATCACCCAGCTGGTGAAGGCATATCAAGGCCAGTGTACCCAGCTCCTGGTGGAGCAGCTTGCAGGTTCCGTTGTGGGCCTCTGCAGCCTTGCTATGATAATGGTGGCCCAACCTGGACAAATCACAGCACAGGTCACACGACATCTTCCTCTATCAGGTGTGCAACTCATGACAACCGGGGACACAGTAAGCTAGGAGCCACAGAATCTACCTCCAATTGCTTCCAACACATGCACATTACCCCCCCCCATGAGTAATTGGGAGTATTTATTGGCTGATAAAACTTGGAATCTGAGGCATATAACGTGGTGTTCAGATACTAATGTGTCCGGTGTCCATGCAATGCTACCTCAGCTGTTTTCTTTCTGCTCCATTCTCATATGCTACCATGTATTAGCAAATACATTCGTGGCAGCTTCAAGTTCATAACCTTCCTGTTTAGCAACTCAAGAGGGAAAGTACCCCTTTTTCAAGTTGCACACGAGGAATGGGGAAGGAAGCTCGTGAGCCAGCTTGGGTTGCAAGGGATTATGGGGATTCGAGTCAAGCCCAGGTCCAACTATAAATTATCGAAGCAGTTCACCTCAACCCAGGCATTTACTTTCTGTGACTCTGCAGTATCTTTGCTTCCTCAGGGGGGAAAATGAGGTTTTATTATTAACACACCTTAAATAAGATACAACAGCAACAAATCAGCAGCAGCAGGTGTCATCTTGCTCTGAATCCAGGCCTTAGAACAGAATTCACCACATGAACAAAAAGAGAAGGCTGCAGATTTTGGACCTCAACTTCCTGAAGGCTCAAATTCCCACACGCTTCAACTGACCACTCAGCAGTTAATCTCCCAGATCTGTTCCACTCGGTCATGAAATATTACATTGAAATCAAACATGCCTTTTGGTCCTAGGCAAAAAACATCAAGCAGGAAATGAGGGAGCCAAACACTCTCAATTTGACAGTCTGGCCTTCCCTTAAAGGCGCCCTCCCAGCATCCTAGCAGGCTCCTTCTTGGGCTCCAGCTCTGAAGGTGTCAGGATTCCCCAGGCAGATGCTGCGTCCCTCTGGAGATGCTCTGAGAGCCGTGGCTTAGCTTTGGATCACCCCTGCTCTGGCAGCCAGGCCTGAGAAAGCAGAGGCCAGCCTTGGGTGCAGCTTGAGCTTAGAGAGTAGTGGACCAGTTTGAAGGACTGGAAATCCAACCTCTCACTCCAGGAGGGCAATGCTTATTATAGATGACATAATGCTTATTATGGATGGCTCCAGCCATCACTCCCTGGAGTCCTTTACAGAGCTTAACTTATCCTTCAGACTTCCTGGGTCTCTCTCTCACTCACTCATTCTTGACAAGCACTCTTAGATTTTCTTTTTATTGCAGTGTTGGCAATTGAACTCAAGGCCTTGCATGTGCTACGCAAGCACTCTGCCACCGAGTTACATCTCAGCCTGACAGTTTAAATAAAAATAAGCAACAAGCTGGGACTGTGGTTCCATTGCTAGGGAACCTGCCTGGCCTGCTCAAATCCCCAGCACCACAAAAACAAAAACAAACAAACAAACACACAAACACTGGGGATGGTAGTGCTGATCTGTAATCAGTGTCAGCGTTTGAGGTATGAAGGAAGATCAGAAATTCAAGGCCATCCTTAGCTACATTGCATATATGTGGCCAGCCTGGGCTAAATAAAAAAAAAACTATTCATTTTATTATCATTATTTATTGTTGTTGTTATAATACTCAACAAACAGTCTATCAGAAAAGGAACAATATTCTGATTCCACTTTTATGATGTAGAAGAGTGAAATTTAAAGAGACAGAAAGTTAGACAGTAGCTGCCTGAGGCTTGGAGAGGTGGTGAAGAGGGCAGAGTTTTGGTTTTGCAAAACGAGAGCAGCTCTGGAGATGGAAGGGGGTGATGGCTACATAACAATACAGACATCCCTTGTTCCACTGAACTATAATCTCAGAAACGGCTAAGATGGCACGTCTTGTGTCGTGGCTGCTTTACCATAAATGGGCAAGACAGATACATTCTGGAAAGGAAAATAGATTAGAAGGGTTAAAGAACTAGAAATATCTAGGTATGAATATACATTGGGGGCTGGCATGATGGGTCAGCAGGTAAGCATGCTTGCCACTAAGTGTGACAACCTGAGTTCAGGCCCGAGAACCCACAGGATGAAAAAGGAGAGAGGACTCCCCACCCCCACCCCCTGCACACACAAATGAATGCATTTCCAAAAGCTACTTAAGGCAGGACATATTTTAAAGTGCTTCAGAGAGGAACATATAGGTTAGAGGTGTAAGAAACCAAAGCACAGCTGAAGGTCCTCCAGGCTTTGTCAGGAGTCTGCCTCTCTCTTCCTTCCGGCTCAGCTTTGGTAGAGGGTGGGCTCTGAGTGGCCACAAGCCTTTGGCTTCCATCCATCCTCCTAAGGCCCTGACATTCCCCAGAGCTTTGTCATGCTGACAGCTGGAGTCCATGTCCCACAGGCCTGCGACAGCGCTTTCTACCTGGGTGACCTCACGTAGGTTTCATCGAAATTCGTCAAATGAGCACTTTAGGCCCCTCCCTGTGAGGGTCAGAAGGCTAGAGGAGTGTGCTCCCTCAGCACGCTGCCTGGGATGTGACACGGTCCATGAACAACACCCATCCTCCAATGCAAGTTTTTTCAGCCTCTCACTTTGGCTGTCCATCACCCTCAGTTGAAGAACTTCACCTATGCTTCCCCTCCCAGTTCTGATTCAGAAACATGGCCTGGATTGGTGTTTCTCGTAGAGAAACCTACCTTAGAAACAGTTCAGATCATCTTTCCCTCGAGATGTCCATGACGTCATCTGGCTGAAGCAAAAGGAGCCAAACAGCACCCAGCCCTCTAGGAGCCTGGGGAGCCTTTGGCCTGACAGACTGGAGAATTCCTGTGGCACTAACGAGGTACCCTCATTGATCTCACGGACAAGGCTTCCTAGGCATCTGGCTCTCTGGCCTGCTTGTTAGATAGGCAAGCTCAGCCAGTGGTTGAAAAATTGTTTTGTTTTCAACAGCAAGCACCTTCATGAGGAAGGTCAAATCTTTCTTCTCCCTCTCAACCTCGACCCTGGCGCCGAGGAACCTGAGGCAGGAGGACTATGAGTTGCATGCTCGCTTCAGCTACACAGTGAGTTCCAGGGAAGCCCGGGTTACACACTGAGCCTTCGGCATAGAGGGAAAGGAAAACATAGGACTCCCTATTATCCTGCAGTGTAGGTAACTGAGGAGCCCACCTCTCGCTCCTCTGTGCTCTGCGTACCCTCCCCCACCACAGCCCCACACTTCAGCTCCCACATGGGTAAGGATGTTCTCCTCTGCTAGAACAGCTGGAAACAGGACACAGACGAGGGCAGGTTCAGACCACCTTTCCCTTTGCCCGACCCTAGGACCTGGCTGTGGCCCCAGGACACTGTGCTAGGACAGAGGAAGGCCATGACTCTCAGCCATGCTCAGAGCTCCCAGAGCCAAAAGTACCCAGGGCCACTTCCCTAGGGGGGGACCCCTCCCAGGGGCAGGTCAGCTTAGCAACGGACACCAGAGTCCGCACAAAACAAGCCAGGAGGTGCCTCTTTCCTTCCAATTTCCCTTTTGCTTTTAAATAAAATATCTATTCCTTTTTTACAATGCATTAAGCTTTTTTCCCCCTTCTGATTGTAGCATTCACTCAGGTCTTTTGAAGGAAAATGGAGAAGAAAGTGAACCAGCTCCAGAAAGGCAATAAACAGTCTCACAAGCCTGCCCAGCAATAGCTACCATTAGCATTCTGATGACTCTTCCTACAGCCTCTTTCACACGCATGTACTCATGCAAACACGGTCTTGGCACTTTTATGTCTTGGTATTCCGCAGCTGTTTCACACCCACAGGTTACACCCGCTACACACATACACACAGGCACACATATATATGCTTCTCCCTTCCTGTGTGCTATTAAAAGCAACGTTTAAAAATTATTATTGTTGCTGTCATTGTATATGTGCACATGGGAGTGTTTGTGCATGTGGAAGTTTGTGTGCGTACATGTCTGTGTGTGTACGCATGTCAATGCGTATATGCACATTCGTGTACGGGGACATGTGAGTGTGTGTGTGGGTGTATAATTGGGGGAGGAGAGCATGTGGGGGCAGAGGACAACTTCGAGTGGCAATCCCACAGCCAGCGAAGTGCTTGCCACACAAGTGTGAGTTCCATAGTTTGACTGCCAGCAACCACATTAATGGCTGGGAGTGGAAATGTGTGTTTGTAATTCCAGTATCCTGGCGCTGAGGAGGCAAAGACAGAGAGTTAACGAGGCTCAGGTTCCAGGTCCCAATGAGACGTCCTACCTCGAGAGGCAGGTAGAAGGCTACTTTGGTTTGTCTTTGTTTTTTGAGACAGGGTATCTCTGCGTAGCTCTGGCTGTCCTGGAATTTGCTAAGTAGGCCGTTTGCTCTGTAGTCCAGCTAGAGCTCGGGCTGGCCTTGAGCTCACAGAGATCCTCCTGCCTCTGCCTCCCAATTAAAGGCAGGCACTGGGATTAAAGGTTTGTGCCACCACACCTGGCCAGGTGGAGAGGTCTTGACATTCACAGCTGATTTCTGGACTCCATATATATGCACAGAAGTATGCACACACAGTCACACACACACACACACACACACACACACACACACACACAGAACAATAATAGGAAAGCATCAGGGGCCAGGAATGTAGTCAAAGGAGGTTTTTAAAATCAATTCTAGGCTTTTCAACCTTTTTTCATTACCATCCTTCCTAAGAAGACTTTCAAGGTAGTTCTTTCCTAATCATGACCCTACCACCATGAACCGCTAATGCACAAATGTAACATGGATCTGTTTGCAGGCTGAGGCCCATTGGAGGGCCACACACCGCTGCAGAACTATGGTGTTCTTGCCAATCAAGAGCACACTTCCTTCCCCTTTGGATGATACCACCCCTGTTCAGGAGGCATGATCTAGCTCGTATGTTACTTTTATCCGTATTCATACACATGATAAATTAAGGAGCGAAGCAGAAAATAAATGTTTTAGTGCTGGGAACCGAACTTGGGTCCTATGAAAGAGCAGCAAATGCTCTTAACTGCTGAGCCATCTCCAGCCCTGTGCTGTAGGCTTGCTTGTACTGAGAACCCGACGGTCACATGACCCTGGGCCTACAACCTCTGCTTCATTGTAAGGTTATCCCTGTCAATGCCATGGCATATCCAGAAAATGGAGATTTAGGGGCTGGTTAGATGGCCCGTGGTTAAGAGTGTGCGCTGCTCCAGCAGAGGACCCTACATTAGTTCCCAGCACCCATGAGGGCAGATCACAAAGCCCTATAACTCACTCTAGAGCAACCGATGCCGTTGGGTCTCTGGGAGCACCTGCCCTCATATGCACAAACACATATACGTATTTATTTTAAAATAAAAATAAACCTTCAAGAAAAAACAGGAGTTAGCCCTCTGTGGTGGTTTAAGTGAGAACACTCCTGTAAGCTCATAAATATGATGTTGGTCCCTAATTGGTGGAGCTGTTTTTTTTTTTTTTCACTTTTTAAATTTTTATTAATTACAGTTTATTCACTTTTTATTCCCCATGTACCTCCCTCCCTCCTCCCCTCCCAAGCCTACCCTTCCTCTTCCCCACCCATGTCCTTCTCCCAGTCCACTGATAAGGAAGGTCCTCCTCCCCTTCCCTCTGACCCTAGTCTATCAGGTCTCATCAGGAGTGGCTGCATTGTCATCTTCTGTGGCCTGATAAGGCTGCTCCCTCCTCTAGGGGGAGGTGATCAAAGATCAGGCCAATCAGTTCATGTCAGAAGCAGTCCCTGTTCCCATTCCTATGGCGGCCATTTGGATACTGAACTGCCATAGGCTACCTCTGTGCAAGGGTTCCAGGTCATTTACATGAGTGGTCTTTGGCTGGAGTATCAGTTTCAGAAAAGACTCCTGTGCCTGGACTTTTGGGATCTGTCACTGTCCTTGTGGAGCTCCTGTCCTCTCCAGGTCTTACTATCTCCACTTCTTTCATAAGATTCCCTGTACTCTGCCCAAAGTTTGGCTATGAGTCTCAACATCTGCCTCAATACCCTGCAGGGTAGAGCCTTTCAGAGGCCCTCTGTGTTTTTTTTTTATTTTAAATTTTTTTAATTAGGAGGTATGGCCTTATTGGAAGAGGTGTGTCACGGAGCGGGGGGGGGGGGGGGGGGAAGGGGGGAGGGGGGTGACTTTGAGGTTTCCAAAGCTTGTGCCAGACTCACTCTTTGCCTGCTGCCTGTGGGCTAGGGAAGCTCTAGCACCGTGCTTGCCTGCCTGCTTCAGGAGCAATCTTTTCTGTTTTTTGTTTGTTTGTTTGTTCTGTTCTGTTTTTTTTTTTTTTGGTTTTTTTTTTTAATAGGAGCTGCTGTCCAGGCTGGCCTTGAATCGGTGAGCCTAATGCCTCAGACTCTGAACATTAATACTGTAGCCTAGTGTTTAGGCTAAAAAGTCCTTATCTTATCAGGCATCTAAGAGATCCTCAAAAAGGGAAGGAAGGGGATAAATGCCCCTTAAACTTAGACTTCAAGTCACCTCAGGGGATTTCTTCCCTTCAGAGCACGCCCAGCCCTGCCAACTCCCACTCACCCCATCTTAGCAACTCTGAGGCCACTGGGCACATTCTGTAGTTGGGTCAGCAAAAGCCACTGGAAAGCAACTGTCTTCCAAGCCTGGGGTCCAGCCAAGAGAAAAGATTCTCCAACTCCCAGGCATTTCTCTCTCCAGTTTTACCCCAGCCACAAAGAGCCTAGTACGACCTGCCCTACTCGGCTCCATTCACAGAAAACCCTAAAAACTTTCTTTACCCCCTAAGAAAGAATCTTTCCTGTTCTGGTTTGGACGAAGACCAGAGGTGTTAAAAGCGAACATCTTGACCGAATTTCCTCCAGGCAAGTTTTCCCTGGGTTCTCCCTCCAACACAGCGGCCTCTCCTGCCAGATGGAGCCCGAGCCAGGCTGCTGGAACTCTGTCCAAAGCAGCACTCCTGCAGAGCATCGGAACGAAGTCCTAGGCCGCGGCATCCTCCACCCCTGGCTCCACGCCTGTCACCAGGAAAAAGGGACAGCATTTCCTTGAACCAGACCCTTGGAAGCACATGAGGAACACACCAATTTAGAGGGAAATCGGCTTGAACTTTGGCGAGAACAGAGGCCTCTGCATTGGTTGAGTCGCAGGAACAGCTACCTGCGACTTGCAAGGAACTTCTTCCTGACTTGAAGACTCCTAAAAAGTGGCTGGGCACGGTGGCTCATATCTGCAATCCCATATCTGCACTTGGGAAGCTGAGGCAGGAGGATTGTTTTAGTGTGAGGCCAGCCAAGGATACATGGGAAGTTCCAAGGCAGTATCTCAAATGAAAAAAAAAAAAAAAAGGAGAGGAAGGGGGAGGAGGAGGAGGAATTCTAAAATGTTAAGGGGAAAATATTCTTCAAAATGAATGCAGACCAACTGCAGGACTCATTTCCCATCTCCCTAAATAAACCCCGCCACATGGTTCTTATCTGCTATTAAAACCAGACAGCTCGTGCTAGGGAGGATAAAACATCGGAGAACACTGGTTCCAAGCAGTGTTGGAACCTCTGGCTGTGTGGTCTGAGAAAGCCTCATAGCTTCTCTCTCTCTCTCTCTCTCTCTCTCTCTCTCTCTCTCTCTCGGCCTTAGGTTTCTTTATCTGGGAACTGGAATCCACTTTTTCACGCAGTCTGAAAGATTAGATGGGAAAGCTCCCTACAGCCATTAAGAACTAGACAAATGAACCCTTTGACATCACAGTAAGTTCTGTACTGCTTCCATTCACAAGTCTAGGAGGGGCAAGCTGGCGGTGAGGGCTAACATCTGTAGTCCTAGCCTTAAGGTTTGAGGATCTCCAGACATTGACAACTGGAGGCCAGCCTGGGCTACACAAGGAAACCCTGTCTCAAAAAACAAGACAAAGAAAACAAACACATGACAACAAATGGGCTAGGCTATGGGTTGATTGGTAGAATGCTTGTCTAGCTTGCACAAAGCCCTGCGTTCAATCTGAAACTCTGCATAAATCAGGCATGCTGGTACACGCATATGAGGTAGAGCTCTCTGGAGTGTAGAGGCTGGGGGTCCCAGAAGTTTGATGTCATCCTTAACTACAAAGCAAGTCCTGGGCCACATGAGGAGGGGGGACGTCTATGAGAGATACTATGAACAAGCACGCTGGGAGAAATCAAAAGACCCTAGCTGTTACCTTCCAGAAGCTTCTGGACACAGCATTCTCAAAGCAGCATACCCATCTGCTGTTCTTCCCCAAGTGTTCCCCAGGTCTGCCGGCTTGCATTCTTCTAGATGCCAAGCTCCCATCAATCCTGGACTGCAAAAGGCCTCAAGCTTGTCTGTAAACCAAGCCAGACAGGATGATATCGCCATGGCCCACATTCCCTGTCCCTGAGCCCAGCTCTGGCCATTGCTGCGCCATCGCCACCACCCAGGCTGCTGAGCATGGCTGGACTCAGAGGCAGCCCTCCGCTCTCTTTCCGGCTGCTGGGCACAGAACACAGCAGGCTGTCGGCAGTTCCAGACCGACTAAAGACAGGAGAGAAGAAGGGAAAGTAGAATCGAGATGCAGCAGATAGATGAAGCCACAGATGAGGAAGTAGCAGAAAGGGAGAAATCAAAAGAAAGATGAGGAACGAAAACCCCGCTGGCATCCGGCATCTGATGGTGTTGCTGGAGAGCTCAGCCTTGTTTTCCCTTCCTGTGTCTCTTCAGACATTGCATGAAGGCTGAGTGAGCAAGGCTGAGAGAGCTAGGCGAGGAGCTGAAGACCCATTGAGGAAACGGGCAAACTGAGGATGGACAAACCTCTGGACCAGGTCAGAGCACAGATCTGCATCTGCTGTCTCCTTCTCTAGGACCAGTAACCTTCAGAGCCTCAGTGACAGTCCGCTGAAGAGGCACCATTTGGAGGCAGAATTAACCACCAAAAATGGGGTGCGCCGTGCTGCTCACGACAGCCCAACAGAGACCCACCCAAAAGTCCATCCGCCAAGAAACAGGGGGAAATAGAATGCTTTTCAGTCACAGAAAGAAATGAGTGCTACATCAGTGAGCCCTGAAGACACTGGATACCAGCCTCCAGCTGCTGTTCTGGGCATGCCTACGGCAGGCAAATCCACACACACACACACAGAGTATATTAGTAACGGCCAAAGGTTGGGAACACTGGGAAAGAGGAGAATGTGGAGGGACAAGGTGCTCTTGAGGTGGTGGTTGGAGGGCTAAAGAAGATCTCCCAGACTCAAGAGTCAGACATGTCTGTCATGCCTGTGATTTCAGCGCTTGGGAGGCCGAGGCAGGAGGATCACAAGTTTGAGGCCAGCCTGAACTACCCCGTAAGAGCTGATCTCTCTCAAAAGCATCAAAGCAGAGAGACCTTTCCGCAGCGGGGATGGCGGCACACCACGGACAAAGCCGGTGCCACCAGCTGTGTCTGTTAGAACAGCAGATCTGATGCTACGAGGACTTGACCCCCCCGCCCACTTTTGAAAAGAGAGGGTGGAGAAAAATGAAGAGGCAAAGAATGGAGCTTTCTTCCCAGGAGTGCTGGGGCACTGAAGGAGTCCCTCTCCTGTCACAGACTCCTCTCACGGGGAGGAGGCGGCAGGATGTCAGCTGGGCAGCAGAGGGAGAAAGAAAGAGTGGCTGACGCCTGGAAGGGAAAGGGGGGCAGTTAGCAAGAAGAAGTGGGAGGGGCAGGCCGACACAGAAACACCGCTGACCCGACCTTCTTTTTGACAGAAGTCATTTCCTAAAGATTATACATTCCTAGTTGTGGGAGGCCATGTCACAGGCGTTAGGATGCTGGAGCCACCCAGGCCTGTCCTCTGAGCTTAACTCTCTGGGGCTATCACCCTTCAAAAATCACTGGTGGCTGATGACAGGTTTAATACAATCCAAGGCTTGGGCCCCTAAGAGTAAATAAAAACTAAGAATGACACCTCTCCTCCACCACTGTAATTCATATTGGGTGTCACTGTGAGGATTAGAGAGCTTGGGAACACAGCCTAGAAGCTAATAGTAGGTCCCCTGCTGGGTGAGCTCTGAACTGAGGCCTGAGGTGGGAAAGCTGCTGTCTTAATTAAAAAATCTGGATTTCAGTCCAGACGGAGGAATGTGACCTTCAACCCTTGTTTCAGACAGAACTCACCCAGACATATGTCCAGCACCCCAAGAGCCTCTAATTTTGCTGAGTTGTGGGGAACCAAAATACACAGAGATATGCCGTGCCTTGTGGAGTTTCTAGTATCATGGGGAACACAAAGAGCAAACAGTTCACTGCTCAGAATACAGGGCTGTTAGTTCAGAAGGGAGAATAGGGAAGCAGGGTCCTGTGTGTGTGCGCGTGTGTGCGTGTGTGCACACGCACAGAGTGTGAGATCATGAACATGCCACAGCATATGTGAGGAGTTCAGAGGTCAGCTTTCAGAAGTCTACTCTCTCCTGCCAATCTGGGAAGTGGTGTCTGGGGAGCAGACAGAACTGTCTGTCAAGCCTACAGACACAGTAAGCACTGTTAGCCACTGAGCCATTTCAACGATGGGGTTTTTGATGCAAAGTCTCACTGTGTGGCCCAGACTGGCCTCCTTACACCTCTGTCTGGGACCACAAGTGCACAGGTTGTCTCCTCCCCGTCTGTCTCACGTGGCTGTCCCTCCATGTGTGTGTGTCATCTCTGTCTGATTTCTTTTTCATGAGGACACTGGTCTTATTAGATTAGGGCTCTACCCAAATGACTGCATTTTAATTTTGCTTTTAAGGACCTATCCCCAAATACAGTGTTCATCCTAAGGTTGCATAGGATAGGACTCCTAGTTAGGAATTTAGGAGGGACACAAGCCAGCTGCTCTCAACCTGGGGGGCTCTCTTCACCCTGGATGCCCCTCACCCCCAGCCCTCTCCATCAGGAGCCCCCAAGTCTCACTAGGCTCAGCTCACCCTGAGCAGCATCCTCAGGACCCAGAACATACCTGAAATTGCACAGGGCTCCATGAAATGCTGCAGGGAAGGCCCAAGGAAACAGTGAGGTCATGTATCTCTCCCTGAACAGGTAAGTCCTGCCTAGACCAAGAATTGCAGCAGCTTTCTAATTTCCTGAGATCCCAGGAAGACACCCTTAAAAGCTTCTTTGGAGGGGTCAGAGGAGAAAGAATGCTCATAGCCCAGGAATAGGAGGATGAGACAACAGGCGAAGCTGCCCTGTAGTCTTGATAGAAGGGCACGCAACACTAGTGCGCATTTCCTGAACAGCACCCTGTGGCGATAGCATCCATGCCATCATCTCTGTTCCACACACTTCACATCACATCCATGTTACTGGCTCCATGAGAATCTTTCCAAATACCCTGAGAGGCAGTGGAACCTCAAGGAATGCTGCCCAGTTAAGTAATGAATAGGTAGCCATCAGGTGTGGAAGGACCAATGGCCCAAAGATTAGAACTCAGAACCTCACTTTCAGTCCCTGCAGCAGCCCCACTGAGAAGTTTGAGGAGAGATGTGTATCCCAAGAATGCTGGCTCTGCTGTCATCTGTCACCTCTGGTGTCCTGACCTATGATAACTAAAGGGCTTTGTGCTCTGGGACCCAATGGCCTTACAGGATATTGAGTCTTCTTGAGCTATCCAGACAAACCTTCAGCCAGCTGACATACCTTTAGTTATACTGCTAGTCAACTCTCTGTTTCTGTTTTTGGTTCACAGTCCCCAAGTCCACAGTCAGCTTGCCCCTATGTTATATCACCAGACATCATAGCAGAACACAAGATAGGGAGAAAAAGAGGGATAGGAAGAAGGGTAAGATGAGGAAGAGGGGAGGGAAGGGAGAAAGGGAGAGAAGGAGGAAGAGGGGAAGAAGGAGAAAGGCGATGGAGGGGAATTGAGAGGGAGGAGAGGTGGTGTGCTTTACCAGTCTTTTCAAGGGCAGTCCTCCACCAATCTAATCTCCCTTCACTCGACTCAAGTCCCTAAAGTTTTCACATGAGGCTGAGCACCAAACCTCATGTACCTTTGAGGAGCATTCCATATCAAACCACAGCTAGCCCCTGTCAACCTTAGTTTTCCATAAAGCCGAGCTTCACATCACAAAAGCCATTTGCCTCTTTTCAGAGAAAAACGAATTAAGCCATAAGCTCAAGTTCAGAAAATCTGTGCCCGGTTCCCAAAGGTAAGCTTTCCCTTCATCCTCATTAATCCATTCGTCTAGTCCTTCCACCAGCCAGTGAATAATTATTGAGCCAGATATGTGCAATGCCAAGCCCTGGACCAGGCCAAAGCTGTTACAGTTTATGACACCCTTACCCAGGCCTGAGGCGCTCATTGCATAGTGGGGCAAAAATCAAATAAGGCCTTCACTGCCATCCGCAGTGGAGGGTTCCACAGAAGTTGGAGGGACAAGAGGCTGACTGGGAGAGACCAGAAACCACAGAGTGAGGAGAGGTCCACCTGGGTAGATCTTGATTGGGATGATCATTTCCAAGTGTATCCATCTATTTTCTGTTACTATAATAAGATATCTGAGGCTGGTAAAAAAAAAATTAAAACTAAAGGTTTAGATCCAGGCATGGTGGCACAAACCTGTAATCCCAGAATTGGAGAGGCTGAGGCGATAGGATCATGAGTTCCAGGCCAGCCTGGGCTACATATAGCAAGATAATATCTTGGGAAATATTTTTTTTAAAAGAAGGGGGAAGACAGGATGAGGGAAGGAAGGAGTAGAGGAGAGAGGGAGAGAGAGAAGAAAGGAGAAGAGAAGATGAGAGAGAAGAAGGGAGAGAGGGAGAGAGGGAAGGGAGAAATGAGGAAAGGAAGGAAACAGGGAGGGAGGCTGGCTTACTCAGCTCACAGCTCTGGAGAGTCAAGGGCATGGTACCAGCAATGCATTGGCGCTGGTCAAGCTCCAAGGCAGAGGTCACCACAATGATAAACATGCAGGAAATAAAGGGATCAACAGCCAGACAAGAGGCAGGAGCAAGAAGGGCTATGCTTGCCCTCTTTTTAAACAATATCTCAGCCGAATTAACTGAGGTGTCCCATAAGAACTAATCAGTTATCTCCAAGAGCAGTACCCCAAAGAGCCTAGCAACCTCCCACCAGGCTCCACCTCCTGAAGGCGCTTCAGCACTCCACACTGAGGAGGAGACATGTGGGCCTCATGTTCACCATGATGCCCAGGCACCAGTGAAGGGAAGAGCCTCCAGACAGGAGCAACCACCGAGCAGAGGCACAAAGGTGTCAAGGGGTCTGGCTAGGTTTAGCCAAAGAGGAGACTGGAGGGCAGGGGAGACAGGTGACATTTGTTCAGGGTCACTGTCTGCACAAGGCCCAGAGAAGAGGGCCTTGACACTTCCAGCCATGAGGAGCCATCTTAAGAACAAGATTAAAATCGGGAAGGACTGTGTTGAGGGACACATGCCCCCTGAGGTGCTTGGTCATCTAAGTAGTCATCTAACAGACCATTACTTAGGACCAGGTTAACAAAGAGCCTGCAACTGCTGTCAGGATGTCCGAGACCTTCAAACCACTCCTTCCAGCCTTCTCTCTCGGGAGTACAGCCTATAATCGAGCCTGTTATCCTCCTCCCTACAAATGACAGAGAGTAACCGGCAGTAGCTACCTGATCATCAGCCCCTCGGCTGCCTGTGTCTGTGGCAATGCTGCCTGCCTCACACACCACTCCTCATTTGCAGACTTATAGCTGGAGACATATTCTTTTCATGATTCCCCGTGAAGCATAATTTACACCTTCTACTGCTTCTCGAGAAATCATTTCCCCAAGACTAAGAATAAAGCAGAGCAGCCACCCAGAGGGACAGGGCACCCCAACTACCGTAGCCCTGCCATTCACTGCAACCAGAAGCTCACGGCAACGCTGGGGTGGACATGGAGACGTACAGCCTTCTAAACTGGGTCCCTCAGTGCTCTAGGGATCCTGAAAGGAGCCATGTGAGGTCTGAGTCACAGTGCATTGGGAAGGGAGACAGATACAGGAGGAATAGCTGCTGATGTGGCCAGGTCCCCCTGAAGAGGGGAACCGGGAGATGGAGGCTTTCAGGCATGCATGACTCCCTGCCCCTGTCACTGACTTCTTGGCGGTTACGAGCTGAATTTGAAATGTTCCCCCAATAAGCTCATATTTGAACTCTTTTTTTTTTGTTTGCTTGTTTGTATGTTTGTTTGTTTTGGTTTTTTGAGACAGGGTTTCTCTGCATGTAGCCTTGGCTGTCCTGGACTCACTTTGAAGACCAGGCTGGCCTCACACTCACAGAGATCTGCCTGCCTCTGCCTCCCTGAGTGCTGGGATTCTAGGCATGTGTCACAGTGCCCAGCTTTGTATCTGAACTCTTACTCCTCAGCTCATGATGCTATCTGGAAGTTGTGCAGCCTTTAGGAGGTGGAGGTCCAGAGGCAGAAGTAGAGCACTATGGGCAGGTGTTTTCATCGGTCCCTGATATTAGTCCGACTCTGTACTTCTTGACCAACCATGATGCGAACAGCCTTTACCTCCTGAGCCCGCCTCTGTGTGCAGAACTTCTTTGATGTAACTTCCCCATCATGATGGACCAAAATACCCTAAACCATGAGCCATAGCAAGTTGTTCCCTTAAATTGCTTCTGTCAGGTATTATGGTCACGGTGACAGAGATCACTAGCACACTGGGCTAGGAGCCAGGTCAGAGGCAAAGGGCTGAGGCCAGCACTTCTTCTTCAGTCCCCACAGTGTGCTTGGCTGAATTCCAACATCTCCTCCATTGACAGGGCTCTCCTTCCCCCAGGAACCACCCAGGATGGCTGGATGAGAAACTGTATTACCACAGAGCAGCCAGGCGAGACCCAGGAAGGCCATCTCACGTCCAGAGCCCATCTGGATTTCTGCCAGCCACACTCACCACTGGGCTTTAGAGGGCCGACACAGATTCTGGCTCAGAACCCTCTGTGTGAGTATCCATAAGACCCAGCCACCCATTCCTCCTGGAACACACCTTCCCTTTTCTCTGTGTGCGCAGGACCACATGCTTCCTGCTGTTTTCACTGGAGAGTAGGGAGGGTCCTCTCTGCCCTCTTGCCTAAACAGCTGTCACAAGCCCAAGTGGAGCCAGACATCTCTGCATCCTGGCTAACAGAGGGAACTTAAGAAACAAGATTTAGAGAGGGCCTGCAAGTGCCCTCTCTATGAAAGCCAGGTGATGAGGACAGGACGGACAAGGATGCTCAGGACTTCTCAGACAGCATCTGAGTGGCTAGAAAAAGATACCAACATCCCTTTCTGCCCTGTCCCAAGTGGAAGATGGTTAACGGGTTTCTTCTGGTCTCCCTAACGAGAAAGTCTTTACCATAGCCAGACACAGCAGCACATGCCTAGAATCCTAAGAACCATGGGAAGCCGAGGCAAGAGGCTCATGGGTCTGAGGCTAGCCTGGGACATGTGGACAGTTTACATAAGAAAACAAAAGCAGAGGAGGAGAAAGAAAGGAAAGCCAGGTAAGAGGGCACGCACACCTGTGATCCCAGCATTAAAGCAATGGAGGCAGGAAGATCAATAGTTTGATGCCATTCTCAGCTGCACAGCAAGCTTGAGGCCAGCCTGAGTCACTTAAGACTGCATCTGAGAGAGACAGTGGGATCAAGAGAATTTACTCAGTTCAGTAACTTGTTCTGGGCAGGGGAATATTTAAGGCAGCCAAATGCATCTGCTGAAGAAAGATCTGTCTGTGAGACGATTTCTCCATTGCCTGCTTTAATACTCTACTTAACTACTAACTTGCTGTTAAGATTCCAATCTGTGCTGTATTTTATCATCCCCCTAGGAGGCTCTGGATGAGAGAAGACTTCGAAATGAACTCTGGTTTAAGTTAATAGTCCAAATACACCTGGGCCTATGTGAAGGGCCACAGAATGGCCATGACTTTCACTAACGATGTTACATGCAGGGGAAAAGCGATGGTGATTGAGGGGTGTGGAGGTACTCAGAAAGCAGATTTCATTAACCAAGAAAAGCAAATGCATAGAGAGCATCGGCTAAGAGATAACCAAACCAGAGACTAAAACCAGAAAATGAAATAACGAAAACAATGGCTGTCAGCAGTGAGCAGGCCTCTCTACCGAACACTGAGTCCTGTAAGACTTTGCACAGCTCTGTGTTTTACTGGACCTGTTCAAAGACATAAAACTGAGACACAAGGCAAAGCATCCATGTGCCCCAAGTTTCCTCAACCAGTGCCCAAACTGAGAGGGCTCACCTAAGGACAGCCATGGTCACCTTTCATGCCTACCCAGCACCAAGGACAGAGCACTCCTGTCCCACCCTGGGCCATCGCCTCTGATGAGTGTGCGAATTGCTTGGCCTGTGTGCTGTGAAGATTTAGTAGGTCCTAGTAGAAGGAGGTTAGAACTTGGTGGAGATAATGGGATCCCACTCTCTGCAGCAGCTGGCCTGCCCACGATGTATCCATGCCATGGATCACTATGCCATTACGGGCTCAGAGCAACAGAGCAAGAGCGTGGGCTGAAAGGGTGATGCCAAACCAACTTTTCCCTTTAGTTAAGCTGATTTTCTCAGGTGCTCATCATAGCAGTGGAAAAGCCTTCCATTGTAGGGTTGACCCAGTAATCAAGTCAGGCCCAGGCAAGGCCAATTTCTTTGTTGCTTGATTTTTCTCTTCAGTGGTAACCAATAACAACTAAGGCCCTTACAGACATGAACTGACACAGTTCACATCCTGGAGACGGAGTAAGTGGGTTTGCTCCCTGACACACATGATTTGCCTTGAGTCACACACATTCTTCCCAGTCCGGCATGTTAGTTACAGCCTATGGGTGTAAGATGGTCGAGTGGAAACAGAGATTTTACAAGTGTCATCAAATTGGTGGAGGACAGACTCATAGTTACCTGCATCACTGGCAAAATGAATGATTCTTCATGGTCTTACCATGTCACCAGGCTAAGGCTGGGTTTACAAGGACATTTGGCCTTAGGAAACCCAGAGTGTAGAGGGGCCTAGGCCTGTAGGGGGAGTGGCAATGTGTCAGTAAAGTCTTCCAAGGAGACCAGCACCCAAAGCCAAGAAATGAGAGTAGGCTAGTGAGGTTGTAAAATAAAAAACAAGCCTCCAGACATACATTTCTTAAAGTCCTGGGACTCTCCAAACTGATGTTTCATTTTGTCCACACTTATCTATTAAAGTGACTGATGGACTGAAGATTCTAGTTTTAAGTTAGGGACTGGTCACCAGAAAAATCAACGCAGGGTTAGAGAATCAGGACTTCTCAGTCTTGCTATGAATTCCAGGGAGAAGAAAGGGGGTGAGGGTTGAGTTGATTCCAATAACCAATAACTTAATCAGTCTTACCTACAGAATGAAACTTCCACAAAACCCCAAAGATCTGGGTGGAGAGGTTTCTGGAAGATGGTTGGAGAGGGTATGGAATCCTCACTCTTTCAATGTCTAATCATGGAAATCACTGTACCCCTTCAAGTATGACTGTATAATTGTTTCTTTGACTTCCGAACCTGTAGCAAACCAGCTGAAATCAAAGCTGGGAACCCAGGACAGCAAAGGCAGCCAGCGGGTTGGAAGCACAGGCTTGAAATTGGTGCGGGAACTAGGAACTGTTTTGTGGTGCTGCACCCTCAACCAGGGAGGCCTGATGCCATCCTCAGGTGGTGTCAGAACTGACTGGAGTCTGAGGATGCTCAAGAGACACCTGTGATGAGGGAATATTCCTGTGTCCTCCTGTACAACCCAAGAAGAGACCAGTGTTGTGAGACCAGTTAAAAGCAACTGATGTCAAAGACAAATATGCACCAAGAAACAATGACTCTAAATAGACCTTTCTCCAGCCAAGATATAAAAACTAATAAAAATGTGTGTGTGCCTGTAGGTGGGGAAACAGCATGAGTGTGTCCCTGTAATCTTAGCAGTGAAGTTGTGGGGGCATGAAGACTGGGAGGTCGAAACCAACCGTGGCTACACAGTGAGACTGAGGCCAACCTGGGCTACCTGAGACCAAATCTCAGGAACAACAAAACCCTGTGTTGTGATGGCCAGCACAGTGCACCTTAGGTGTATGCAACCACACCACAGAAAGAAACAGTTTCACAGTTTAAGATAAGAACAAGTGTTGGTGGGGACCTAGAGATGTCAGGGTTCTCTTCCATCACCGTTGGGAAAGTAGCTTCTCAACATACCCAAAGTGCGGAACCATGTGATCCGGCAAGCAGATACCAGACATAGTGAAAACACGGATTCTTGTGACACAAACACCCTTAGAAGCAACACAAATGTCTACCAACTGACAAATGGGTAAATCCAATGTGGCACATCTATACGGTGGAATATTATTTGGCCATGAAAAGAAAGAAAATGCTGATGCATGCTACAGTATGGACAGTTCTTAAGAATACTATGATGCTATTTGGATTGAAATGCTCCCTCCAAGAACTAAAGAGCACCTCACAAAATCCCCAACACCAGGCATGAGAATTCCTCTTTTGAGTTGTTTGGTCAGGGTTGTCCGAGAGACACCAACAACCTCACAGGCTATTGCTGTTACCCTTGGTCGCCTCCAGAAGGTTAGAAGTAGTCCCTGTTGCTGAAGACACCGTGCACTGCAGACCCAGGCCCAGAGGCTGCTGAGCTGGGACTGACCGGAATGCCTCTACCCTGAGGACTAGCTTTTGTGGTACAAGAAGGCATGGAAGCAACAAACAGTCCTACCCAGCCATTCCTCCTATGAGCCACGACAATGACCAGCATGACCCAGTAACCCTCAGGGGGCAGTAGTGGCATACACACCCTGGCAGTCACCAACAGCTCTCTAATTGGACTGAAGAATCACTTGATAAGGGGGAAATCATGCCGGTACTAGAAATCCAGCTAGCTACCCAGGCCTAGTGAGGTCATGGATCTCGGAAGAGAACCTACAGCTACCACTTTACTAAGGCAGAATAATCTCAGACTACACTCTAAGTTTGTCTTGATACTTTCGGGTAAGTATAATGCTCATCTTTCAGCAAAGAAACTTTTCTTTGCAACAGATAGAGACCATTACAGGAAACCACAACCAACCAAAATGTAGAGTTGAGGGTCCCCGTCCCAACAGATACATCTACAACACAACTCCTGCACCTAAAGCTGAGGAAACACTTCAGAAGAGAGGGCAGAAAGACTGTAAGAGGCAGAGAATCAGGGAATTTGCTGCGAGACTGTGTCTTCTAGTAATGTCAGAAACTACGCTCATAAGGTCTTGCCAACATGGCTGCCCAAACACGGGCTGGACAAGGGTTACAATCGACATGCTGAAATGGAAGGGGAGAGGCAGAGTGACCCAACCCTAATCGAAGAGCTACAGGCAACTGGGGAAAGCCGAGGCTGGGAGAAACGGTCTTCCCCAGGGAAGAGCAGACAAACAAGCCGTCCAATACCAAACGGGCAGCCCTGAAAACATGTGCACCCAAGTAACATCATACAGACCAAGAAGAGTACATGTAGAAACCTATGTCTACAGGCATACATATATGCGTGTAATAACAATCAATGAAAAAAGAGGCTGTGAATCTGAGAGAGAGCAAAAAGGAGTATTTGAGAGGGCTGGGGGGGGGGAAGGAACGTGAAGGGGAAAATGATGTAATTATTATAGTATAATCTCAAAAATAACAAAAAAAGGACACCATGCTAAGTGGAAGAAGCCAGATATGACTTCATTTACGGAAAATCACTAGAACAGGAAGTCTGCACACAGCAAGTGTGTGGCCACCTGAGCCTGAGGTGGAGGGGACTAAAAAGCAAGTAATACCTACAGGCTTCTTTCAAAGGTAATAAAAAAAATATTCTAAAAGTAACCATGGCAACAGATATACAGTTTCATGGGTGTTAAAACAAACAATGATAACATGTATGGTTTTGTTTGCTTCTAATGAATGTCACATCTCAATAAAGCTGCCCAAGAAAAAGAAAAACAGACAAGAGTGTAAGAGAAAGAGACAAGCCTGGGAGGCGGACAGGGCAGGAAGAAGGAACAGCCCTGGGAAGAACAGAGCATGGACAACACAGTCACTGCAAGACTCAGAAGTTACAGGTGTTCTCGGATGAGGTGATGGCGAGGAGGCAGCTAAGAATGCAGCTAGGAGTGGACAGGGCGCTCTCAGACTCCGTAGACAGGACTAAAGCATGCTATGCAGTTGGACTTCCCTACAATGCCCAAATCCAAAATGCTCCGCCCACGTGATTCCCCAAATGGAAAATTCCACACTGACCTCCTTGATGAGTCCTGGAGAAAACAATCGGATTAAAAATACTGTATGAGCTGAGCATTATGGTGTAACCCTGTCATCCCAGGTGCTTGGGACGGTGAGGCAGGAAGATCAAAAGTTCAAGGCCAGCCAGGGATACAGAGGGATTCTGAGGTCAGCTTGGACATGTTAGTGAGATTCAGTTTCAAAAATACATGCAGGACTGGGATGCAGCTCAGTGGTATGCCAAGGCCACTAGCCCTGGGATACCAGCCCTGGAGTGCAAGACACTGAGTTTAATCTTCAGTAACGCACACACGCACACACACACATATACACAGGCTTGCACACTTGCTCTCATGCATCCACTTCTGTTTAGACTTAGGTCTGGTACCCAAGATATATCTCATTAGGTATATACAAATATTCAGAAATCTGAAATGCCTTTTGATCAGGACACTTTGGATAAGGGACACTCAACATTTTTAAAAGGTCACCAGGGAAGATAGCCAGAAGCCTCCCTGCCGGGGCTGCAGCAGTGACCTGGGGACTGAGGGATAAAGTCCAGCACAGCCAGGACCTTCAGGTCCCACTTGGGATTTGGGGAGATAGTAATTTAGAGACATTGTCTATAGTTTGGTGCTATCAAATGCTGGCCTGAGACTTGAATCAGGGCCCACAGCAACACTTTAGAAAGACCCTTCCAGCCCACGTGAGCTGGTGTACACCTGTACTCTCAGCACTTGGGAGAATGAGGCAGGAAAATTGCCATGTTCTCAGCTACAGAGACCCTACCTTAAAAAGTATGTGTGTGTGTAGAGAAAGAGAGACAGACAGACAGACAGACAGCAGGCAGACTACTTAGCATACACAAGTGGCCTGGGTTCCATCCTTAATGCATACACACACACACACAGAGGGAGAAGGAGAGAGAGAGAGAGAGAGAGAGAGAGAGAGAGAGAGAGAGAGAGAGAGAGGAGGGTGCTCCATTTAGTCTCTTGGGACCTTTCCTTTGCTCCAAGAATAGGCAAAAGATGTGAAAACAAACTCTGACATCCTGTAGTCCCTAGAACTTCACCTCTCCCCCCACCAGAACCCCCAACCCTTTCCTCATAACAAGAAGATTCTCTTCCAAGAGTGTCCAGGAAGCCAGAAGCCCATCCGACCAGGTAAAAAAGAAAAACTATTAAGACCGATTAGCCCAACCCTAGCAATGGGGGCTCTTACGTAACCATTTCCACCAAAGGAGAGCCTCAGCTGCAGCTGGATGTGCTTCAGGCCAGCCAGACCTGTGAGCACCCCAAGGTTCCTAAGAGAGAGCACAGGACTCCAAGGGATCTCCCCAAGATCCACGGTATCTCCAGAAGCTCGCTAAAAGTGCAGATTCCCGTCAAGTGTGGTGGCACAGCCCTGTAATGCCAGCACCGGGGAGGAAGAAGTAGGAGCATGGAGAGAGTTAAAGCTAGCCAAAGCTGTGCTAACACGGTCTGTAAGTGGAGAGGGGTGCAAAGCAATGCAGGAGCTGAGCTTCCTCCCCACGTCCTAGAACCTGAACTAGACCTCATGAGAAGCCCAGGATCTCTCTCTTACCTACACACTGCAGCAAGACATCCCTGCACAGGGAGCTCAGAAGGGTAAAGGAAAGAGGCCTTAGCACCCGCTGACCCTGACACCCAGGGGAAATCCCAATTCACAGGCAACAACTGGTCCAACTGGCTCAAAACTGGAAGCACGAGGAACCCTGAATTCCGCCACCAGGATGTGTGCCGGCAGCAGGCTCCTCCCCTGACCTTCCCAGGAGCTCTGTGAAGCTCACACTTCTGCACTTGCCTGGAGTCCAGCAGGCAGCAGCAGCTACAGAGGCTAACCGCCTGCTCCGCGCTCTGCTGCTCACATCTGGGAGGTGGCCCCACCACTGTGTGCTGGATGGTGGCAATGGGGCAGCAGCAGGGCTCACATCGCAGCAGCCCCCAGCCTCATCCACACAGGTTCCCACTGGAGCTAACACGCAGCCTCAAGAGTGTGTGGATTTTCTCAGGTTGGCGACAGCGGGAAATCCCTCTCAGGCTGGTTCCCCATCCCCGCAGCGCTTCTTCTTCATCCAGCCTGCGTCCTGTCACCCGTCACCCTGCCTACAGCCTTCCACCCTGCCAGCTGCCTTTCCATGGGCTGAATGCTGTGTCTGGTCCACTGTCAGGTTTCTGCCCCTGCCATTACCCACTGTGGACAAACAGGAACATCACCCACCATCCTATCTCTTTCCTCAGATTAAATACACTTGCAGAGGTCTAATTCCAAAATTGTGTTCTCTCCATGACTTCCCGTAGCTCCACATAATCCACATGAAAAAATAAATGCATTAGCCAATCTAATTCCAGGATTTAACATGTCTTATAGATAAAATATACCCCTCCATGCACCCATATGCTCTGATGCTTATACTGAGATCTGGAGACCAGAAACAGCAGCAGCTCTTAGGAGCTTGTTGGAAATGCAGCCCTCCCCCCACCCCATATGGTAAGACATGAAATAGAGTTGACTGCCAGGCACAGGTGACAGGGCTTGGCCTTGGCGTGTGAGGCAGGGCAGTGTCCTGGGATGAGCCTTTTACCTGTAAGTTCTCGCTCATACCACCTGGCGGGAGATGTCGGGCTGGATGGAATCAGCGTGGGCCTGGGTGGCGTCCATGGAGAACAGCTTGAGGGAGGGAAGGAAACTCTTTGGGGAAAGCCACAGAAACGCTGGACGTTGTGAGCGTCCAGTGAAGGGCTGGGGCTATATAGCTCAGTGCAGAAGACATTCGTAGCAGGTGAGAGGCGTGATTCAACGGCAGCTCTCAGCCCTTTGTTTATGACCCGGGATTCCTAGTCTGGGTGGTAGATTTGATTCTGATTGAACATGCCCCTCATTATCAGCTACTCAATGGAGCTGTATTTTCCCTCCAAACACAACAAACGCTGGGAGTTATTTATCAATAAAACACTTGCTAAATGAGAACAGTAGAGTTGAACTAAATTTAAAGTTCCGCTTTCCTACTTCTGTTCCTAAATTATATTACAAATCAGAAGCAGATGCCTCCATGACGGCCTTCCAGGAGCCACTGCTAAAATAAGGACACTTTCTCTGATGATTAAATTAGGACAAGGAGTCTTTTCGGTGGAGTTTTTAAAAATAGCATCTCTGAAGAATTTTTACAACTTAACTAGTTTTCTTGTTGATTAACCCTGGCGTTCTCTTCATCTGACAGGAAGGAGGAAGGATTGAGGTACGTAGTAGGGCAATGGATGCTAACGTCCTGAAGGGCTTTGAGCAGAACCTGCGTGAACCTGCAGGCTCTCTGAAAAGGTTGCCTATTGGAGTTGTGCAGGACACAAGTGTCCTCAGAGGCTCCCCAAGGGAAGTTTTTTAATTTTTATTTTTTGCTTGCGTCTTTATGTGTGGCACGCTTACAAGTATATATGTACTTGTATGTGTGTGTGTGTGTGTGTGTGTGTGTGTGTGTGTGTGTTGTGAGATGGTCTCTGGGTGAACCTGAAGCTTCCCACTACAGCTAGATCATTTCCCTGGGGATCCCCTCTCCACCTCCCTGCAGGGATTTAGAGGCAGGTACTGGGCATCTGAACTCATATCTGTACATTTGCAAGACAAGTGATTTATCCACTGAGCCATCTCGCCACACTATATCCCAAACCCAGGTCACTTATAACTGCTGACCTCAGTGCACGCTGCCTTGGTTGTACCTGCATAGTGCATAAAAGAAAGAAACAAAAAAAGCAGAGCTAGTTTAAAAAAAACTAGTTAGTTAAAAAAAAAAGTCAGTAGACAGATTAACAGCAGGGGCATATAGATGTATTAACATGTGAAGACTGGAGTCATGCTCAGTGAAGGACCGCATGGTTGAACACAGCACCATCTCGGGGAAGAGGGGAAAAACTGGCTAGACTGAGCAGGGTGTCAGCTCTAGCCTTTCTTCCCGAGAGTTAATCCAGAGGCTCTGCCCTGCAGGGAGATGAGAAACCTCTCAGATTGAAAGCCTAAGGTCAGGAGGAAAAATGGTGGAGACGAGGGAGTGGAGATGGGAGAAGGTCTGACAGAGCTCCTCCAGCCTTCTGTTCAAAAGAGTCAGAATGCCAAAGCCATGCACAGGCAGGGCCCCAGACAGCGAGGGCTCCCGCTCCTGGGCTGCTGGAGAGGCTTTTTAGCTCCAAACTATCTTGCGACAGACTTTCAGCACACACAAGGGGCGAACCTGTGCTGTTGTAGCCACTGAACACCCAGAACTGCTTGTGGCTGCTTATTCTCACCTGTCCCAACACCACAAAGCTCACAGTGTGGCCATTTCCAGAGCAGCTCTCCACGACAAACTGTTCAGAGACGAAGGCAGGAGCTCCGGGAAACACGATTCATCTCAGTCAGCCTCTTCGCTCTTCAAACTTCATTCCGACAGTCTTTACCCCTGTTTCCCTTCTTTTTTTCCTTCTTCCCAGGTTTCCTCGTATATTTGTGATTTTTTTTCTTTTTGTACCATATGGTTTTTGGTAAGATGCCTTACATGCTTTCTGAAACAAGGTGACAGACAGGCAGTCACACACAGAGACACACTAGGCTTGGCTGCAGATGAAATCCGCTTTCTCAAAAAACAAAAAAAAAAAATAAAAGTCAAATTTACCTCTCAAAAATGCAAAGATTTGCTGTAACCAGGGCTATTTAAAATAGCGTGGCCTAAGGCTAGCACATAAACCTTCGACCTATTCTAGCCACAAAGGCTACTTAATGTGCAGTCCATGCCACCCCTGCTTTTTGACTGTAATTCATTTCTGGATGCCACCATCTCCTCTTGCTTCCTCGTCAGAGGTACAAACTCTGCTAACTCTATGGAAACGCGAAATGTCACTAAGCAACATTTTAAGTTTTGAAATTCCATTTTCGTTTAGTTGCTGAGCTCTTCTGCAAACCCGTTCTGGGACTGAGCGTAGGTAAACCTCATTTCTACCGGCTCCTCTCAGGGATTTAGATGGTGGTTAAGCTTGTCCCTGTCGAGCAACGCTGTGTCGGCATGGTGACAGTCACACCTTGTCGAACTGACGCTTCTGCGTTAGAAGTACAGCCGGGGGTCAGATGGCACATACACACTTCATGCTTTTCAGTGTCTGAGAGCTGTGCTGTTGCACTCCTGTAATTCCAGCACTTGAAGGCTGAGGCAGGAGGATTGTTTAAGGCCAGCCTGAGCTACGTAATCAGTTCCAGGCCCACCTGGGCTACCAAGTGAGACCCTATCTAAAAAGAACAACAATGAAAAAAAAAATCTTTGTTTCATTTTTTTTTCTTTAAAACTGTCTATTTTTAGCCTGGCATGGTGGTACACACCTGTAATCCTAAGCAATAGGGAGCAAAGACAGGAGCATGGTCCCAAGTTCTAGCCAGCTTAGGCTGCATACGTGGGTTTTGTCACAAAAGTAAAATCATAAATAAGTCTTTGTAGTTAGATTTGCAGCCCCCGAGTTAGAGTAAGATGGGATCTGTTGGTGGTATTTTGTGGGTTTTTTTTTTTTTTATTATTAGACAGGTTCTACATATCTTTTTTCTCTTTGATTTGGAGATTGTCTGCTTTTAGTGTGTGTATATGTGTGTGTGTGTGTGTGTGTGTGTGTGTGTGCGCGCGCACGCGCACGCGTGCACAGGTGCCTGTGGAGGACAGAAGAAGGCATCAGATCTCCTGGAACTAGAGTTCCAGTCAGCTGTGAGCCGTCCAACATGGATGCTGGGAACAGAACTCCCATCCTCTGCAAGAGTAGCAGGGGCTCTTCACAGATCAGCTGCCTCTCCAGCCTGATTGGGATGCTTTTGAAATAATAACGCCTAAGATGAACTTTTCATATGCTGGGAACCTGTGGCAGAGCAGGCCACGCCCCGCAGGATGAAGATGGTGGCTTAGGCTCCTCAGTCCAGCACTCCAGAAGCTGCAGTGGAAAGATTGCCACAGTCCCAGGCCAACCTCGACTGCCTCATGAGTTCCAGACCAGCCTGGGCTACAGCACAATGTCCTGTTTCAAACATAGTTCTTAGACAGGAAATAGAAGAGATTGGAGGGCATGATCTCAATAGCCTAAGACTTCCCAATAGGCTCCACTTTTTAAAGGTTTCCCTGCTTCTCACTAACACCAGGAGAAGGACCAACCCTTTACTATCTATACCTCTGAGGACACTTAAGATTCAAGGAGAGGCTGGGCTTGGCGGTACATGCCTGTACTCCTAGCACTTGAGGAGCGGAGGCAGATTTCAAGGACTACGTGAGTTCAAGGACAGCCTGGGCTATACGTGGAAGGTATGGGCAAGAAGTGTTCAAGGTCATCCTTAACTGCATCATGGATTTGAAGCCAGACTGGACGACATGAGACCCTGTCTGAAAACAAAAACAAAGAACTAAACAAAACAGAACAAAAAACCTTTTTTGTTTTTCTTTCTCAGAACACTACCACCAGCTCTGGTTTTTGTACTATGGTAGCTTTTGTAATGTCACGGCAGCCCTGTGTGTGTGTGTCTATGTGTGTGTCTGTGTGTGTGGGGGGTGACAGAGGACATATGCTCTCACCTCTCACTGCCTCCTGCACCAGCTTCAATTTCATTTTGTCTCTTGGCCCACAAAGCCTAGAAAACACTTCCTGGCCTTTGCTAAAAGAAAGAAAGAAAAAAGCTTGCCAAGGCAAGGGCAGAGAGAGAAGAAAGCTCCTGAGGAAGAGTGGGCAGACTTCCTAGATAAAGTGTAGGAGAGGAAGGGGAAGGGGACAGGAGGTACAGATGGAGGTGACCTGGTGACCTTCCCTCAGTCAAGAGGTGAGGGCAGACAGCGGGGATTACGGACTCAGTCTTGCGGTGTGAAATCTGAGTACCTGGGAATTGAATCTGGACTCGAATTTGTAGCCTGAGAAAGGAAGCAGATACAGTGAACCAGGAAGTGAGGTGAGTGAAAACGGACTTTTACGGGACGGCACATGGAGGAGATACCAAATGGGGCGGAAGGACATAACCCTGTAAGGTCCATATTGGGGTAGAGGCACGGAACTCAGAAATGGAACACTGGCTGGGCACATACAAGCCCCTGGGTTTCCTCCCCAGCACCAAAACAAAAACAAAACAAAAAAACATCACCACCACCACCACCAAAACAACAACAACAACCGTGCTTCACATGGACTTCTCACAGTGCACACACTGCTATGCATTTACAGTGGCCCTTCACGCTCTGCTCTGCCAAAGGAAAAGCCAGGCACACCTGCTGCCATCCATGTCCACTTCTGCCTGGAGCTATAAACACCACCCCGGAACCCTTGTTTCCGAAGAAGACAGGAAATTACTAATTTGGCAATTAAGGACGGGGGTGGGAGGGCGACCATCCCAGTGTTCTGTCGAAGAGGCTTGTCCCGTATTACCTTGGTGCTGTGGGAAATAAGGGAGAAGGTTCCAGGAACGCTGTGGCCCATGGGCAGCCTGGGGTACAGTCGCAACACCAAGTGTGTGCACAGGGCCTCCTGGTTTACCACATGGGTCCTTTCCCCGTGGCGGCCAGCACAGCACTCACAGTGGCTCTGCCCAGCAGCCAGACAGAGCCGGCCTTTTTCGGCGGAAAATTCAGGAAGGTAGGAGGTGGCCCATTCAGATTTCTAGGTGGAAGAAGATCTGAGGGGTTTGCCCAGTGGTTAACAGATGCCGGGGATTCCTGCTGACTTGTTGCTAAGGAAACTTTTGTGAAGATGCCTGGAGTCGGTAAAACCCAGAAGCTCTGTCCGGTGCTTTCAAGTCTTTCGAGTGGCCGCACGGCTAGGCCAGCGCAGCCGGCGCACGGTGTTTTTGAAGAGTGGTTCCTGCTGGGCAGGGAGAGCTAGTGCTAGGGCAGAAGGTGGATGCTCAGACAGCAGCAGCCCCTAATCGAGCGGCAGGATGACTCTGTGAAAAATGGCACCATTTCAGCCCCAATTACGTACCCGGGGAGACACCAACCCTGACTGTGAGCGGTGTCTATGACTGCCCCCCCAAAATAAAAAATTGGCATGAAGGACAAAGTCACACCCATTTTAGGTAATTTTCATGTTACAGGGAAAAAGGGCCCTAGATTAAAATCAATTTATGTACCATAGCAAACATCTCCTGAATGTCAGGCAGCTCAGAGACACTGTGTCCATTAATTATCAAAGCTCTGGCATGAAAAGGCTGGCCTGGTGTGTGGATGGCTGAGTGGACAGGCCCAGGCTTTAGGGCTGGGCAAACATGGCTTCAGATTCCAGCTGCATCATTTCCTATGTGTTTCTATAAAGATATCTCTGGAGACTAAAAATTAAAAATAAAAATAAAGATAAATAAATAAATAAATAAATAAATAAATAAACCAAACATCCTAGGATGGAAATAGAGGAATAGAGTTTCCAAATCCAACCATGTTTAAGACACTTTTTCTGCTTCTGGCCTCTCTCTCTCTCTCTCTCTCTCTCTCAGCTCAAGCCTTGCTGCCTCCTTCTCATGTCTGTCACATGGTGTCTTCACCATCCTTGGGAGGCAGGAAATATACTCCCAAGCCTGAACCTCCCTCCCTCCCAGCTACCTCAGCCTGTTCCTGTGACTCACTCCGCCAACTGCATGTGGCCAGCTGATGGGCTTGTCCTGGGTCAGAGCCTTCAGGAGGCCTGACAAGTCAGCCCTTTGTGTCTTGGAAGCTGGCCACTGACCATGTAAGAACTTCAGTCCCATCACATTGTAGGCAGAGGCAAGAGAATCTCTGTGAGTTCAAGGCCAGCCTGCTCTATAGAGTAAGTTTCAGGACAGCCAGCGCTACACAGAGAACCCCTGTCTCAAAAAACAAAAAACAAACAAAAAACTAACTACCCCATGGGAAAAGGCCGTATGAAAGTGCCCTAAAGAAGGAGACGCCATGTAGAGAGATACTGCATGGATCAACCAGGTGAGTGAACATAGCGCTTCTGAGCCCAGCCCAACAGTCTCCTGGACTCAGTCCTCAGCTGTCATTGGACTGCAACTCTCTTGCCATAAGAGTTTGTCAAGGCGATCTAACAGAAGGATGGCACAGCTGAGTTCTGTCCACCCAGTCACATAGAATGAATTCTGGGGTGCTCTGCTACCTTGCAGTAGAAACACCATCTCTTCACTGCCCACGGCACAGCCCGTTAACTCACATACCTACCCCTTATAACCTCCTGCCAAGCAATTGCATGAGCCCAGTGTGAGAGAAGAGGGAAAGGAGAGGAAATGGAGTTCAAGAATTACCCTGCACCCCACCCAGTCCCACTGACAAGCACCAATATGGTCTGTGTTTGGAACATTGCATTTTGAATGGCCACAGCAGAACACCAGAAGCTGGGTAATTTATAGAATAAATACATTTTTCATGGTTCTGGAGGCCGAGGAGTCTAGTGTTGGGGTGCGAATATCTAGTGGGTTCTTTTTGACATCCTCCCACAGTAGAAGGCAGAGGGAAAGAAAAGGGCAGACTCTCAAACTCCATACCTTCAGGCCTCTTTCTAACTGGCATCAATCTATTCATGGGGTGGAGCCCTCAGAGCCTAATATGGCCTGACATTGCTGTGCTCCAGTGTTGAATTTTCAATTCAGCCTTCGGGAGACACAGCATGAGCAGTAGCTCTCAGGACTAGACCTGCCGAATGGACCTTGCCACCGCCCGAAGGAAAGCTCTGTCGTGCTTATCACCGATCTTATCACCCTCCTGAAATCATTACCCCAAATGCTGGGTCTTTCTACTGAGGTCTTACACCATCCCTTACGTCTCTGACTTCCATCCAAACTAAGAACTGGCCGAAAGGAATTCTTGAGTCTAGTTAGGCCTTCCAGGCTGAGCCTGCCCAGCCCGTGTGCCTACTCTAGTACCACGCCTGGCTCTCCCGGTCTTCCCTGAGATAGAAAGTCCACCTCACTGCTCTATCTACCTTCCCCGGGAGCTGGCCTTCACCCTTGAGGGCTGGTGGGAATCCCCCTTCACGTGGGTCCCCAAGTGAATGGAAGTGACCCGGAGCCTAGCTTGGACCTGACATGTACCCCACAGCCTCCAGTCTGGCTGCTTCTTCCCCATCCATTTACTTTTCTTCTGTTGTGTTGGTAGAGTTCTCTGCTGTTCCCCTTCTTTGAGGCTGAAGGCGAATGCCATCAAGAAAGGCTGTTTCAGCTGCTCTCTTTGACACCACAGCCAGCTTTGGGAGTCAGCTGTTAGGCCTGATTATGGTTGGAGTCTTAAAGGTCCCCCTAAAGTTCCATATGCTAAAGATTCAGCAACCAGCCTGTGGCATTCCTAGAAAGTGGTGGAACCTTTGAGAAGTAGGTCTGCATAGAAAAAAGGGAGAGTTAGGCTACCACACCTCCTTCCTGGCTACTATGAGATGGTCTCTTTTACTGTATACTCAGAATTTTACTGGACTAAGAACTGGCCATAAGCTGAGAACTCCAAACCCAGGCTCAAAATACACCTTTCCACCCTTGCAAATATTATCCCAGGTGCCTTGCCACAGCAGTGGGAAGCTGATTAGCTTAGTCCTCATACCTGTGGGAAAAGAGTTGTCGTGTGAAGGGTTGGTCACATCTTGAGTAACCCGGACCCCTCTGACCCGGGTCCCTAGATCCCATGTTTTCCCATGAGAGCTTAGGTCCCCTAGAGTCCGCCTTCTGTAAGCCAGATATTCACTGTATCAGTTTCCTAGTTCCTGGGAGTCTTGACCAGAGATTGCCCCAGTGACCAGGTCCTCCTGGACTTTGCTTTCATCTGAGGCTGGTCACCCCAGGCAGATCTAGCAGGCTTTTCCCAGTTCTGCTTCCAATCCCCCTCCATGGTGTGTGTTTCCTGCAAAGCTGGGCCTCTAGCTTCCCATCCTTTGTCTGAACCAGGAAGAGATCTGTGGAGAGAGTCCACTTTGCAGATTCTTGTCAGTGTCTCACACCCTCCGCTAAGACACTTCCTGTTATCCCTCTTCCCACCAGAGGGCGAAAGGGACACTGTAAGGAATACCCAATTCTTCAGCTGTGTGTCCATCACCGGTCCCTTCCCCAGGAGGCTGACGGGGTCCATTCTGTTCAGACTTCTCCCCCTGCAGCAGCACCACCTTCTGAGTCTAGAGGCCCTGATCGTTCTCCCTAGCTGCTGCTGTGTTCCATAGTCACAGGGTTTCGTACACTTGACACTCTACCCACTGGCACTCTCCAACTTAGGTCACTGTCTGTGAGACTCAGCCCGCCCTGAGAGACTCCATGGCATGCTCTCTGCCATGCCTTCCCAGCTCTCTGCCAGCGATACAGCTTATTCTCATGGAAGGTTGCAAGCCACCAAGCACCTGATCCATGAACCTGCTGTTGAGAACCTAGTCAATACTTGGTCAGGGTGGCCAGGTCCACCCTCACCCCCACCTTTGGGGAAACCAAAGCTGGTTAAAGGTGAATTCAAACTTCAGGGTTGGCTGGGTTGGCAGTGGTGGTGCTCCAGGATGCAGCTCTCCATCCTTTGGCCCCAGCACTGCAGGTCATTTATATTAAGGATACTGTCCCCAACATGCTGACATCAGGGGCATGCCCACCTTTCCCCACATACATCAGTCTAGGTCCTTCCTTTACTGACCTTTAGCATAGCTGAGCCCAGGTGATGGGGTTTCAAAATACACACAGTTTATTCAGCCACCTGGTTTGATAGTTTAGCATGCAAACAGGACTCCTTGGGTGACAGACTTGAATTTCTCATGCACTTATGTCTGTAAAATGAGGACAGTGCCAGATATGGTGGCACAAGATATGGCACAGATATGGTGGAATCCCAGCACTCAGGGACAGGGTCAAGAGTGCTGCAAATCTGAAGCTAGCCTGAGCTACATAGCAAGGCTGTTGCTCAAGACAAATATAGCTTCCTAGGTAGAGGATTCACAGAGCTGTCAGGAAACCTGTGACGGTGCATGCGTAGGTACTCTACAACGGGAGGGTCCTCCTGGCGACACTGAGTTGCTATTGATAGAGGGGAGGGGTCTGAAAAGTCCTTAGACACCAGAGTCTTTCCTAGCTATGTAAGTGCCAAGGGATGCCACAGGCACACCCAGGCCGTCCTGGATGATAATTCTGCTTTGTCTCCTGGGCCTGTTCATGCTTCCTCCCTCCCTCAGGGAGAAGCAGCCGCACTCTGTTCCTATGAATCCCCACCCAAAACAGCTGGCTGAATCCAGCCAGGAACACTTCTCACCAGACAGACAATCACCAGGCAAATTTCCACATCAGTATTTCCTGGGGAAATGTGGCCACCAAAAGAACTCAAAACACATCTCTCGGAGCTTTTTCACCGGGGGGCTCAAGGTTTCCATGTGAAAAGACACTTCTATTATTAATTATTATGATTTTAGTGTAGCCCTCAGAGGTTGAACTGGGAAAAGCAGAGAGCCAAATCTGAGCCTCTCCTGAGGGTACAGGTGCTGGGAACACACCCTGAGCGCCCAGAGATGCCTCAGCTAAGACCCCGGGAAGCTCCTTCCTGTCTTGCGCCCAGGAACACTACTCATCCATTTAGCGCAAGTTTCTTTTCAGGATCCGTGAGAACCCTCCATCGTGTGTTTCCAGAAGGCCAGGCAAACAAGTGCTGCCGCAGGTCACTCGTCAGGCCTCCCCACTCTACAACCGTCTCACCCGGATCTCCCCACCTCACCCTGGCCGAGTTACATGTAACATTTTCATTCAAAATTTGCTACTTTGTTCATAAGTAGGTCCCAGTAAAAGATACATTTGCTCCCTCACTTAGGCTGGGTTTTTCCCAAAACCTAGGAATACTTACACAACTGAGGGTGAGTGTTAGGTTAGCCTTAATGACAATCCTGGGGTCAGAAGCCTCTCAGTAAGGGCTGAAAAATACCTCCCCCACTCCCACCCCACAATACACACAAAGGACTTTAGAAACTTAGGCTCTCACTCAGATTGTGACCATGAGCTCAGTGATTAGAGGCCAGAGAGGCCTCGCAATTGTCACCCAGACAATAAACAGCCAGCTGACTTGGCTCAGCATTCCTATGTAGCCTTGGGGCCAAGCCAGATCCCCAGGAACAAGCCACTTTAGGGTACTGAGCCTGGAGGAGGGGGCGCCGCCTGGGGTCTAGCTGCATCCCCCGGTCAAGCCTGCAGCAGCTCTGCTCTGGCTCACTTGCTATCTGGTGCATCTCAGCTGACCAGCAAGTGGGCGGCCCGGGGACAGCCAGGCAGTCCGCCCCCGGACAGCATGACTGACCACTAGTCCGCTGGAGAGGCGGGGTTATGGGGCCACCTTCCCGAACCCCCGACCCCTTCCATCACCCGAGCTCCTTGCCAAGACCACCGAGCTCGGCGGCCCCTTGGCGGCCCCTGTCATCCGCGGCAGCGCGCCTCCTGCTCCAGAACTCGCACAGGCAACAAGTTCTCGCTTCTCCAGAGCGGCCACGACGTGCTCGGGAGGCCGGCTACGAGGGGAACGCTGTTCACGCCCCAGAGCCTCCCCTCACCCCCGCCACCCTTCGTCCCCCAGAGCGCTGAAGCCCGGAGGGCGGCGGGTCCCCGACCCCAGCCCTGGCCGCTCACCTCCAGCAGTTGCACGTAGCTGGCGGGGAACCAGCCACGAAGCCCGTCGTCCTTCTCGCCTTCCCACCAGCCGCCGTCCGGGACCTGGAGCAGCGTGAGCAGCTCGCCCGCTGCGAAGCGCAGCCCCTGGCCGTGCCGCTCCCCGGAGAAGGGGTACAGGGTCCGGCAGCGAGCGCCGGCCATGGCCCTGGCGCCCGGGTTCACAGCGCAGCCCGCATCCCTGCCGAGCCCCGCGGGCTGGCCAGCGGCTGCGCGGGGTCCCAGGCGCCCGGTGCTCCGGGCTCCCGCGCTCTGGGCGCGCGCCGTGGCGGGGCTGCGCAGGGGTCCCCGGGCCTCCGGGCCACGCGCGCTGCTTGCAGGGGAGCGGACCCTCTCCAGCCGCGCTGGCTCCGTGGGCTCCGTGGGCTCCGGAGAACGAGCGGCGACGCCCCCGGGCCGGGCGGCTCTGCGGTCCCCGCGCCGGGCGGGGGGCGGGGCTCAGGGGGGAGGAGACCCGGGGGCGGAGGGCTCACGAGACAACTTCCTCGGGCTGCGGGGGCCGGGGACTCCGGAGTGCGCGGAGGGGCGCAACTGCCTCGGGAGGTGCTGGCCGGAGCATCCCCCTCGGCGGGGCTTGTCCGGGACGAGCGGAGCCCCGGAAGACGCGGACGGAGCGCGGCTGGCGGCCGGTGGCCGGGCGGGGACTCTCTGGAGGCGACCAGGGCGGGCCAGGGGCCGGGCCAGAGCGGCCACGCCCGCGGAGGGCTGGGCGCTCCCTGGCAGAGGGGCTCCCCGGCGACCCTGACACCCAGGGCCGCTGGAACGGGAACGCCCCTCGGTTTCCTCCCGTTTGGATCTGGTGGAGGGTGACAGGCGGCGCTGCCTCCCAGGTGTCTACAAGCGAATGTGTTTGTGACCATCATTGCAGTGCATGAAGCCTGGCTGAACTTGACTCACAGGAAACTGAACAATGGATAAAGACAGGTTTGAAGCCTGGCGCCGAAGCCGGGAAGCCCGGGGACAGGGCCACCTAAGAGAGAGACGACGCGGTTGGGGAGATGAAGAGGAGCCTGGGTTGGTAGGCTTTGGAATCAGGCCGATGGGACTAAATATTGAAAAGGCTGAATAAAGGCGAGAGCCCTTTTAGCTTTCCGGGAAATGGTTAGGGGGTGCGGATGTCACAGTTTAGCCCTCATGAATTCAAGATGGGCCTGCTGAGGAGTGTCCACCCATTTAGTCAGCCGCCAGGCATTAGCAGGGTCTTGCCGTGTTCCTTGCAGCGGCTAGGTAAGACCCGTCCTTCCCTTGAGGCAGGCGTCCACCTCAAGTGTACTTAAAGTCCAGAGCACAGAAGGAAAAAAGGCCCATTTCTTTGCCAGCTTAAGCATCAAAGTATGTTTCCTAAACTGTAAATAGCTGCATTGTCGCTGTTTTAATCAGCTGAGCATCCCTAATCGGAAAACCCGCAGTCCCCAATCCAGACATGGTCGGCGCTCACAGGTTGTTACGGTGAAGAAGTCCACCATCAAACAGAACTGCAGCGAGGCCGGATGACAGCCACCCTGTGATCCCGGCCCCGAGAGATGAGGATGGAGGGAATCTCAGGCTAGAATGACCGGAGAAAAGAAAAGAGGAGAAAGAGAGGTGGAGAGGGGAAAAGGCGGGATGGAAGGATGAATGCAGGAGGGAGGGAGAGAAAGAGCAGTACAAACATCGCTGAAGATACTGTATAAGGTTACTTTCAGCTGTGTGTATTCGTTTCAGGTTAATTTTAATGTTAGACTTGGGTCACAGTCTCAAGGCACTGTATTGTATATGTGCAAATATTACAAAATCCTCAACATTCTTGGTCCGAAGTTTTTCTTTTTATTTCCTTCTCCCCGACCCTTTGACAGAGTCTTCCTATGTAGCCCTGGCTTGCCTAAAACCATGCAGACCAGGCTGGCCTCTTAACTCACAGAGATCTGACTGCCTCTGATTCCCACCAAGCTCTTCTGATGAGACAAAGACAGCCTATAGTTCTTTTTTTAAATACAGTTTTTATTTATTACAATTTGTTCACTTTATACCCCCAGCCTATAGGCCTCACCATCTACTTATGCCCATTGCTCAGTAACCTTGTATGGCTTCTTATGGGCTATTCAGCTGCGTGTGAGCTTCTCAGGATTTTAGGATCTTCATGACAAAGTCAATTCATTGCTTAAATTCTTTCATATTTGTTTGAGCTTTGAATCAGGTCCCTTTAGCTCAGTGGTTCTCAATCTTGGCTGGACATTAGAACCATTCCTGTAGCATTTCAATACACAAAGCTGGGCCCACCCCAGCCTCGAGAGTGTCCCCTGAGCTGCAGTCTGCATTGAAGCCATCTCACCCAACGAGGATCCCAGAGAACCTGACAAGTGTGCATTTTAACATCCATCAGGCACCAGCCGACATCGTCTGCTCTTCCGGGAATTATGATGAGCAAAGGCTTCAGCCCTGTTGCCATTAAGAATCTGATACAGAAAACAGTTGATAAATTGAGAATGATGTCTTCTATCTGTGATCCCAGCATTCGGGAGGCTGAGGCAGAAAAACCACCAAAAAGTTCAAGGTCAGCCTGAGCAACATAGTGAGGTCCAGGCCAGTGTGGGCTGCAGGTGTGAGTCTGTCTCAAAAGGACAAAACATTAGACAAAATAACAACGAAAGCTTGCTAAACACCAGCAGAAATTACCACATTTTAAAAGAGTTCGAACACTCTGCCTCAGTCAGGTCTGCAGCTTTTTGCAAACTGTTCAGACTTGATGGTGTGGTCTGGTTCACTAAGAACTGACTGGTTTGGGGCCATCCTGAAAGGAAGAATTACAGAGAATTCAGCCACCACGGCATCAAGAATTCTTGGCAACAAATGACCGGTCTCAGGCACTCCCACTGATGGGTGATGTGGTGGTATACACGGTAAGAAGGAAGAAACTGAGCCCGTGGCAGCGGCACATGCCTGTAATCCCAGCACTGGGGGAGGGAGGCAGAGACAAGTGGATCTCTGTGAGTTTGAGGCCAGCCTGGTCTACAAAGTGAATCCAGGACAGCTAAGGCTACACACAGAGAAACACTGTTTCAGAAAAAAAGGGGGGGGGGTATTGGGGAGAAGAAACTGAATTCAGAGAATATGACTTGCCTGTGCTCATATGGATAGTCGACCACAAAACAAGACTTTGAACTTGGGTTTGGCTTACTGTATCTGGAGTGCTGTTTCCTCTGGACCAGCCAGGCTAAGCGGGCCAGGCCCAATAAAGGACTGGGGGTGTGGCTCCGTGGTAGAGTTGTCTAGCATTGGCAAGGTACTTGGTTCCATCCCAGGGTCATGAGAAAGCAATGCATACCTTAGAGTTCACACCAGGGAGTATCTCTGCAGCTCTCTGGAGATGGACGCCGTCAGGCTCACCTACAGTCTCAGCACTTAGGAATCTGAGGCCAGGGTGGGCCACATAGTGAAACAAAGAGGACAGGAAGAGAGGGAAGGGAGGAGGGGGCTGGAAGAGGAAAGGAAGGGAGGGGAGACATAAAGAGAAAGAAAAGAGACAGGAAGGACGGGCTCTGTGGGGCAAGACTCTGAAGAGGGAGAGTGCTTGGATGGTGGGTAGTGTCAATCAGTATAGAAATAAGACTAGAAGAGCAGGGAGAGGTACAAAAATAGAGGTGGAATGGCCAGGCATGGAGACACAGGCTGAGGCAGGAGATGCTACCTCCAAAGGAAACTAAACACCAGGGAGCTGAGAATTCAGCTCAGTTGCTGGGGATGCAGCTACATTGGTAGAGTGCTCACCTTGACCACACAAGGCCCTGGATTTCATCCAGAACCTCATGAGCCTAGTGTGGTGATGCACACTTGTAATCCCAGCTGACAGAAGCAGGAAGGCTGCAAGTTCAAGTCAAGCTGAACTATAAGGTGAGATTGCTTCGAAAACCAAGGCCTGTAATGCTCAGCATGGGTAAGGGCTTAATCCTCAGTGCAGAAGAAAAGGGGAAGAAGGAAGGGAGGGAATAAACACTGTCCACCCCCACGAGGCCTGTGTGGCAGCCTGGCAGCCTCAGAGCTAATTGTGGAAGTGACCCGAACGCCTGCTGGTTCATGCCAGACAAAATTCACAGCATCGTTCTACCCACTGTGCCATAGAATGGTTACTGGGCTTCGGAGAGAGTGACGGGCCAGCACACCGCTCCAGCATGGACAGACTTCAAAGCTGCTACGCAAAAGCTTCCAGATGCGAAAGGCCATGGGTTCTATGACTTCTTTATGTGAAATATCCCCAGAGTAAGATCCACAGAGACAGTAAGTAGATTGGTGGTTGCCTGGGGACAGGAGTAAGCAAAGAAACACAAGGTTTCTTTTGGGGTAGTGAAAATGCTCCCAAATTAGATTATAGTAATGATTGCACAATTCCGTAAATCACTGGATTGTACACTTGAAACAAATAGATTTTTGGAATGTAAAGTACACCTCAAAGCTACAACATAAAACAAAAATAAATGCAAATCAAGGCCTCCTTCACCTAGCCAGTATATTTTTCTCCACCTCTGCATACTAGTTCATTCAGCAGCAGCCCTAAAAGCTGCTTGGTACACTCTGTAAGATGAGGGCTGTGGAAAATGCCTGTGATCCCAGCGGTTAGGACCCTGAGGCCTGAGGATCATGAGTTTGAGGCCAGCTTGGGTTATAATGCAATGTCAGGTCAACCTGGCCTGTGTACCAAGACCTAGCTCAAAAACAAACAAAACAAACATGTAATAAAAGAGGTAACACCCTGATCTTAAAAAATAAAGAGAAACACAAAGAACAATTTAGAACAGGTAAGGAAAATATGGATGGTTGTCTTAGTCCAGTTTGCCTTACTGTAACAAAACAACAGCGTTTTGGGTGTTTTGTAAAGAAAGAAGTGGGGGTAGCACACATTTGTAACTCCAGCACTGAGGATACAGTTGCCATGAGTCTGAGACCAGCTTGGCTTATGTAGTGAGTTTTGGGTCAGCCAGAGCTGTATAATAGGACCTGTCTCAAAAGGGAGATAAGAAGAAGGGAAATCATGAAGGGAGGATGGAAGGAAAGAGATAGATAGAAACACAGAGAGAGAGAGAGACAGAGGCTTACTTTTGCTCACAAGTCTCCCCCACAGACTGCATCTGGTGACTTCTGGTGAGGGGACGTCTGAGCTAACTTTCCAAGCAGGGCAGAAAGGGAGAGGGCATGTGAGAGATCGCATGGTGAGAGAATGAGCCAAGGGAGCCAAACGCAAATTACGGCAACTCCAGTCTAGGCCCAAGCCACCTCACTGGCTCTCAGCAAACCTGTACCTGGTGAGCTGGCCCAGCAGGTAGAGGTGCTGGCTGCTTAGACTACTTAAGAGTTAATCCCTGGCATCCGTGTTGGGGAGGGCAATTGTTCTCTGGTCTTCACATGCTCACCAGGACATTTGAACACCCATTCACAATAAGTAAATAAATGTAATAAAAACAAATAATAAAAAAAAGTTCTACTGGGCTGGGGCTGATTCTCTGTAGCAGAGTGCTTGCCTTGCCACAGGTTCAATCCCTAGCACTTAAAAAAAGTGAATATATTTACCTGGAAAGGGAGAGGAGAGACACTGTGAACGGTGTTTTCCCAGGGAAAGGCTTAATTATTGCATTCCAGATGTGCTGACCTCTGCCATTTTCCCCAATGAGGAAAAATCAATTATGTTCTGTGTAGTGGACTGCTGTGTTTACTCTCTTTACTATTACAATAAAAGAATTCAATGTAATAGACTGTTAGCTAGATGTGGTGGCACACACTTTTAATCCCAGCACTCTGGAGGCAGCGGCAGGTAGATTTCTGTGAGCCTGTGAGTTCAAGATTAGTCCAGTCTGCACATGAGTAAGACCCTGTGTGTATGTGTGTGTGTGTGTGTGTGTGTGTGTGTGTGTGTGAAAGAGAGAGAGAGAAAGAGAGAGAGAGAGAAGGAATATACTGGACTTCCCACACACTGTGAATCACAGCTTTTGGGGAAGAAACTAACTGTAGTTTACAAAGCTGAACAGGACATTCTCTATAACTTTTCACTTCCCTTCCCAGAAGACATCCAACCGGGACGTGCTCATATCCTCATCAAGATACATGTATTAGTCAGCTTCGTATCACTGTGACAAGATACCTGAGCTGGTGAATTTATATGGAGGTAAGGTTTTCTTGATTCATGTTTTCAGCCTGTGGTACGTTAGCATCATTGCGTGTAGGTGCTCTGGCAGTGCCATTTATCATGGGGGCCCTGTGTAACAGAGGAGGGTGCTCACTTGACAGCAGCCAGGGAGCAGAGAGAGGGGGAGGAGAGAAAAAAACAGGGTCCCCCCTTCAACAAACCCCTTGAAGGCCTAAATCTTCTCACTAGACCTCATCCCTAATGGTTCCACCAACTCCAAGGAGCGCTACAAGCTGCCATGTTAACTTTTCATTCACTTAGGGGCCTTGGAGAGACACATGCCCAGACCACAGGACACATCAGCAACATTTACAGTAGGACCTGCTGTCCATGGTAGTTCCAGAGGGGAAACAATGTGACATCTGGTAATGGCGGGATATAGACACGGGGTGGGGGGGGGGTGAGGGGGGACTTCCTATAGTGGAGAACTGGTGGAGAAAGAAGGAATTATTGCCACCAGGACAGGATGAATCCCACAGATGGAATGTGGGTCAGGGGAAGCCAAGCTCTCAAGAATTTACACGGGGTGACTTGACTCATGAAATTCCTGGAAACAGAAATAGTGGCTAACTGGGAGACAACCATAAAGAAGGTTCCACTGCAGGGCATTTGGGAAGGTTCTCGGACAGCTCTCTCCTTGCATGCAGCACAGGCCAACCTCTAGGTCCTGTTTTGTCCTCCCTCAGCCTCCCAAATCCTGGAATTACAGGCTCTAGCACACTTGGCTAATTATTACTTTAGAACGATCACAAATTTATTTATTTAGTATCTATTTATCTACTTATTTATTTATTATTTGTTCGTCTAGTTAGTGTCTCTGCATTGGTGGAGTCAGAGGACAACTTTCAGCAGCTGAGCCTCTCCACTATGGGTCTTGGGGATTGAACTCAGGTTTTTAGGCTTGATTTCAAGTACTTTTAGCAGCTGAGCCGTTCCACCTGCTCATGTGTAATGTACTTCTCCATCCATTCTATCCTCACTGGTACATTCTTTTATGTGGATGCTGCATTTTAACAGTTTGTTAAACAAACAACAACAACAACAACATACTGTCCCTGTGTCAAAGAGCCGCCTGTTGTTATAATAAAGACTAGGTCAAAAAGCAACTTGGTGGGCGTGGGGTGGCAGTTATTTCAGTTTAGAGTTTATAATCCATCACTTCACCAAGGGAAGTCAGGGCAGGAACTCAAGGCAGGAACCCAGAGGCAGGAACTGGAGCAGAGATCATGGAGGAGTGCTGTTCACTGGCTTGCTCAGCTGTGTCTTTATCACCCCAGGACCATCCCACACCCCCGGTTCCATTTACAGTGGGTTGGGCCCTCCCCCTTTCTCCTTAATCGTTAATTAAGAAAATGGCCCACAGACTTGCTTACAGGCAATCCAGGGGAGGCATTTTCTCAATAGAGTGTCCCTCTTCTCGGACGACTCCAGCTTATGTCAAGTTAACACAAAAATAGTCAATATAAATGGAGACGGCAGAGCGTCACCAAATACGTTATCTGTGTGCTTCTGTCACCAAGACTTATGACTATCGCAAATAACACAATATGGATACATATTAATTCGCATTCTAATTATAATTCTTCTATAAACATGATTTCATTTAAACATAGTAAGAACAGATATTTCGTCCTTTAAATTTTATTTTATTTATTCACTTATTTACTTATTTATTTTGAGGCGGGGAATCCACTATGTAGCACTCCCTGCCCTGGAACTCACTGTGTAGACCAGGCTGGCCTTGAGCTCGCAAAAGCCCCTTGCCTCTGCCTCCAGAGTGCTGAGATGAGACATGGGCCATCAGGCCCAGCGAATTCATATTTTGGAATCATGTTTCTGGAGAAAGTAAATGGAAGTGGTCTGTGGTGGCTCGTGTTTGCCATTCCAGCAGGCGGGAGGCTGATTCAAGGGGATCGTTGCAAGTTCTAGGACAGCCTAGGTTATACAGAGGCTCTGTGCAAGTGCTCAGTGAAGCAAAACCAAACAGGGGGCCTGGCTGGTTCCTGACTTGGAGTATAGGGGAAGTTGGCACTGGGCGTTGTAAAGAAAGCAGGGAGCCCCACCCTCAATGCCTCTCTGGGAGCCTCAGCCAGACTGGACCCAAGATTCTAAAACCTGTGTGTGTAAGAACCACTGTGAGGGGCCGGAGCCATGGCGTGGTGGCTAAAAGAGCTGCTGCTCTTCAATGCCTACCTTCAGTAGCTTTAGGTCCAAGAATTCTTCTGGCCTTTGAGAACAGCCACATGTACTTACGCACACACACACACACACACACACACACACACACACACACACACACGTATACACAGGATCTCTGTGAATTCCAGGCTATCCAGGGCTTTGCAAAAACAAAAAACAACAAAAACACTGCCATTTGTAAGTTGGTAGCCTTTCTTTTGGTACCTTATCTGGCCAGGCCCATCACCTTTTAAAAAGTCAGCTTTTGGAAAGTCAGCTCAGTGGCTCAGCCGTGTGACCCCAGCATGTAGGAGGCTGGCCTTGAACATTTTTTTCCCTTACCACCACCTCTCAAATTCAGATTACGTAAGCATCTGCCATCCTATCAGCCTTGTTGAAAATCTTACTTGGCTGCATTTTTGTCCTGGCATGAGCCTTTGAACCTTGATTATTCCTATCCTTCCCAAATCTTGCCCACCCCCTCGAAAACAGGAGGCCTCCAAGTTGGATGTCCTTCTTTATGTAGACCAGCTGTAACTGGATGGATCAAAGGTGGCCACCACAGCGACCACCAGACAACTTTTAACAGCACTCTATCTCATCGGCGTGCCAAAAGAACCCCAACCCCCTAACCACCAACAGTCGCCTGGGCAAAGACCAAAAGAAACAGCAAAAGAAATGAAAAGAAGGAGTCCCACCCATTTCCAGAAAATACATGACTATCCTTCCCTTTATCAGCTTGTCTCTATCTCTCATTTCCTTTACTGCCATGTACAACCCAGGCCCCCAGCCCCAAGCATTGAGAAGCTGGTTTTTGTTGTTTGTTTGTTTGTGTTTTGGTCCCTGTTTTGTTTTTTACCTTGTTTTTGGGAATTGGTTTTTGAGAGCCAGGCATTAGGCTGCATACCTGTAATCCTAACACTTAGGAGATGGAAGCAAGAGGGTCATGAGTTCAAGGCTATTCTTGGCTACATATTAATTTTTGAGGATAGCCTGGGCTACTTAGGAATCTGTCTCAAAAAAAAAGTTGGTTTGTGACTCTGTCTTTCTCCCACTTCTATTCTTGGAAGAATTAATGTTTACACTTCTTACTTGGTTTTTATAGTCATACTGGTTTCATGGTTCCCTGAGAAAAAAAAGAGTGTACCTAGTGAGCAAAACTGATAATAACTTCACTCATAAAACAGAATATGTGTTTCAGTGAGCCCAGGAGAGGCTCTGTTGGTTTATAGATAGAAATGGCGCAAAACAAGAAAAGACTGGTGGGGAGTGAGCTTTCCCAGCACGGCAAAGACCCTGACATCAGACTCCAACATAGGGAGAAGAAGACAGAAAGAAGGTTGGGCATTTCAGTTACTTGTCTTCTAAGGTGGGGGCAGAGTCAGGACAGAAGAAATGGAACCTATAGCCTCTTCGGTTAAGGCCGAGAAAATGCCATTATCTTTCTGACTGAAGCTGTTTGAAACTTTGACTGTTATTGCTCTGACTCTGATTTCTGTGGTCAGTTCAGCAGCTGCAGCGTGGTGGCAAAGACTTTAGCATGATTGACTCCATTTTGATCTCTCTTTCTTTCTTTCTTTGTTTCTTTTTCTTTCTTTCTTTTTTTATTTTTGCATGGAGGGATGATTTATTGGGGGCAGTACAGGAGTCTAACCTAAAGCGATGGCTTGTGATTTTACTTGACAGTAATACTAACAGATTGAAGAAAGAAAGAAAAAAACGGTAGAAGCTGGAGAGACAAAAGATAAGAAAAGTGAAGAGGAGACTGGGGAGAGAGAGTAAAAGGCCATGTTCTCATTTCCCTCACACAAGAACTCTAAAGGCAGGACAAATTCTAGCCTCAAGGGTTTTCCTCCAAAGGGGGTGACTGAGGCATTTGGATCAACTAAATTAGTTGTGGGGCCAAAAATAACAGAAATTAAAGTCTGGGGGTGAGGGTGTGGCTCATTGGTAGAGACTTGGCCAGTATGTGGGAGGCCCTGAGTTCAATCCATAGTCCTGTCAAAAAAGAAAAAAAGAAATCAAGTCGTCTGTTGAGTACTATTGCCTGTAGCAGGACACACACACACACACACACACACACACACACACAACTTCTGACTCATTCCTATCCTACTCAGCCAAGAAGGATAGAAATCAGATTGCCCTTGGGGAGAAAACTACAACTATCCAAAGAGGCTTGGAGAGAGCAGACAGGGCAAGCCAAAGAAAAGTCTCTAGCGTCAGGATCCAGGTCTAACTTGAGGTCATTATGTGAAACACACACACACACAAGTGCCCCCAAGACAACTGATCTCTTAGAAGCTTAGGACACTTTGCAACTTACGTGGACCACTGCCTATCCCAGGGCCTATGGTGGGCAGATGCATCCTCAGACCTGGCAGAACAGCACAGAATAGCCTCCTCTGCTCCTTTTAGCCTACTTCCCTCGTCCACCTCAAACAGGCCAATCCTAACTTCTGTCCACAGCAGCACTGGGCTGAAGCTGCTGTTTCCATGTGTAGGTGAGGTATACCTCTACCGAGGGAGAAGAGCCATTGATTAGCTTGTGTTGACACAAATATCTGGAGGAATCTTGAGGTTCCAAACCAAAGCTAAAAAAACAAAACAAAACCTGGAATGAATGACCCAGTCACAGGTTCTCCTCCTTCTCCTGTGAAAAAGAGAGCTGGCTGAGGGTGAGAAGGGCTGTCAGAAATAGAACTGCTCCTTCTCAGAACAAAACCCCACCACAAGGCTCCATTCTCCTGAAAGCTAAAAATAAACTCAGAATTAATCACAACAGAGAAGGAACCATTTCTTCAATGACTATAATTAGCTCCGTTTATTAATGAAGATTCAAACGATGAGGCTCATCTGAGTCCAAAGTTTTTTTGCTTACTGATTACATGCCCATGAGAAGCGGCTGCTTGAGGCCTCAGCTGCTTCAGCTGCAGAACACGGCTTTGGTACCTGTTGCCCAAAGCCATGGGGGAGATGCAGGGGCCCCGTCGGAAGGTGGAGGGTTAGCTTTCTGGATCATCCAGGGTCAGAAGAAATGTCTGGAACTGAAAAGCCGGCACTGTCAATGGAAACTTCCAGGCCTGGCAGGTAGGGAGGCAAAGAATGTCAACAGTGAACACAACAAAAACAACAAACAACTCTTACCTCAAAGGAGATGACATGGTTTATTCTGGAGCCAATCCTGAATGACCATGGGCTGGGAACAATTCCATGTTACACTGAGGTAACAGTTTGATGAAGCTTTTGTAGTAACAGAATAAAGAGAGTCATAAATAAAGACACTTTAACTATACGTTGGAGAAACATAGGCAAGTGGGAAAATTTCTGCTGTACACGTTAGATGCTATCTGATGACACTCTTAGCATTTTGGTTGGCAGGGATTGGGCATTAGGTATGTATATTAGTCAGTTCCAAAGCATTTACATAATGGACGGAAAGATGTTAACTCACATATGAAGGGGAGCAGTAAATGGCTGTGAGGAAGACTAAAAATGCCCCCACGATAATTTGGCTCTGGACTTTAAACATTCCAACTTCTCCGTAATCGTTGAATTTCTAATCAGCTAGTCAGCCTCGCAGAAGGATTAGTGGGAAGTGTCATTTCTTCTTTTCGAAAGGGAAGGAGGGAAGGCGTCATTACTCCCTTGTGCCTGTGAGGGCAAGCTGGGTGGGGAAACAGAATGTAGGCTGACACTTGGCTCCTCTGGCAGGCTTCTCCTGCTGTAGGAGGTTTTCTCTAGCCCTTCCACGGTGAGGCGGTGAGTTGCTCGGACTACCACACGGGAACCTGTTGACTGGGAACAGCAGCTGCCTTGCCCACTGCCCCAAGCTGCAAAATCTCACAGAACCATGTTCTGTCAGGAGTCAGTCTACGAGGCACAAGCTGCTGGCCACGGTGCACAGCATTTTGTAAAATTCTCCTAGTCTATTTTAATTGTGGTAGTTCTAGAAACTAAACTGGGTTCCCAGAATTCAAGAATCTCCTTTCAATAGATGTCTAGCTTCCCACTTTCTTGCCCTCCCCCCATGATGGCTACCTCTAGAGATGCTTATCAGCAAGCTACATTCTTTAACTCACCAGTCGCTGATTACCTCTAGGTACCCCTAACAGTAGGCAACCACTGGCCCCCAAATGAAAGTTTTCAACCCCCAGGAGCAAGTTCTGGTTTTTAAACCAAACACCTCCTCTGCTGTGTTTTCTCCAGAGTAAAAGTCTGCATTGACCTCAGCTCTCTGTTTTTCTTGTCGGTCTTTCCTGCCTCTCACCATACATTAGTGGCTCTGACAGTTAGGTTTCTGTTGCTGCAATCAACACCATGTCGAAAAGCAGCTTGGAAAGGAAAGGCTTTATTTCACCTTACAGCTTAAGAGTCCTTCAGGAAGGGTCATGAGGGAAGCAACTGAAGGCAGGACCTAAAGGCAGGAACTGAAGCAGAGAAACGGAGCAGTGGTATTTACTGCTCTGCTCAGCCTGCTTTCTTAGACAGAACTGCCTGCCCAGGGGTGACAGTAAGCTGGGCCCTTTCGCATGAAAATGCCCTGTAGACTTGCTGAGATGCAGTCCAATGGAGGAATTTTTCTAAGTGGAGGTTCCTTTCCCCAGACAACTCCAGCTGACAAAAGCCAATCAGGATAGTTGCCCCTCCGGAGAAACAGAATGTAGACTCTCTCCTTCTTCTCCTTTCTCTCTCCCATCTTTCTCTACACACACCCCACCTTGAGCAACACCCTGGCCGTCTCTGCTGCATTCCTGGCATCCACCATCAGCTAGTTCCCCTTTGGGTGAGTTTTTGGTTTTTGGATTTTTCTCTCTCCCCTGGAAACTTTTGCATTCCAACCATCCACAGGATGGATTTCTCAGAAACCCTGGCACTGGGTGGGGAGTTTTCCACAGTTCATACAGTGGGCTCTCCTTGGGAGAACCTGTGAATACATCCCTCTTCCTCTCAGGGGATGTCAAACTTCCTTAGAACAGGAACACCCTTCCTGTACATCAGTGCCAGAAAGTGGCACCTTTAACTTCCAAATTCAAAGACATTTTGAACTTTTCCTCCAGCGCAAAGAAAAGTGGGCTGAGGTTCCCAACATTCGAGCTTTTATCCACACCCCAGTCCTATCAACTGTTGCCCTTTCTTCACTCATCTTGCTTCATCTTCCAGGTTCTCTTCTCCATGAGCCTTCTCACCAACCACTTAAATATGACTTCTCTTCTGCTAAATATCCCCCTCTTCGGATTTGCCTTCCTCCTTGGACTTTGATCCTGCAGAAAAGAACTGTCCCGCCACTGTCTCCTCCCAAGAATGATTCCTTCCCCTGCCTCGGCTCCCAGACTTGATTCAAGGATACCATCTCCCTACCTGGCCCCAGCCTTTAATCCACCTTCTTACGACCAGCTATTTGACCCAACCTGGCATGACAGTTATGTATAACACCCTAACCCTCTCTTCTGAGGTTACAGAGCATATCTGGGCAGCAGCTCAGGTATACGCCAACACAACACTTTTCTAGGCTAGGACAAGGATCATAAACTCAGCCTGTGCTGTGACGATCCATATGTGGCTTCCCAGTGGAATTACCAACCTGTCCATTCAACCTCTAAGGAAGATCAGAGAAGGTAGTGGGTATAGGACCAAAATATACTATACCCAGCCATGAAAAGTTCGTAATGAAATTCATTATTATGTATTATAATTAATATGTTAATAAAAAAGGAGTGGGTTTTTTTTTGTTTTGTTTTTAAGAAAAAAAGTGCTTGGGGCATAGCTTAGTGGTAGAGCACTTGCCTGGCATGAGTAGAGTTCTAGGCTCAATCCCGAGGCCTGCGAAGTCAGTTGATTTCAAGTATCATAGCTAGAACTCTATCATTAGCCTCTTAAACCATAGGTAACTGCTGTAGGCAGAGAACACATGCATAGCACACATGAGGCTCTGGAGCTGACTTGCAGCACCACAAACAAGAAAGTTATAGACAGAGAGGTTGATAATAGTCATGAATGGACAGAGTCACAAGAAAAGCTGGGGCAGAGGGGAGCAAGCCATTCCCAGACTGAGCTTCTAAAATAAGAAACAGTACCAAATGTAATCCTGCCTGCCTGGGCAGAGGCCTCAGTTTCCTCAACTGTAAATGGAAACAAAACATCTGCTTTCTGTATCCTAGAGGCCTGCCAGGGGATTAAAGTCAACACTGCAGTGAGAGAGACTTAAGGATTCTACAACTTTATTCACGGAGCAGTATTATGAGTGTGGGCAGGGCATGACTGTGACCCTGACCCTGACCCTGACCCTGACCCTGACCCTGCATGTGTCCGGACTGAGGGTAGGACCCCGAGCATATTCTCAGTGTGCTCTACCATGGGCCTATGCCCCAGCCTTGATTTGTTCCATTTAAAACGGTCAACACAGCATAGAATAATATTTTAAAGGACCTTCTGTAGGGGGTAAAAGACTCCAGGTTATATCTAGTGTCTGTGAGTCAAATGAAGAGTTTTGATTATTGAGCAAATTCATTTATGTGGGAACAACTCATTTCCTAACTGAAATTAAATGAGATGATTGAACGTTGGTTACCTGGGAGAAGAGGCAGGGGATGGAGCAGGAGGGTGGGAAGAGAATTGATTTTCTTTATAAATCTTGGCATTGACTTATTAGCTACAGTGAGCTCAAATTACCTTGGCAATCTAAAAAAGATTAGAAAGAAAATTAAGTATTCATAGCACAAGGTAAAAAGGAAGCATAGGTGTTGTGTGCCTTTACTAGGTCACTTAGCAGATTAGAGCCTTTAGCCTGTGGTGGGTAGACTTTCCCCCTCACCTGGCTGCCCAGGATCCTTATGAGGCTACTTTGAACCCTGAACTCTGCTCCTACCACAGTCTTTCTGGAAAAGAACCTTACAGAAGACTCCTGTAACATCTGATATTAGATTGATCCACCCCAAAATATCCATGCAGGATCATTTGATGTCCACACAAATACTCTGAATTTAATACCATTGATGAAACATCCCAGTCTAGATCCAGCCCCAGGGGTTGGCCCTGGCAAGCCTGTGATTTTCCCATTCCTCCCTAACCCCATCCTGACTGACTACTCTCTCTGTGAAGCATTGCAGTGGTACATCACAGCACCAGCACCTCACAGGTTTACTGTGAAAAGTTCAGATACGGGGGGCCTTGCCGAGGTCGTGTGTCGGTCAGTGGATGCTAAGTGTGCCTGCGAAGCTGTGGGCTAGGAGCCCAGCACCACACAAACCCAGTGTGGTGGCGCAAGCCTTCAGTCCCAGTGCTTGAGAGGAGAAAACTGAAGGATTGGAAGTTTAACATCCCATTCTCAACGGGGGAAAAAAGATGCCAAGAGGTCAACTCAGAAGATTTTGAGCTGAGGAAGACAGGACTGCTTCGTTCTTTCTTAGGTTCTCCTGGCAAGTTCTTCGGTACGAATCTGGCTCCCAGATTCGGTACGTACTGGCCCTGCACTGCTGCCTCTCACACCTACTACACCCTAGAAGACGGGTTCTCAACCTGTGGATCATGACCCCTTTGTGATCACACAAGTTTTTCATAGGTAAGTCATCTAAGACCTTCAAAAACACAGATATTCACCTTATAATTCACAACAATGGCAAAGTTACTGTTACGAAGCAGCAATAATAATAATTTTATGCTTGGGGATCACCGTGACGTGAAGAACTGCACTGAAAGGGTTGAAGTGTTAGGAAGATTGGGAACCGCTGCTTTAGAGTCTCCTGGAGGTAATTCTGGAGGTGGGAACTGGGCGTCACCACTTTGTAAAACTCTCCAAGTGGTGTTCCTACACGTGCGTCCCAGATTGGGCGCGCTGGCATGGCTAATGATGGAGCCTGTTAATCCTTGGTTTTAGAAACTGCCAATTCCCCATAGCCCAAATCTGAGCACATCCCAGAGGAATACCCTGAGCGCAGCCTGGGAATAGATTTACTCACGTGGGTGAGACCCAGAGCCAAGGGCACGCTGTTCTCTAGGACCAGGTTTATCAATTTTCTCCTCCTGGCTAAGGAGAGGGATAGGGAGAGGGACACTGGCTCAGCCTCCAATCTTAGCTCCTTCTGTTCCCTGGCAGCCCAGCTCCTCCTTCAGATGCCCACTGCACTTGGGAGCCACTTCCTCTGCATGGGAGTGCAGCCCAGACCCACCAGGGAGCTCGTTGCCATGACAATGGTGGCATACTGCTCCACAAAACTCACTGGACTCTTCCAACTTCCTGGATGTGGAGAGTTCCTCTCTGTGCCTTGGGAGGATGGGACAGCATGAGACTCACAAGGGAAACAGTTTACTGAGGTCCCCAAAGAAACCAGTTTTCATGAGCCAGGCGTGTGGCCACATACCTAGGATATCTGCGTTGAGGTGGTGGAAGCAGGAGGATCAGGAGTTCAAGACCAGTCAGTCTCCAGTAGGTAGTGAAGTGAGCTAAGGCAGGCCTGGGCTACATTAAACCCTGTCTAGAAAAAAAAAAATTAAAAAATAAAAAGGAAGAAACTAGTTTTCATGAACCACGAGTGATATCTCACACTCCTTGGGGGTTTAAGATAGGATCGCCTTAAGTTCAAAGCTAGCCTGAGCTGCAGAGTGAGACCCTCAGGAGGAAACGAGAAAGCAGCCAGCTTCTCCTGGAGCAAAGCTTCTGTACCGTCCTCATCATGAGGTGTCTGCTGAGGAAACCAGAGAGGAGCCTCAGTCGAGAGATTGCCAGGAAGAAGCAATGGTTCCGAAGACAGCAGAAGAGTTCATCTGTTGCCTGTTGCTGCGGCACCAACTGCTCCAATGTGTTACTGGCGTCAAACACACTCTAGCAGGCAGGGACTCACCAGCAGCTGGGAGCTCCTGGCTTGAGATTTGCAAGCGAATTTCCAGTTCAACAATTTAGTCCGAGACCCAGTCATCTGAGGCCAGATTGGAGCTGACAGATCTGCGTCCAAGATGGCTCGCTCTCTCATAGGGCTGTTGGCCTGAGGCCTCCTTTCTACATGTGGGCTGGTCTGTGGGTATGTGGTGTGACAGTTATTCTCAGCTGTCAGCTTGCTGAGACCCAAAATCACCCGGGAGATGGGTCTCTGTGCATGTCCATGGGAGATTACCTTGATTAGGTTGAATGAGGTGGGAAGACCCGCCCACTGTGGGTGGAGCCATTCACCAGCCTAGGACCTCAACTGTACAAAACAAGAGAATGAACCTAGCACACCCATTTGTGGCTCTTTTCTTCCTGACTGTAGATGCTGCTTCAAGCTCCTGCTTTCTTGACTTCCCCACCATGATAGTGACGGATTGTGACTCCCTCCAGCTATGAGCCAAAATAAACACCTTCACCCTCAAATGGCTATTAGTAGGGGCTTTTATCACAGCAACAGATAAAATAACCCCAACAGGTGGCAGAGGGGTCCTCATAGCATATGGCTGTCTGGGAGCACCGAGACAGAGTGCTCCCAAAGCCAGCAGGACAGATATGCCTACAATGCTTTAGATTAAGTCAGCCCTAGGCAGGGACTGTACAAGAGCAGAAATATCAGGAAGTGAGCATCCTTGACAGCCATCTTGGGGGGAAGTTACTTCAAGGGGAAAATCCTTTCTCAGTCATAGGATCTCTAAGCATGGCAGTGCAGGTATTCCCTTCCAAGGAAACCCACAGGGCAAGTAGAAACTGCAATCCAGTACAGCCTGCCAACCCAGGCAGGTGCACTTTTCATAACATCTCTGTCTATGGAAGGCCATCTGCACTGTTCCCACATAAGTGCACTCTGTGTCTCAACCTCAGTTTATCAGGATGCTATAACATCTGAGTAACCACAAGAAAATACAGCTTTAAAAAAAGAAAGGAGTATTGATCCATATTAATGAGATGTTCAGAGGGAGGAAGCTTCAGGCGAGGCTGGATCTCGCAGCTTAAGCATAGCTGTGGCAGTCCTGCTGACCCTTCATGTCCATCCATTTTACCAAACTCTGCATCAGCTTCACTTTCCTAGAGCTCTCTTGTTACCATGGTACCTGGCTGCTCCAGCCCTGCCTGCTGATTCTCAGCCTTGTTAAGGAAGTTTCCAGAAGCATTTGGATTTTTTTTTTTTTTCTGAAGTGCTGGGATTGAACTTAGAACCTTCTGGACAGCAAGAAAATGTTCAATCACTGAGATGTTTCTTTTTTTTTTTAATTTAAAACAGGGGTTGGTAGAGGACTGGAGAGATGGCTCAGAGGTTAAGAACACTGGCTGTTTGTCCAAAGGTCCTGAGTTCAATTCTCAGCAACCACATGGTGGCTCACACCATCTATATTGAGGTCTAGTGTCCTTTTCCAGTGTGCAGGCAGAATGCTGCATAAATAAAAAAATAAATAAATCTTAAACAAAAATGACAAAGGTTGGGAAAAATGGCTCAGTGGTTAAGAGTATGGGTTACATTCACAAAAGACCTGTGTTAGGTCCTTAACACTCAAAATGGTGCCATCCGACCACCTACACCTCCAGCCCCAGAGGATCTGATGCCCTCTTGTGGCTTCGAGGGTACTTGCACTCACATGCACATACGCAAACATGGATACATGTATTAACTATTAAAAAAATAGATATTAACAAAATTTTAATTCCAGAACATGGGAGATAGAGGCAGACAGATCTCTGTGAGTCTGAGGCCAGGCTGCTCTACATAAAGAGTTCCAGGACACCCAGAATTACACAGTAACCTCAAAAATTTTTTGTATGTGGGGGGAGACAAGGTCTCACTAAATTGCTTAAACTGGCCTTGACTTCCTTGTGTAGCCTAAACAGGCCTTGAACTTGTAAGCCTGCTGCCTCATCCTGCCCAGTAACTGGATTTATGGACCTGTGACATGAAGTCCATCTACAGGGCCATTAAGGATAAATAGTTTCAAGATGGATTCTCTTTGACCTTTTTCTAGAAGTTTATTTGTTCTGAAACAAGGTCTCACTATGGAGTCCTAGATATATTGGAAATCAGTATGTAGACCAGGCTGGCCATGAACTCACAGAGATCCTTAGGCATCTGCCTTCCAAATGCTGGGGTTAAAGGTGTGCACCCCTATGCCTCACTTTAAAGATTTCTTTACTTTTTATTTTATGCTTGTTTGCTCAACACACATATACCTGATGCCCATGGGAAGGGGGAGTCATACCTCCTAGACCTGGAGAAACGGACAGTTGTGAGCCACCACGGGGATGCCAGGATCATGTGGCATCTCTTGAGCCTGGGTCCTTTGGAAGAGAAGCAAGTGTTCAGCTCCCATCCCTCCTACACCTTGAACTTTTATTCTGACCTAGAATGGAAAAATATACTGGCTGCTTTAGCTTGCACTGTATGTTCATTCTGGCTCTGTTCTATCCAAGAGAATGAGTGAGTGAGTGAGAGACAGACAGACAGACAGACAGACAGACAGACAGAGACAGGGAGACAGAGAAAGACAAAGAGAGACAGAGAGTTCCATGTGTGAGTACAGGTACACAGGGTGGAAGGCAGGGGATAATTTGGGGGAGTCCATTTTCTCATTGCACAGTAGGTTCCTGGGATTGAACTCAAGTTATCAGGGTAAGTCCACTCAGCAGTCTGGCCAGACCAGCCACCACACGTGTCTGCAGCCTTTCTCATATGCCATGTTGCCTTGTAAGAAAACTTTCTGTAAAGAAACTCTGGACACTTTAATCCCAGCCCCTTGAGAGTCTGATCACAAACTCAAGGTCAGCCAAGGTCAACCTGGGCTACCTAGTGACTCCAAGTCAGCCTGGACAAGTTAGTGAGACTGTTTCAAAACAAAAAGTTGGAGATACAGTTCAGTAGTGGACTGTTTGCCCAGCATATATGAGGTCCTGGATTCAATTTTCTGTACTGCAAGATTAAAATTAAAGTAGAAGAGAAAGAAAAGGGAGGGAGAGAGACAGGAGAGCAGGCGAGGGGAGGGGACAGGAAAGGGTAGTTTAAAATCTGGAAATGGCTCCTTTTAGAATCTAGCTGTTAGGCATTAGCCATTTTATAGCTTTGCTGTTGCTACAACAGAATAGTTGTGACTGGGTAATTTATAAAATAAAATAAAACAAAACAAAAAAACAGAGGTCCTAGTAGCTGGCTTCATTGAAGGATATTGGTTACAAAATTTGTGACTTGGACAAACATTGAAGTCATGAAGGGTCCAGAAATGGATCGCTAATTCCAGCTCACTGGTGTTAAATATTTCAGCTCTTATACTTCTACAGGTAGAATAAACTGTGTACCGGCCACATACAGAGGCATTGCTTTGTTGGTCTTATAACTCAACTTAAGGCCTAAGAAAGAAATCTGGTTCTGAAAGCAAAGTAAGTGGATTCTAAAATATCTGACCTCATATGGAAACCGCATGCCTGAAAAGGCTAATGTCATGTCATCATGTAATACTCTATTCATACAGTGAAGTGTGAATCTGGAAAGGAGGAAAAAGGTCAAGTTAGCTCATAGTTGAGAGTCTGGGAAGGTCAAGAGCATAGCCTGACACTCGCTCAGAGCCTCAGTGCTGGGAAGCTAGTCCTAAAAAACATACCGATTCTCTAGCCAAGTGGTTCTCACCTGTCTCTGCCTCCCAAGTGCTGGGATTAAAGCTGTGCACCATCACTTCCTGTCTAAGGTTTCAAATTTTTAACTATGTTTATATGTGTGTGGGTTTATGAACATGAGTGCAATGCTCCTGGACTTCTGAAGAAAGCTTCAGATTCCCGTGGGGCTAGAGTTAGAGGAAGTTCTGTACTCCCTATATGGATGCTGGGAACTAAACTTGGGTCCTCTGGGAAACAGCAAGTGCTCTTAACTACTGGGCCATCTTTCCAGCTCTCAGGAAGCCTTTTAACAGTCGTCAAATTCTCCCTCATTTGGAACCTTATCAGTTCTACCATTCGATGTTTTTTTTTTTTTTAATTCTTTATTACTTACACTTTATTCACTTTGTATTCCCCCTGTGGTTCCCTCTCTCCTCCCGTCCCAATCCCTCCCTTCCTCCACCCTCTGAATGCATGCCCCTCCCCAAGTCCACTGATAGGGGAGGTCTTCTTTTCCTTCCTTCTGATCCTAGTCAATTAGGTCTCATCAGAAGTGGCTGCATTGTCTTCTTCTGTGGCCTGGTAATGCTGCTTCCCCCTCAGGGGGAGGTGATCAAAGAGCAGGCCAATCAGTTCATGTCAGAGACAGTCCCTGTTCCTATTACAACAGAACCCACTTGGATACTGAACGATGGTTCTTAGCATGGCACCCTTTTGCAGCCTCCCTTGCACAGCCCTTCCTGTATAACCTGTGGGTAATTCTTCTCCAAGACAGCAAAGTCAGCTCGTGGGGCCCAAAGTTCTGGTTCAGGCTGGGGGAATGGGGTTCTCCTAGCTTCATTGTCCCCCAGATAGATGCAGCTGCTTGCTGTCACTCTCCACGGCTCCCTCCTTCCCCTGTCAGGGTCCCTGTCTGTACAGTACTTTACCAAGACTGATGAGTTTGTGAAATGCTGCATTCTAAAATCTGGCTCTGTGGAATTTTGCAGGAGCAATGGCTTCTATTTTTAAAAGGCTGTTTGTGTGTTTCCCCCCCCCCCCTCTTCTGATCATTATCACGTGAAATTTGTACTCAAGGGAGCAGTTTGGAAAGCCCAGCTGCAGCGTGGAGACTTCCCGAGCTGTGTGGAGTTAGGTGAGGGTTGCCTAAAGTGGGATCTTGTCTTCTGATGCTCTGGTGGTTCCTTAAATAACATAGGGAGATATGAGCATTGAGGGCGAACATTGGCTTGACTGTTTCACGTGTAGGGAACCCATCGATTCAGGAATACAGTTGCTGTGACAAGATGAGACTAGATAGTTCTCGTTGGTTCCATATTGGATGATTCAAAGAAAAAAAAATATCCCGTATGCTCAAATTAGGCTAAATCACAGCCTTGGCTTTGTTTCCTGTGATTAGCTATAATAGGTTAATATAAACTTGGTGGTTGAAAACAAAGTATCAGCGCTCTGCTACAGTTGGGGAAGCCAGAACATAGAAGCCAGTTGACTCTGGTGATGTGAAGACGCTGGGACATCACTGAACCTTTCATAGGCGCCAGGACCCCTGCCCCAACACCTCTGCAAAGACACCGGAAGCCTGAGCAATGAGTCTTTTTCCCTGAATGCGTCCTCTAGTGTCTTCAAGGGAATGTAGGCTGCCATCAGAGGGCAAAGCCAATTCTCTATCAGGCAGTAGAGACCCCCAGAGGAAGGGAACTTTCATCTCTCAGCTCCCGTGGAGGCTACCAGCGTTCCTGGATGCGTGGCTGCACTGCTCTCGCGCGTGGTCTGTGTGTGTGCGTGTGTGTGTGTGTGCGTGTGTGTGTGTGTGACATGAACATGTTTATGTGCACTTGTCCATGTGGGTACCTGTGTATATGCATGGGTGTGGAGGCCAGATGTTGACATAGAGAGTCTTCCACAGTCTACCTTACGTCTACAGCACCTCTCACTGAACATGGAGCTCATTGATTCAGCCAGCTCCAGGGATCTACCTGTCTCTTCCTTTCCACAATCGGGATTACAGATGTCTGCTGCCATGGCTGAAGACCCAAACTCAGGTCCTCATGCTTGCGAGGCAAACACTTTACTCACCGAGGCTTTCCCCCAACCCCCAGGGCTCTCATAAAGAGGCAAAGAGGCAGGAGGATGGTGAATTTAAGGTCAGCTTGGGCCATGCACTGAGACCCTGTTACTAAAACAACCACAACAAAAAAAGCCAAAACCAACCAGGGAAGCAAGCAACCCAAGGGTCCGGGATATAGCTCAGTGCAGAGGCAAGACCGTGAGTTTGAGCTGCTGTGTTGCAAAACAAAACAAAACAAACAAAACAAAACAAAACAAAAAAACAACAAAAAGGATATATGTGGTGGCATTTGGTACCTACCCTCAAATCCCAGGCCAACCTCCACATTCTAGGATCCTTTCTCAGTACTGTCCTCAAAGGCTTGCTCCTTCCTTCCTTCCTTCCTTCCTTCCTTCCTTCCTTCCTTCCTTCCTTCCATCCTTCCTGTCTTCCTTCCTTTTTTTATATGAAATAAAACATGCGACCAGAATTAGTATGCCTACTGCAGTGACCCGGAAAGTTTTCACAGCATAGAGCAAGCTAAGAAGTATGACTTCAGCTGGTACACGGGCATGCACATACAGTCCCTACCCTTTGGGAGGAAGCCAAAGGAGGGTTGGTTGCATCAGCTTAGGTATTCATGGCCAGCTTGGGCCTCTTGGTAAGATCCCATCTAAAAAACAAACAAACAAACAAACAAACAAACAATTTTTATTTTATATGTGTGGGTGTTTTGCCTGCGTGTATGTCTTATGTACCACAAGCATGCAATGCGTTCAGAAGGCAGAGGAGGGTGTCAGGTCCCCTGGAGTTACAAATGCTGGGAATCAAACTTGTGTGCTGGAAGACCAGCCAGTGCTCTTAACTAATGAACCATCTCTCCAGTCCCAAGCAAAATGCTTCTCTATTTGTAGACTCCCTGCTCCTCAGGGAGGGTTCTAACTGTGTAGCTTAGGTTTTACCCTCGGCTGCAGCCGCTGATTCCCTGAAGACACCTGGGGAAGGACTTCAGGACTCAGGCCCCTGCAGTCTTGGCAGAAGAAACATGGAGAAGGAACATCCTTGCCATAGCCTAGAAGTCTCAAGTTGGGTTCATCACTGGTGACATACGTTGGTGACAGGCAATACAGAACACAGAGCATCACCATTTACTCTACTAATTATGTTAATTTTCAGGCAAGCTCTTACTACATAAGCTACATTAGCCTCAAAATTGAAATGCTCCTGCCTCTACTTCCTGAGGGCTGGGATTTCAGGTGTGTATCAGCACACTTGGCTGAAAACATGACTTTGAAGTTCCCGGGTTCAAATGGCTCTCTTACTCCATCCAGATCACAGCCTTGGGGCCCCACCTCAGACTCTCTCTCTGTATTTATTTAAATTGCTTTTGAAATGTTAATCACCTCATGTTAATAAACAAAGTAATTATTCTTGATGTTCCACGCGGGCGCCATTTATTAAAGAGAGCCGATATTATTCATGATTTCACCAGGAAACTCGAGATCCATGAGCAGGCTAATGTGCTCTTCTTATGAAATTACCAGGACATTTTCCTGTTGCATAATCAGTAAATTAGAATCGAGATTATCACATTTGGGGGAAGGTGCGGGAGCCACTTCTCCCGGATCTGATTAGTGCATTCACAGCAGGAGCTTTCTCTTGCAAGGCTTTGGGGAGGGTGGTTAGCAAAAAAGGATGGGGGGGGGGGGCTTTACCAACCAAACTCCGTGTAGCTTGGCAAGTTGTGGAGAAGTGTGCAAAAACAGCAGGCCCACATGTGTGTGTGTGTGTGTGTGTGTGTGTGTGTGTGTGCCTGTGCAGGTGCAGCTTTTACTGGGATCTGCTTTGTCGAGACACAGGTTTACACAACCTCAGGCCTCCTGCCCACCTTCTGAACATCTGTGCAGGCCTGCTGTTGTTCTCGTGTTGTGGACACCCGCCAAGAATGGTTCCTCTGGCTGAGCCATCTGGCTGAAAGGACTGAAGGAGCCAGAGATCCACGAGGCCTGACGGGCCCTGTCCACACCCTGTTTGAGACAGGGTTTCAAGTAGCTGAGGCCAGCCTTGAACTTTTGACCTTTCTACATATACCTTCCTATTTTTTACCTCCCAAGAGCTGGGATTACGGAAGTGTGCCACCACGACCAGCTTTTGTTTTTATTTTGCTTTATCAGACCAAATCTTTTACTGTAGCCCAGGCTAGCCTGGAACTCACTATGTAACCCAGACTCATCTCAAATGTATGCCAATTCCCCTGCATCATCATCTCCAGCACTAGGATTACAGGGGTGTACCACGACCCCGAACTCACAGGCCTTTCTTTTGGCAGCTTATTCCCAAGCCCCACCAGGATGAGAGATGCTGGCTGGCTCTGCATTCCTCCCGAAGGGCCTCCATCACTGCTGGTCCCTCTGCCTACTTCCTACTGATCTTTAATTTGCTAAAGGAGCAATGAGAGCCTCTCCTCGTGTTTCGGCAGCAGTTCTGTTATCAGACATCACACTGCTTCCTGGAGGCAGCCACGAGGAAGTGGGGTGCAGTTGAAGAGAGACCTGAGGGGAGGAAGACGTGGATGGTTTGAATCGTGAGAGTTTTCAGTACCGAAACTGGGAGCAGTGAGGCACCAGAGCTCAGGTCCAGCCACCTAAGCAGTCCCCTCCGGCCCCCACAGGCCTCATCTGGGCCTTTTCTGGTTTTCTAAGGCATTCACTATTCGGCAAAACCATGGTGTGCACAGAAATGGACTCTGGAGCCCACCTGAGGCGTGGCTCTGTCCTGTGATAACGTTACCTGTCAACTTGACAGAATATAAAATGGCCCACAAGATGGACCTCTGGCCGCACCTGTGAGGGATTATTTTGATTGTCTTAATTGATATGGGAAGGCCTATGTAAATATTCAGACTCATTTATTTTATTGTATGTGTCTGAGTGTTCTGCCTGCACGCATCTGTGTGCACCATATATGTGCCTGGTACCTGTGGCTGGCGGAAGGCAGAGCGGCAAGCCCCTGGACTGTGAGCCACCATGTGGGTGCTGAGAGCCAATCCCAGTCCCACTTCAAGAGCAACAAGTGCTTTTAACCCTTGGGCTAGCTCTCCAGCCTGGAGGACCCATCTTAATTATGGACAGGGCCATTCACTGGGCTGGGGAGAATGGACTGCCTAAAACAGGAAGCCAGCTGAGCACTTGCTTGCATTTCTCCATCCTTCTGTTTCCTGGTTGTGAGTGCTCTCTCAGCAGCTGCTTCGAGCTCTCGCCTTGCCTTTCCCGTCAGGATAGCTGTGCCCTTGAACTGCGAACTTCCCTACGTTGCTTCCCTTAGAGTGTTTCATCAGACCGACGAGAAAGCAGCTAAGACACCTTCTCAACAAAAACGGGGACACCACCTCCCTATTGAAGTTATAAGTAAGCGCAGACAGAAGGACCTCGGGCTCCCGTGCATCTTAGTCTGCCTGGGGTATGACAGCAAAATCTTCAGACCATGAAGTTCATAAACAACAGAAATTTATTTCTTAAAATTTCCAGGAGCTAGGAAGTCAAGATCAATGTGCCAGTACATTCCATGTCTATTGAGGGCCCAACCGTTCCTCACGGTGGAAGAGGCCAGATCTAGTCACAGCTAAAGGCCCACTTTTTACTATCAACTCGTTACGGCTTTAGGTTCAGCACATGAATGGGAGTGTGCCACACTGAGACCCAGCGGGCCAGTCTCCCCACCCCCACCACCCCAACCCACTGCTGTTGACACCCTGCCTGTCCCTATGGTGGCTCCAGCACAGAAATCATATTCCAGCGTTAGTTAGCGTTGCTAGTCCCGTCTTCACCTAGCTCTACTCTGCCTTCTTGGCTTTGCAGGCGGGCACTGCTGCCCTCCACCTGGGCACCAGCTTGAAGAGCAGGGATTCGACTAGAGGATGAAATAGTCCCACGCGTGGGTAATCGGACAGGAGTCTTAGCTTGAGAGGACCTTGGTGGCCATACCCGAGGAACATCTTGTCTGTTGCCCTACCTTGGACTTTGGATGGGGGATAAGAGGCGGGGTGGGTGGGGTGGACCGTGGGGGTTTGGAAACCTTGAGTGCCCCCTGCTGGCCAGAGCTGAGAATGTAAACAAAGGACCTAAAGCTGTTCCAACATTCTACGCTACTCCTCTAGGTTCTGGGCCTGCTCTACAAACCTGGCTCTTGCTCTTCTGTTTTGTTTTGGGCCTCTAAGAAAGCTGGGGGACTCTTGCTAGAGGCTATAGACTAGCCTCTGCTGTAGTCTCCAGTTTAAAAGTAAAAGGAAGTTTTATTACTTGGTAGAACTTGAACATCTGACTTGACATGAAAACCTAGACTTGGGGTTTCTCTTAAAAATGTGCTCTGATGTCAAGCTCAGACTCCTGTGTGGTTACTGTAGCTAGAACAGTTTAAGACTGGCTTATTGTTTGTCTATTTGTGTGTGTGTGTGTGTGTGTGTGTGTGTGTGTTTGTGCCTGCACATGGGTGTGCTCAGAGGTCAGGCAAGGGTGCTGAGTATCCGTATCTGTCTTCACCTAGTGAAGCTAGCAGGCTCCGTCGACCTTCCTGCCTCTGCTTTCTGTAGGAAGTTGGGGTGCAGGTATGCACAGGATAAGCAGAGTGTTATATGGGTACTTGGATCCAAACTCCAGTCCTCATGGTTGAGAAGCAAGTATTCTTAATCACAGAGCCATCTCTCCAGCCCCTGGGGAGAGTGGTTATGAAGTATGGGAAAACTCACAGCCTCACATTGCTTACGGTCTGACAAAGAGGTGGTGGGATAGAAACTTGAAGTACATTATAACGGGTGGGTGGCTGGGCCAATCAGAGGATGCTAGATCATGCAATGCTCATAGACCACTCAAAGGACAGTAGCATTTATTCTGAGTGGGTGAGCTTTGAGGGAGCCAAGGTCATAGCCCTATTTTTTAAATGATTATTTTTATTTATGTGTATGTGTGAGAGCCTGCATGAGTTTATAGGCACCGAGAGTGTTCAAATGCCCATGGAGGCCAGAAGGCATCAGATTCCCTAGAACTGGGGTTACAGGCAGTTGTGAGGGGCCTAGCATAGGTGCTGGGACTTGAACCCAGGTCCTCTGCAAGAGCAAGGAAGAGCTCTTGCTGGCAGAACCATTGCTCCAATCTCATAATTGTATTTACTGTGTAACAAGTAGAAGGTGCGAACAGAGCCATGGTTCCCATTAGGCTGTTCTTCTGACTGAGGTGAGAGATGAGCAGAGCGCAGACCAGAGGGCTACTGTTGAAGCTGCAGCTACTGCACAGAAGTGAAACCCTCCAGCACAAATTGAACACCTCCTCTTTCTCATACCGCTCAAAGTCTTCTCCGACCCAGGCAGAGGGTCCTTCGCGGCAGCCTCCTCAGCTGCAGACTGAGCCACCGTTTGCTGGGACTGAGGGTCTCCTTCAGCTTCCTCACAGAGGAAGACAGTGCTCATAGCCTCAGTGTAGCGAAGTTGTAGGTGGAACTGTACTACCTTTTGCAAACATGTAAATCTATCACGTATCCTGTCTTCTCTCTCCCGTCCATCCCCATCCCCACCTGCTCAGATTACCTCGGTCCCTCACACCTTCACTCCCATCACATGTCTGTCACCCACTTCAGCCCTGAGACTTTCTCAAACCCTGAGCCTGATAGAGCTTTGCACTCACCAGCTACCTGCTCTCCCCAGTCTCGCTGTGGATATATCGCAGGGAGAGTCAAGGATGTTTGGACCACAAATCCCTAATCCTGGCTCTAGGATCCTGGCAGCAGTCATCACATAAATTTTCCAGCAAGAGGCACATCCGCATAATTAAGCCAAAGATATCGCAGCCTCAGACACATGCAAAGAGGGCAGGGCTGGAAGAAGGGCACTATTCATCAACGCCTCATCATAAATTCAAGTTGAAGGGCTGAAACAAAACATGCTTGCTTCCCAACCCCAGCAGCTGGGCCCCTCACCGAAACCCCAAAATCACTGCAGCTCAACTCCACATCTGGGCAAGAATAAAAAATAATAAGGATTTAAAAGGAACAGACGCTGGGTAATTACCAGTTGAAGGGCGGATCAGGAATATAAATTTTCTGAGAGCTTAAAGACAGAAATATGCATCGGCACATGGGTCTTAGGACTGCAAATTCCACCCAGCTGTGGCCACTGCTCTTCCGCATTGTGACTAATATCCAGTTAGCAGATGCACTTTGCTTGCAATGAACGTAATTATGTTCAGGTTGACATGACCTGAAGCAGGCTACTAAATTTTTATTTGTTCCACATCAGCTGTGGAAGAAAATGTCCAAGAGGATTTTTGATGCTGAGCACAGCACCAAAGAACATTGGGAAGAATGTTGTTGTTTTGTTTTGTTGTTGTTTTGTTTTGTTATTGTTTTCATTTTGTTGTGTTGTTTTGTTGTTGTGTTGTTTTGTTATTGTTTTTGTTTGGTGGGGCTGGTCCTAGCTCTGTTGTCCCGGGTGATTTCAAGCACAATCGTTCAGGGCGATCCTTCTGCCTTAACTTCCCAAGTAGCAAGGTGACAGTGTTTTTCTTACCTGCTCAGCTCAGAGCATTGTATCCAGAGTTGGGTTTGAGAGCTATCTCATCCAGGGCTGGAGCAATGGCTCGGTGGCTGAGAGCCGGTGCCTTCCTGATGCAGAGGATGTGGGTCTGGAGAGCTCACTAGGCAGCTCACAACCACCTGTAACTCCAGTTCCAGGGAATCTGCCGCCCTCCTCTGGCCTCTGTGAGTACCTGTGCACACGTGGTGCGCATAAATTCAGGCAGGCACACACAAAAACCCATAAATAAAATTAATAAATAAACCTTATTTTAAAAGCTTTATTTCATTCGTGTATTCATTACACGATTCTAGGCATGATTTAATCCTCTAAGCTTGTGAAAAACTCTGGAGAAGAATATAAAATCCATCTCACACAATTAAATTGGGAAATATGAGCTGACAACCCAGTCATGGGGTGGGTTGATGGGGGGGAATCATTTCTTCTGAAGATAAGGGGAGGGAGGATAGGGAGAAGAGAGTGGAAAGGAGGGATGTGGGGGAGAGGAAGGGGCTACTGCTGGGATGTAAAATGAATATATAGATTAAAAACAAATTGACAATAAAGAAAAAGAAAAGCCAGTCATGGTCTGGTGAGATCGCTCAGTTACTAGAATCCGTGCCGTACAGACGTGAAGACCGTTTCCACATCCCACACTTAAGCAAAGAAGGAGAAAGCTAAAGCCAGGTGTGGTGGCACATGCTGGGACCCTGGTGCCGCAGAGGCAGGGACGGGGGCTTCCAGGGCTCGACAGCCCATGTAGCTGCTGGGTGGGCTCCAGGCCAACAGGAGGCTAGAGCTGGGCTGGAGAGATGGCTCAGTCCTCCTGCAGAGGACCCGAGTTCTGTTTCCAGCACCTCTGTAGGTAACTCACAACCACTATAACTGTGGTTCCCAGGGATCCATGCCCTGTTCTGACTCTATAGGTACCTACACATATGTGTGCATACACACAGACTTACACATATGCACTTAAGTAAAAATAAAATGAATCCTAAAGAAAAAATATAGTAAACAAGGTGGGGGGTGGTGAGACAGCTCACTGCCTAAGGGTCCCTGAGCCTGACAGTCTGAGCTGAGTCCCCAGAAACCATGTTGGAGGGGAGACCCCACTTCTGCAAGTTGTTTTCTGACCTTCACATGTGCCGTGGAAATGCACATTTACACACACACACACACACACACACACACACACACAGATGAGAGAGAATATAAGTAAATTAAAAATTAAACATTCTGACAATGTGCACAGTGCCCAAGAACCAACACCCAAAGCTGTCCCCTGGCATCTCCACAGGTACTTGTAGCAGCCACAAAGAAGAGACAGGAAAATTACGTTGGGGCAGGAAGCCCAGGAAGCCGGCTCACTGAGCTAGGACTCTCCTGTGGAGGTCAGGGACCAGGCCTGGGGGCAATTCTCACCTTACTGAGATTCTTTGTGCCATCCTTGAGCTTTCATGGATGCTTGTATTTCAGCCTCCCACCCCACCAACCCCCAGGGAAACCGAGGTTACAGATGCTGTGCTGCTGTGTCCAGCTTTTACGTGGGTCCCCACGCTTGCATGGCAAACATTTATCTTCTGAGCGTAAGATGCCATTTTCAGTAACAGCAGCTCCCGATCGGGGCCAGAGCTCAGGCCTTTGGGTTGTGGCAATGCTGGGGAGTGAGCGCCACAGTCTTCTTCTCTGGACTGTGAGCTCAGTAACTGGCCCCACCTCAGGAATCGCTCTCCACAGGGGCTTCCACTCTCCTCTAGAGACTATTGCAGACAGTGATGGCCATGTGAGCTGACTGTGGAGGCTCGTGGAAGAAAGCCTTATACACTGCTACAAGGCTGCCGGGAATGGTGTGTGTGTGCCTGTGTATGGTGTATGTGGTGTGTGTGTGTGTGTGTGTGTGTGTGTGTGTGTGTGTGTGTGTGTATGTGGGTAGTATGTGTGTATAGTGTGTGTGGTGTATGTGGGTAGTATGTGTGTATAGTGTGTGTGTGTGCTTGTGAGAGTATGTGAGTGTGTGTGTGTGTGTGTATGGTGTATGTGGGTAGCATGTGTGTGGCATATGTGGGCAGTGTGTAGATGTGGTTTATGTGACCAGTGTGTGGGTGGTATGTGTGTGTAATGGTATGTCTGTTTGTGTGTGTATGTGTGTGTGTGAGAGAGAGATGTATGGCATATATGGACAGTGTGTGTGAGGGTGGGTGTGTAGTGTGTATGTGTGTGTGAGGTGTGTGTCTCACAGGGCCTTGGGCATGCTAGGCAAGCACTCTTCCACCGGAAGCTTAAAGCTTGTTTGCTCATGTCTAACCTCATCTATTCTCTTGGGGGGGTGGGGTTTGCGGATGAGAGACAGGGACTGACTTAGGAAGGAGTGTCCTGTTCCGCATGAACAGAACCATGTCTGATCTGAGGGTCCATGTCATAAGCTGCCTACTGTGTGGCTGAAGCCGAGGTCATGGAGCTTCTGTCAAATGTCAAGTATCTGTGGTTTGGGCAGCTTGGACAGCTAACAGCCATGGAAGGAGCTGCATTTGCTTTGGGTGCTGCCACGGGTGAGGGCCAGGAAGGCAGCGTGGAATCAGAATTTCAAGCACAGTGTTAGGTCATGTCAAGAGGATCCCCCAAGACTCTAGGAGACATCCCCACCCCCAAGCCATGCAGGAAGGAATCGGGCAGCAGGAAAGTTCTGTACTTCGGTAATAGCTATCCAGAAAGCCTCTTCTACCCCACTGTGGCCCCACATTTGCCCTGAGCCCACCCACATCGGCTTGGACCACGGTCTGCAGGTAGGAGAATGACCCTCTTTAAGCATCCCTGGGAACTGAACAGCCTAGGGACAGAACTGAGAGTGGGCAGGGAAGGCGTGCCAGGAAGATTCAGGGAGCAGGTAGGTGGTCTTAAGAACCCCAGGCAAGCTGTGTGTTCTTTGAGCGACGCTGACTGAGTAAGTGGATCTCAAATGCAAGATTTCTCATCTCTGCAATGATCCTCTGTTCATAGTGAGGTGAGATGAAAGGGAATGCACTAAAACCTCGTGGTACATTGCCTGCTACAGGGCAGGCACTGGATAACCTCTTATTGCTGGTAGAGAATAGCAGCATATTTCAGAAAGAAATGCGTGCATTCCTTAAAAATCAAAGCAGTAATGTCGAGAATGCCGTTTTTTTCTGACTGGAGGGGTGCGCCTACTAAGTGGAACTCGCCGTGTATTTGCTGATAAAAGGGCAGCAGGCAGGCCAGGGACCACAGTATCGGGCATTGAGACAAGTGTCATATAAGGCCCTTCTCACATTGTCCTTTCAGCCCTCACAGAAGAGAGGACTGTTGTCTCCATTTTCCAGGGAGAAGCCATTGAGTGCGTGGGTGAAGGTCGTGTGGTTAATTAGAGCAGAGCCCTGAAAATCAAGCTCCTCCGGCAAGCTGTTTGCCAGCCAGCTGAATTCCAGAGGCCAAGGCCAAGTAAAAATCATCGATTTGTTTTTTTAAATATATAAAAAAAAATTGTAGTGAGTGGAGATGCTAAATGCAGTTTATTTCAGATTAGGGGGCAAAGGGGGGGAAGCTGTGGTGTGTTCTTGCTGTAAAGGATATGACAGCAGGTTCTGAGTCAGGAAACAAACAAGGGGATACTGAGGACCCAGGAGAGAGGACACCATCCTAGCACTACCCTCGGCCTTATTGGTGAACACTCTCGGGGAGAATCAGGACTGGTTCCTCAATCCATCCTCACTCAGGAACAAGTAGAATTATCTAGCCGCTACCTAGAAGCTTCTGAGGAAGTTTTCATTTGAATGAGCCATCCTGAGGGAGGGAGAGAGACAGAGAGACAGAGAGACATTAGTGTTTGTGTGCAGGTGTTTGTAGTTACAAGTGGTTATTGATGGGTGTCTTTTCTCAATCACTTACTGTTTGGGACACCATCTCTCACTGAACCTGGTAATCACCATTTTGGCTAGGCTGGCTGGCCAGCAAGGCCCCTTAACGCTTTGCCTCCACAGTGCTGAGATTAGACACCTGCCACGATGCCCAGCTTTTATGTGCATTCTGGTGATCCAAACTGAGTTCCTTATTTTGCTGAGTGCCAACCCTGGCTCCTATGTTTTAGACACCATGCATCACCCAGAATCTTTCTGTGGATGGTACTCAAGGTCAGCATCAATTATGGCTACAGAAGCCAAGGTTCTTCATGGCAGAAAAGTGTGAGCAGAAATGGATGGATGTACTTCCAGATCTTTATTCCTCTCCAATTCCAGAAAGGCTGAAAAGCCACACTTGGCTGGTGCATTCCAGGGACAACTCAGCCGGTCAGCCATACTGCAGGGCTGTGTGGCTTTTCAGTTCTCTCTGAGAAGGTGCTGGTGGCCTCTCTTCAAGATAATGTGGGAGTGAAGATAAGCATGCCTGTGTGGAGGGAGAGAAACGGACCACAGGTCTGTAAAGTGTGGAGGCTAGAATGGTGCATAAGACTCCCTTTTTACAAGTCTCATTTGTTAGGAGAGTAAGCCACGACCGTACTTAAAACGTATTGAGCTGAAAGAGTTAAGAAGTCATTACCGCCATCTAAATGTATCATCCCCGAAAAGAAACATCATGAATCTGGTGGTATAGACCATCACCCCAGCATTCAGGGGTGATATGGTTCAGGAGGTGTGGTTCAGAGGAGTCCAAGTTCAAAGCTCGCCTGAGCTACACAGAGAGACCCTGTGTGTTAGGCAGGGCTCGCTCAAAGCACAGCCCTGCAGAACGAGTACATGCTAAAGGAGGATTTGTTGGGTTAGCTTACGTAGTGCCCCCTGGGTACTATGGCTGGTGATACATTGGAGTCACTGAGGACCTGGTGGCTGCTCAGTCCAAGGCTGATGCCTCAATACTCCCAATCTGCCCTCATGGTCTGGGTGATTCCGGGAGAGCCATCGGCTTTTGGTGCACATTGGAAGGCTGAAGAAGCTGGGTTCTGACGCAGGAACAACAGACTTGTTACGCTCTCGAGTGAGAAAAGAAAGTAGGCGTGCAAAAAAGCACCTGCTTTCTCCTGGGGCCTCCTTACACATGGGCTGCCACCAGCAGGGGATGGCTACCATAGGGGATAATCTTATTTCCTCATTTGGTTCTCTCATGAAGTGCCCTTATGTAGACTTACCTCAGAAGCCTGTCTTTATTGGATTCCAGATCCAATCAAGTTGACAGCTGGGATCAACCATCTTTTTTTTTTTTTTTTCAATGCAGTTTATTCAGGAACCTTGAACAATCATCTGACCCTGGGGAAAGCCAGCCCACAGCTTAAATAGCCTCTGGGTAGCCAACCCCAGCATGCCACATGGGCAATGCAGATAGGTCCACATACATGGAAGCAAGCCAGATCTTTGGCCTTAGCCAAATGTGGAATTGTTCCTGAGAGGGAGCACTCACCATCGGGAAGGTGGAAGGCGGAAACCAGCTCCATCTTTAAGGCACAGCATTCCGCAGCTCTCTACAGTTCCCCCTTTTACTTTTAGACGCATCAGGCAAAAGTAGAGGTCTGATCTCTGATATTAGAAATAAATTGGGACTTTGTACTGATGTTCATTTAGGTGTCATCCACCCAAAGAGCATCAGACCCATCCGATACCTTTTTCTCAGAGGCGGGACCTGGGGCATCAACCCGCATGCAATCAGATATGCTCTTCTCTGGGTCGAAAGCGGCTGACCCTGAGTGTAGTGCTTAGCCTCGCATCCTGAGTGTAACATTTTAGCTTTTTATGGTAGCCAACCATGCTTGGGGAGACTGTCCTGCTTCAATGGCTGTAAAGGCCTGAATGGTCATGGCTGTATTACACTGTTGTGAGACTCTAATCTTGCATATATACCACAGGCAAACCAAGGAGACCAACACCAGAAGACCTGCTAACGCTCCCATGCCCGCCCCTTCCTTCAGATGAGTCATGGCTGCGGCAATCCATGATGATAATCCTGTGGCTAGTCCTGCGTCCACTCTGGTAGAATTTACCATGGCAATGGCCACTCTCAGCTGCTCCATCATAGTATCGAATTCTCCAGTCCAATTACCTAAAATATAGCTCGACAATTGTTTAGACAGATTTGCAGCACAGGAAAAATTCTCATGTTGTATGCTAGTGACTCAAAGTCCAGCATATTTTCATTGACAGCCAAGTTGAGCCATTTGCCATAGGGTATCAATTTGCTCCTGCACGAGGTCAATCTTCTGATTGAACACCATCAGGCTTCCTTTTAGTTGAGCATTAATTCCTTTTTGTACAACTAAGGCATGAGCTACATTGGCTGAAAGATTATTCAGGGTCTGAGCAGTCTGCCCAGTATGACTTATGGCTAATGCCCCGGTGATAGCTACAACAGCGCCAATGTGATGGCAGTAACAATGGCGGCTGTAATTCCAAGATCCCTTTTCTGTCTGAAGAGAGTCATAGTGTGAGGGGCATCAACGGGCACAGGCACCCAGCGAGGCATGCGAGTAACCAGAGCATACCTAAATTCACTAGCATTCCAGCATTGGGCAAAAAAGCAAGTATCATTACCACAATTACTTGGCTCTATCTGGCTAACAATGAATAAAGATGGGGGTTATAAACAAACAGGTGTGGACTTATAGGAAATATTATGAGAAGCCTTAACCCCCTCGTTGGAATCAGAAAGGAGAGGAGAACCTCTCCTATTAGTGGACTTGGGGAGTGGCATGCAAGCAGAGGGAGGAGGGAGGGTGGGATTGGGAGGGGAGAAGGGAGGGGCTTATGGGGGGATGCAGAATGAATAAAGTGTAATTGATGAAAAATTAAAAAAAGGGGAAAAAATAATTTAAGAACCTTAAAGGACTTTCAAAAGTGGAGGAAAACATGGAGTTAGTCAATTTACATGGAACACGTCTTGCCCCTGGGGGCAATGGTCTCCTGAACCTACTCAGACCTCAGACTCCACCACTGCTAGTTCTAGAACTGATGCAAGGATCAACCATCTTACCCTGCCTCCAAATCTCTTTCTAAAAGCAGCTGGAGAGATGGAGTCGGTGGTTTAGAGCACTGTTTGTAGAGGATTCGAGTCCCGGCAACCACAAGGTGACTCATAGCCATCTGCAACTCCAGTTCCAAAGAGTCTGACACGCTCTTCTGAGCTCTGAGGCACCAGTCATGCATGTGGGGCATGCACATGCATCCAGACACAAGCATTCACATATATAAAGTAAATGAAGATTTTTCTTTTTTTGGAATCTGCATTTAAAAAGAGAAAAAACCCAAAACACAATGCTGTGATCATTAACAGCCACTGTGTATGGTCCCTCTTTCCTGTCCCTGGCAACGGCTAACCTATCTTCCATCTTTATCACATTGGCTAGTTCTGGGTTTTTGTATGTTTATGGATGCATGCAATAGATGCGTGTGCCCAGCTGGCTTCTATCACTTCCATGTTTTCCGGGTTAACCCACATCCTATCAACGCTGTTGTGTCTATCACATTTTGTGATAGCTTTTGTGTTCTTTTCATTTGGGGGCCATGCTGGACAATTTCACTCTGAGCACTCCTGTCGACACTTTTATGTAGGTGTAGGTCTTCATTTTCCTTAAGTGTTTCTATTAGTAAATTCCCATGTCCTGTGAGAATCCGTGCGTGGAATCTGGAGGAACTGCCATGCTCTTCTCAAAGTGAGAACACGTGTCCATGTTACGAACAAGAACACAGAAGGCTTCTGCTTTTTCCACGTTTTTATGAACACCCCTTATCATTATTCTTCTGTAATTTCAATTCTTATTGTGATTGTACATCTGTATATTGTAACATTATCACCTTAACCAGTTTTTAAAAATTAAACAATTTTAATATCTCCCCCATACCCCGTGTGTGTGTGTGTGTGTGTGTGTGTGTGTGTGTGCGTCTGTGTGTGCCTGCATGCATGCACATGCGTCTGGCTAGTTTAACTCAGAGTACTGCTTACAGGGTCCGCCATGTTGTGGCATGTATGTGCCGGAATTCCACTTCTTATTGGGAACATCGCTTTACAAGTTGTTATGTTTGTCATGTGCGATCCATTCTTCTGTTGATGGATGCTGAGGTTACTCTAGCTTTTGGCTGCTGTGAATCTTGCTGTTACGGACATCGGTAGAAAAGCTCACAGTCCTTGCTCTCATATACACTTGTCTAAAAACCCTTTCCCTATATACCCAAAAGTGAGACTGCTGGATCGTATGGTAATTCTATGTTTAACTTTCTGAGGCTCCGCCAGACGCTTTTCCACAGCAGCTGCACCGTTTTCAATTCCCAGCAACTCACAGGGCTCCCAGTTTCCTGGTGTCCTTGCCAAAGCTTGTTATTTTCGTTTCTAGTGGTTCCACCACAGTGAGGTGGCCTCTCGCTATGGCAGCTCCTGAGGCCGAGCGTGTTTTCATGAGGTTGTTACTGACTGTTTGTATATCTTCTTTAAGGGGAACAGCTATTCAAATTCTTTGCCCCTTAAGAAAAAAAACCTCGAAAGCTTTTAAACAGAGCTGTAGTACTTTCTTATTCTGGATCTTTCATAATTTCTTACTCTTATCAGGCAGTACTTTGTAACTAGCTTCTGTGGTTATCCGCTCGCTTGCTTGGTGTAACATTTGAAGAATGAAAGCTCTGGATTTTCGTTGCATATCAATTTGTGTTTTCATTCCTAAAATCTTTTTTTCTATTTTTAATTGTATGCATGTGACTCCATATGTGTATGGAGTGCAGTGCCTGTGGAGGCCAGAAAAGGGCATCAGATACCCTGGAGTTGGAGTTACAGGCAAGAGCCACCCACTTTGGATGCTGGCAACTGAACTCAGGTCCTCTGTAAGCACAGTTTGCACTCTAAACCACTGAATCATCTCCCCAGCCTCTATTTTCTCCTTTTAGTGTTTCTGATTTTGGTACCAGACTCAATATTATTGATAAAACCAGAATCAAGAAAGATTTAATCTTATTCCTTCTAGAGTTTTATAGGTCTAGATAGTATAATTAGGAAAATAACCTATTTTGAACTAGTCTTTTATATGATGTGATATAAAAGTCCTAATTCATTCTTTTTTTAGGTCTCTTTGCATGTATGTATGCAGAGCCTTTTCCTAATAAAAATTCACACTAAGAGAAGGCAGCATCAAGCATCCCAGGATGAACAGCAGTTAGTTGTTGAGAACAACTACCTGACACAGGAGAGGTTTGACGAGGCATATTAATTTGTTTTCTACATCAGGTAAAAAGATTTTAGAGGCAGATAGAGGCAATCTCTAATAGAAACATCCCTAGTCACTCTTAGCTGGGATATTGCTGTTTGTTTTGATTCTCCTATGCGTGGCTTTCATCCTAAAGGTTGCCATGGCCACCCGTAGTTGCTGGAGTACCTTCCAGCGCCTCTGCATTGGGAACAGGGAGAAGAAAAGACAAATGGGAAACCATCCCATTGAATGACCTTTTCCCAAGCCCATCTAAAGTCTTCGGCTTACAACTCAATGGCTTCTTCTATTCCCTCCTAGGGAAGCTAGGCATGTGGTCATCTCCCTCTGCCAGGGCTCTGACATCAGGGCCGGTGAATGCATGGGTCTCGAGTACCCACAGCAGCAAGCTGTGATAGCATTGGACCCAACACCCCTCCTTCAGAGTTAGTGCAAGAGCACCTAATACTTCCAGCGCTTCCAAGGTTTCCGAGTTTGGATTCCATATTTTATATGAACTCTTCAGATTTTTCAGTGTTGGCAACCGATCAAAAGCAAAGCAAAGCAAAACAGTTTAGTCTTGTCTGAGACAAACACTCCCAGGCCAGAGTTTCACTCCTGTGCGGCCTGCTGGCCAGTCAGCTTCCAGGCAAATAAATGCCAGAGCCCTTTAAACAAACATGTGCAGAACACAGGAGTGTTCTTTGCGTGGCTTGGAGCCAGCGGGCGGAAGTCACGGGGAAGCAGATTCTGGCTCTGGGAAGAACTTCATCTACAGAGCTGTCAAAACCCAGAAGGAGCAGCCTGGGGAGGTAGGAAGTCCCCTTTGCTGGAGGTGTGCGAGCAGATGCTGAGGAAGTGCTTGGCAGGGATTTCTAAGGTCTTCCCAACCCGGAGAGATTCTGAGGCAGTGTGGAGATTACCACAACTTCAGCTGCTGACAGAGGACCTTTGAGCGGGCGAGAGGCCACATCTGGACTGCCAGGGGACTGCTGAGTCCCACCCTCTGAGAGACTGGCCTTGGGAAGAGCGAGGTGACCTCTACAGCCTTTAGCCCAGAAGGCAGCAAAGAGCAAATTTCCCATCATTTATAGGAGCGACTTGATTCACCTCTACTCTCTGCATCTGAGTGCCCAGCAGATCCATTACACTTACTTCCTCATTGTCGAAGGGCTGCTGTAGTAAGAAGGTCCTGGGCTTCTCACGGCCGTTTGTACGGAATTCTGCTGTGGCTGCAGGTGGCCTTGGTTTCAGGAAGGGCTGGAATATGTGGGATGGGGGAGGACAAATGAAGGGGCTCCATCTCAGCAGCTACGGGAAGCCATCATCCATGCTGGTGGAAGGCTTTTCCAGCGGGACTGCTATAGGGTTAGCCATGCTCTGTAAGCCATCTCTCACTGTGTACGATTCATAAGTAATCCAAGGAACTCACTGGATGAAGTTTGCATTACCACTGGGACCTCATAAAGAGGGGCTAGATGTGGTTTAAGACTCCCTGAGGAAGAAATTCTTGAAACGCCACTTCACGATGTGTGACTCACAAAGGAGCAAAGGGCCCCGTGCTGGAAAAGACTCTATGCTTCCCATAATGCTTGCTTGTCACCTTCCTAACATTCCTAGTTTTGGACAGTGGATCCTGTGTTTCCATTCTGCACACTACGGCTTAGGAATGATCCAATAGAAATAAATGCTAGGCCTGGGCGCAGAGCTGGGCTCTAAACATGCTCAGAGTCTACCTGAAGGCAGGGACAGGCCAAGGGGAGGAGCAGCTACTGAGGTGACTGATAAGAAGGGTCTTAAGCAAAGACACAGCAAAGACACCTAACGTATGGAGAAGGCTTGGTTAGAGAAACTGAGGTCTGACATTCACGCTTGTTGAAGTTCTCTTTTTCCTTCACTCCAGAACTGTAGACAGGGATGCAGCTGTCGAGAGGGAGAGGGAGGGAGAGAGAGAGAGAGAGAGAGAGAGAGAGAGAGAGAGAGAGAGAGACCACATTTCCTACCATCCAGCAGGTAGCAGCAATCATGTGACCAGATTCTTACCAATAGAACGAGTGTGTTGCTGTGGTTTGGATGCAAACTGCTCCTCCCTCCCCTGTAAAGGCTCATGGACTGGAGGACTCGCTCTCAGCTGAGGATGCTATTTTGAGAAAGTTGGGGCACTTTGGGAAGTGGGTCTTAACAAGGGGAAGTAAGATACTGGGGGACAGGGTCTCAGGAACATCTTGCTCCCAGCCTCCTTCTGTTTCTCTCTTTGCTTCCTGTCCATGTGAAGTTAAGACGCTTGTCTGCCCCAAGCTCCTACCCTCACGATGTTCCGCTCAAGCGCACGGGGCCAAGCGTCTGTGGACCACATCCTCTGTAACGGAAACGCCTTGAAGTTTCTGTCGAGCCTTTGTCACAGAGGTGGCTCTTGTAACTTTTCTTCCTGCCTGCAGGCTGGGCTTTGCGTGGGGTGGTGCCGCAGCCTCCACCAGGCAGATGCCCATGAGGAACGGAGCCTCCCGCTGCCGTGGGCTGCTCGTCTGAGAATGTCACAAAGAAACACATGTTCTCACTCTGTGTGGGCAAATGTGTCTGCACACCTGGGCGCCTGTGTGTGGAGGCTAGAAGTCGACAGCCAGTGTCTCCCGCTCACTCCACATTATTTTTGGGGGGGACAGGAGCTGAATCTGGAGATCCCTGATTGGGTGGCTCAGCTGGCCAGTGAGGATCCTTGTGTTCCCTCCCATCTGCCCATACTGAGGTAATGGATGTGCACTGCCACCTGTGGCATTTTGTGTGGGTGCTGGGGTTCTAAACTCATGTTCTCACATGGCTTAGCAAGAGCTTTACCGACTGAGCCATCTCTTCAACCCTGATACATATATTCTTTAAGCTATGGGAACTCGCTGGCTTACTTAACTAAGTACAGTGTAGATAAGTTACAGGGATGGAGGGAAGACATCTTCTGGAGCAAGGGGTCAAGGGAGAGCCTGGCACATTTGGATGTCTGCAGTGACTGTTGTGGGAGTGAGGGCGTTGTCTTGGTTAGGCTATGGTTCAAGGTTCCACAGACTTGATGGCTTTGGCAACAGGCCTTTATTTCCCACAGTTCTGGAGGACAGAAGCCTAAGATCTATGACCACCAGACTCTGTCCTTGGTGAGGATTCTCCTGGTTTGCAGGTGGCTTCTTCCTCACCATGTCCTTGTGATGGAAATGAGAGAGGGAAATAGAAATGTTAATCTCTCCTTTTCTTCTTCCTTTCCCCTCCTTTCCCACTCTTCTTTTCCTTTTTCTTTTCAGACATGATCTAACTATACATAGTGTCTTAGTTAGGGTTTTATTGCTGTGAAGAGAAGCCATGACCAAGGTAGCAGTTATAAAGGCAAACATTTAATTAGGGCTGGCTTACAGTTTCAGAAGTTCAGTCCATTACTGTCATGGCGGGAAGCATGGCAGTGTGCAGGCAGACATGGTGCTGGGGAAGGAGCTGACAGTTCTACATCATGACCCAAAGGCAGCCAGGAGTCTCTGATTCCACGCTACCTGGAGATTGAGCATTGGAAACCTCAAAGCCCACACTCACGGTGCACTTCCTCCAACAAGGCCACGCCTCCTAATAGTACCACTCCCTGTGAGCAGCCATTCAAACCCATGAGTCTGTGGGGGCCGAACCTATCCACACCACACACAGTCACTTCATAGCTCTAGTGTGGAGCTCACGCTGTAGACCAGGCTGGCCTTGAAGTCACTTTTCCTGCTTCTGCCTCTCTCCCAAGGGCTGGGATGAAAGGCGTGCACCCCCCTCCTCCCGGCTTTCTCAGAAGGGCACTGATCTCGAAGTGAGAACCCCATCTTCAAAGTCTTGTTTGGTCCTGATTGCCTCCCAGAGACCCCACGTCCAAAGGCTGTCACACTGATGGTGAGGCAAGTGAATTTGGGAGGACACGAATGTCTGGTGTGCAATGTGTAAGAAGAAATGAGATTCAACAGAGTCGCAAAGAGCTTGAGAATCAAACTGGGGAGCTGTGTCATCAAACTTGTTTAAACATTTTAAGTGTGATTACACTTATGGGGGAGGGGATGGAGGGAGTCAGAGGACAGCTCTCAGGAGCTGGCTCTTTTCTCTCACCATGTGGCTCCCAGGGATCGAATTCAAGCCATCAGACTTGGTAGAAGGTGCCTTTCCTCTCTGAGCCAACTCACCGGCCCCGGTTTTTTAATTTTGAGACTGGAATTGTATTCTGTGATTTTTAAACATATAAACTAATTTTAAAAATCAGTTAATAATACAAGACACACACACTACCTGCCACCTAGCCTAGAAAGCTAGTCCCAGAATCCCCTTCCTGATCCTGTCTTGAGCTTATTCTCCTTCCTCCCTTCTCCCTTCTTTTCTTTTTCTTTTACTCTCACCATCTCACTCTTTCATTGTTTGAAATAGTTTCATTAAATAGCCCAAACTTGCCTGGAGTTTACTCTATAGCTTAGGCTGGCCTTGAACTCCCAATTCTCCTGCTTCTAGCTGATATGTGCTGGTATGTGTCACCATGTGTGACACTTTTTTTTTAAAGGGCTCTGGAAAGGGGAAAGATTAGAACTAAGTCTGGACCACTCTCCATACTCTGTGGCCTTATTCGGGAGCCAGGTGCTACAGTGCACGCTACCACGGCAGCATCCGCAGCCAGGTGGAACAGGCCGGTGCATCCCAGCATGAGACCAGTCCTCCCTGAGCCTGTGCCTGGCAAGCATGGAGGAGCACCGTGTGTATGAAGCGTGGTCCAAGACGTGACAGGCTGTGTGCTCTGAGTCCTAAGCTGCTGCCTGCTTCTGCTGATGTGTGAACAGCTCAGGGCCACGGTGAAAAGTCTCGGCTCTGTTCCGGAAGCTTTAAGGTTCTGAAAAGGACAGTGAAGGACCTAGGGACACGGGTGGCAGAAGCAGCTTTACGTCCATGACGCTTGTGACTTTGCAGGAGGAAGGAGAGAGGATCTTGGGAGCAAGCAGCTGGCGATGTCGACAGTGCCGAAGAGGACTGCGTTTTCTGGGCCTGGAGCCCAAGACGCTGGCATGTGAGACTCCTGAAGGCAGTGTTCTGCAGACAGGGAAGACTGCACTGGGCGGGGCTGCTGGCCACATCAAGGAGACATTTTTAAAGATTGTGATGGGCCACAGAGTTGGCAGCTGCTCTTTGTGCTCCACATCCACTTGCCATTCCCATTAACTCTCTCTGTGTTTTGAAGGCAAATTGTCTTAGGGTTTCTACTGCTGCAGTAAAATACCACAACCAAAAGCAGCTTGGGGAGGAAAGGGTTCATTTCACTTCCACTTTCACATCATAGTCCATCATCAAAGGAAGTCAGAGCAGGAACTTAATGCAGGTACTGGGGGCAGGAGCTGAAGCTGAGGCCACTGGGGGTAGGGGGTACTTCTTACTGGCTTGTTCCTCATGGCTTATCCAGCCTTCTCTCTTATCCTATCCAGATCCATGAGTTCAGGGCTAGTCTTGCCCACTGTGAGCTGGGCTCTCCCATATCCATCATCAATCATCAATCAGTGAAGTACTCCACAGACTTGCCTATAGGCTAATCCTATACTGAGACAATTTCTTAGTTAATATTTCTTCCCAGACGACCCTAGCTTGCGTCAAGTTGATATAAGAACTACCCAGCAGAGACGTCATTCCTCTTCTTCTCACAGAAAAGTTGAAGTCATCCTTTGTCTTGAAGTGTGAGTATACAACCCAGGACCAGCCTGAGTTCAGAATCTCAGCAATTGGTTCAGAGGGGTTGTGAGACCCAATGAGGGTAATGAGATTTGGTTTGTTCTCCTAGTGTTGGAATGGTGGACTGTGAGCTTGGGGTTGTTGAAGTGGGTCTTAGTGAGACTAAGGATGAAGTCAGAAAGCAGAAAGTACAACCTAATGGTGGAGAGGGAGACATACATGGAAATAAGTACACATAGAGCTCTTGAGTTAGCTGAGCCCAGAGATAATGAAGGTAGGTCTACTTCTTGGCTTTTTCAGTGATGTGAGCCCATTCTCTCTCTCCCTCATCTATCATCTTTTATATATAATGTATCAATCAATCTAATAGATCCATCATCTATTATTCATATACCAATCACCTATCCTCTGTCTATCACCTATCGTCTATCTATCTATCTATCTATCTATCTATCTATCTATCTATCTATCTATCTATCTCTCTGTCCACAAGTTATCTCTACCAGTCATCTATATAGCATTACTATCTATCAGCCACCCATGTTTCTATTGTCTATTTGTCTACCTACTTATAATCTATCATCATCAGTTCTTTCTTCTTATCTGGTTTAGTGTAGTTTCAGTTTGATGACTATCATATATACTGACAGTTGAGGATTAATACAAAGCATTCCTTGTCATATGAAAGACAGAAACAGGGTGCTGCAGATAAGTACTCTTGAGTGAACATAGAGATAACTGGCTCAAAGCTTTCCCCGTGGGCCTCATGTTCATCTCCCAGTGTGGAGAGCATGAAGGAATGAATAAGGCAAGGTTTGTAAGCACCCCTGCTATGAGGAAGTCAGACTGGGAAGAGACAACACAAAGCTATATGTTACTGAAAAGGTATGGATGTAACAGCAAGGAAAAATTGTACAGTATTATCTACAAGGAAAGACTGGGTGTTCTGTTTATCAGCCCAGAGAGTTTGGGGAGTGGGGGATGAGGGTGACTACAGAAGAAGACCCCACTCCACGTATTCCCCACCTGCTGGCCAGAGCAGAGGAGCAGAGGATGCTTGCCTAATACAAGTACCCAAAGCCAAGGATGGGGAGAATTGCAGTTACCAAGACATAAGGTGGATTCTTGTTTTACTGAAGTTTACATCTTATGACACGTTATTGATTTACCCTATTAATGGTTTCTCTAAACAATAGTAACAAGGGAGGGAGCTCTTTACCCTCCCTCCACCTTTGTCCTTCATTTCTCTCCCTCCATCTTTTCCCCCTAATTTCTCCCTTCACTCATTTTCCCATTGAATATAAGAGGGAGATGACTTTGTGTGGACAACATACAGTGAGATAAGAGCAATTGCTCATCAATCTGTTCCTCAGAGATAACTGATCTGGTTTGCATAGTGAGCCTGATGCTGGCTAAGTATCACTGGGGGCCTCTTCAGACCCCCAGTGATTTAAGAAGCAGGACAGAGTGTGATTGTTACTTTGTAGGTGGGGAGAATGAAGCTGAGCGAAGCTGGAAACCGAGGTCCTCTGATCATACACACAGATTGGTGCTGGGGCCAGGGGTTGAGCTCAGCGGGATGGGCTAGTGACCAATGTAGTCATTATTTTCCCTCATGAGCATACACCCCCATTATAGTTTACATTTATCATTTTGTGACTGGCCTTCCTATTCCCCTTAATTTTACATGCACAGACTCTTATTTTGTTCAAAATCCTGGTTATTGATTCATTCATTTTTGAGGTGGGGATATTCCTCAGGCTAGTCTTGAACTTGTAATCCCTTTGCCTCAGGCAGTAGTGAGGGCTACAGATTTATGCCTCCATGCCTGGCTTCAACTCTTGCTTTTAAAGTTAAAATATTTATACACCCACTTATCTTTCTGTTGCTGTGACAAAGTAAATACCTCAGCTAATTAAGTTACATGGTAGAAAGATTTGTTTCAGATCAAGGTTTCAGGGATTTCAGTTCATCATTGGCTCTGTCACTTTGGGTGTGTAGAATTATAATAGAGGCAGCATAAAATGGAGGGGCCTATTTACCTCCTTGTGGATGTTACAGAGCAGGGAGGAAGGAGAGGAGGAAGAGAAAGACTAGAATACAAACATCCCCTTCAAGGACACCCCTAGGACCTATGGCTTTATTCGCTTGCATTAGGCCTCACGTCCTCAAGGTCCTACCACTTGCTAATAACTCCACCAGCAGGAAGGCACACCTTGGACACATGGAGCTTCTTTAGGGAACATTCTGGTGTCAAACTATACCAAGATATTTGAAGGAGAAAGCCAGCCAAAGGGACTCCCAAGAACCTATTTCACAGCTTCAGTAATTGCCAGGCAAGCTTGTTTCTTCATCTGCTTCCCACTACAATCTCTAGAGCCCATGTTGACATCATGTTGCTCTTGTCTATGACTATTTCAATGTTAAGTTTCAGTAGTTCCTTAATACTACCAGATATCTGCTTGTGACTCAAGCTTTCCTCATGCAAAGGTTATTGTAAGTGACATTCTGAATTTGACTCCAGAAGAATGGACAAGTGATGTAGTGACATACAAGTGTCAGAGACCCAAAATGGCCTTGCTTTTTTATGCTCACAGTTAAGTCTGGCTGGTCTGGAACTGGCTGTGTAGACCAGGCTGGCTTGGAACTCACAAAGAAAGAACACACAGGAACTCTTGGCTCTGCTTCTCTAGAGCTGGGATTAAAAGCATGTGTCATCATGCCAGCTGACCCCGATATTTTAGAGCTTGTAATAGCCAACAGACAGAAAGAAAAGATGTACTCCAAAATTAGGAAGCCAGATTTCCATAAGCTAAGAAGGAAAAAAAAAGTTATAATCAGGATGGCTCAGTGTGGTGGCACTAGTTACACTCGGCTAGTGACATTTAAATGAATTATAATTCAATAAAATTTAAAACCACATCCTTGAGTACCACATGTGGCCAGGGGGTACCTACCATATTGGACAGCATGGATAGAGGACATCCTGTTCCCACAGGAACTTGCATTAGGCACAGGTGGCCTAGTGACTAAGAAGGAATCATTTGGAAAAGGAGAGAAGAATCCTAAACAGGATTTTGCTGTCTGCGTCTTTGGTTGTGAAATGTGTTGGCCATCATGCCCCGAGCCTCCAGGAGGAGGGCAAGTACACTGCCCAGGTCTCCCAGCTTGTCTCCCATGTAACAGCTTTAACACAACACCCTCATTTTGCTGCCATGTGCCAGCAAGAAGTTTGCCTTGGGCCAGGCTTGGTGGTACACACATGCCTTTGACCTCAGCACTGGGGAGGCAGAGCCAGGTGGTCAGAGAGAGTTCCAGGACAGTCGGTGTGCTACACAGAGAAACCCTGTCTAAAAAAGGCAACAACAAGTCGTTTGCCGCATCCTTCTCTGCTGGCACAGGCCTGTCGTCCCAGCTACTTGGGAGACTGAGCCAGGAAGATTCTAAATTCAAGCAAGTCCTGCCTGGGATAGAGTAAGTTCAAGGCCAGCCTGGGTAACTTAGGGAGACCTTGTCTCCAAATGAAAAGTAAAAAAAGTGGCCGGAGTGTTGCTCTGTGGTAGAGTTTGCCTAACATTAATGAGGTCTAGGTTTAATTTCCAGTCTCAATAAAAAGTTTTTGGCTTTAATTTGTAATTCACTTCCTTTTTCCAAGAAACCCCACCTTCAGCCTCAACAGTGGAAAAACTGAAGTTAGTCCAATCTTATAAATATCAGTCCTGTCTGGTCACTTCCAGTTTAAAAGTTTCATTTTGGGTAAACACTTCATGACATTCAGATATTTTTATCCTCTGTTGTTGTCTGGTGTGGGGGTGCAGGCTCAGAGGTTAAGGATCCCAGGATAGGCTGTTCCTTGTCCCAATCCCTCAAGCCTGTTCTGAGCCCCCTTGCCTGCATAAGAAAAAATGTCACTACCCAATGGGTCCTCTATACTGACTGGCTGTGCGCACATGCTCTTCTTCGTCCAGTTGTTATCCAGGTAACACCATGCTGCAACGTGGTGTTTGGTATAAATACAGCCAGTGTGTCTCTGCCCAAGGTCATAGGACAGGTAGACTCTCAAAGACCAACAGTCTTCAGAACCCTGATTTCTCCAGTCTCCAGAAAGCATCCGTCTCAGGTCCTCCAGGTTCCTCCTATTTCATGGAATGAGGAGGTGGACAAAGCAATACTTCATAAGGAACTCAGCTCCCTCTCATGGACGACCACTGGCCTTTTTGTTTTTCTTCCCCACCCCCACCCCCTTACTTCCTCCTGGCAGCAGACCCAGTAATCTGCTTGGGTGATTGTACCATATTGGCTATGAATTTTTGACAGATCTATTTACCCCAAAACTTAGCATATTAAAATGATAATCTTAGTATTTCGCATCGTGTTTGTGGTGGTTCTAATGAGAACAGCTCCCCTAAGCTCATATACATGAATGCTTAGTCTCTAGCATTCCTGGCAAACTATTTAAGGAGGATTAGGAGGTGTGTCCTTGTTTGAGGAAGTGTGTCACTGGAGGTGGGCTTTGAGGTTTCCAAAGCCATGCCAGATCCGGTCTCTCCCTCTGCCTCCAGCTTGTAGATAAGATGGAAGCTCTCTGCTCCTACTCCAGGGTCCTGACTGCCTGCCTGCTTCCATGCTCTGTGATGTGATGGTCACGGACTCACCCTTGGAACCTGTAAGCAAGGCCCCAGTCCAATGCTTTTCTTTATAAGTCTCCTTGGTCATAACGTCTCTTCTCAGCGGTGGGTTAACAACTGAGACAATGCCTGAGGCTGTGGAATCCGGCCTGTCCTGGCTGGCTAGTTCTCCAGTGAGCCCCTGTGCACAGGAATTCATGATTTTAAGAGTTTAAAAATTCTTTTTTTTTAACATTTATTAATTAAATAATTCAAACAGACAAAATAATGTTTATTTATTTATTGTAATGCTGAGGATTGAACTGAGGGTTTATTTGCTGAGCAAGTACTCTCAGTCTGAGCTACATCCCCAGTCTACACAATATTTATCACATACATTAGCTATCATAGTCAGTTTAGGCATCAAACACTTCGAAACTGCCTGCTTCTTCCTGGTAACTACTATACTGTATTCTTTGGTATCATTCCCAATATATATATATGTATATTTTGTATATATATATATTTTCAATATATATATATATATATTTATATTTATATTTTTTGCCAATAAACTCACAGCAAAAGTCTTCTTATGCAGTGCATTGCTCTGCTATGGGAAGATGTCTCTTACGAAGATGAAATTGAGCTGTACATCTGGCCTGGCCTATGAGCCACCTCTCCACCACTGTACCTATGTGACAGTCATCCTTCTAGGAGGGTGTGGCCATAGTATAGTCTCTTTCCACTGGGGCCTATATTTTTGGGTGTACTCATACTTCTACATGTGGACACTGGAAAATTTTAGGGTTCTTGCCTCGGCTCATACCAGGTGATGCTGTTCTGTGCACATGTGAAAGGATGGCTCTGGAGCAGCAGTTCCCACATTCAGCCATACGCTGGATCATGGTGCTGGTGAAACTATGGGTAGATGGACTTTCAAGATACTGGGCTATGATTGCTACAGGATCTGATTTGACAATCTGCTTTTTTTTTTAATGTTTAATTTTGTGTAGGTATGTGGGTATGTGCTTTTTGAGTGCAGGTGCCCTTAGAGGATAGAAGAGGGTGTCGGATCCCCTAGAGTTGCAGGTGGTTGTAAGCCTACTCACCTGTATGCTGAGAACGGAACTCAAGTCCTGTGAAAGAGCAGCAACTACCCTTAACTGCTCAGCCTCTGCTCTAGCCTTGGCCAATCTGGCTTATGTTTTATTTTAGCCTATTTTAATGAAGTGTTTTTGAAACAGAGCCTCATGCAACCCGGGCTGACTTCAACTTCCCCTGTAGCTGAGGATGACTTTGAACTTTTTAAAAAAATAGTATGTTCTTTCTTTCTTAAAATTTTTTTCATTTTATTATGGGTGTTTTGTCTGTGTACCACATGTGTGCAGTGAAAGTGGAGGCCAGAAGAGGACATTGGATCTCCTGGGACTTGAGTTGTGCATGAACCCAGGTCCTCTGAAATAGCAGTCGGTGCTCTTAACTGCTGAGCCACCTCCTAAGCCTTGAACTCTTGATCCTGCTTCCATTCTCTGAGTGCAGAGATTTTGAGACACCTGGTTTATGCAACTCTAGGAATCAAACTCTGGACTTCATGCATGATAGGCAAGCACCCTCCAACTAAGCTATACTCTTTGCCCGCAATCTGTGTGTCTGCACATTTTTTTTCCAAGCAGTTCTGTTGATCACCAAGGTTTGGATGGCCTGGCCTTTGTCAGCGGATACACCTGGTAAAAAAATTCTAGTCTGAGAGTGTGATCATCTGCAGATTACACTTGAAGACATAGTGGGTGTTGTCAAATTCATTCCCTTAAGGAATGCACAAGAGTTCATTTTTTTTCCACTTTCCCACCAATGTATGGTATTTTTTGATTCTGTTATTTTGGGGTAGATGTGGCTCTATCCACTGTGAGAGCATTATGAATTTTAATCTCATGGTTATGTTTCTCCATGATCATTCTTTATTGCCTTTGAAATGCCACTTTTATTAATCTCAGGCTGTTGCCTCTCTTGTGCATCTGTTTTTGCCTAATGATGTCATGTTTCAGAAGTCCATGCCTTCTTGTACCCTGTGTGTACAATAAATGTCTCCCGACATCTTCCTTCCTATTGGTCTGGCAATGAGCATTTTTATTCTAGGCCCCAGCACACATTTTTCTTTCTTTTTGCATTTTCAGATGGATTCCATGTTGACTGTATTTTCTTAGCATATTCACAACAAGATGGGACCTGACACTTGTTCCTGTGCAGAAGGCAAATTGTTGTGTGCTCTTATGGAGTGAGATTTTGTCTCATTGCCTCTTGGTCAACAGCTGAAGTGAGTTGTGATAAGTCCAGGTCCTGGACTTTCTTTATTAACGCATGTTCTGACCTATTTTCTCAACCAGCCCAGGCCCTGCTCACTTCTGGAGTAGCTCAGGCCCTGATTTACTTCCTCAACTAAAACAGGTTCTTCCCCCTCCCCCCTTTTACTCCTTCCAGTCAAAAATCATGCTTTTTTGGGGAGGGTTCAGCTTAAATGAGTGACAACCACTCTGTCTGCCTTGAAGGAGGGGCAGGGGAAAACAGGGCCTTTGGAGAAGAGAGAGACAATGACAGAATCTGAGGCACTGTGTCTGCCAGATGGCAAGCATTTAAAAAAACAGTCCTGCCATCATTATTGTTTTGTTATTGGCATATTATTAGTTAGACAGTGTGTTTGCCATGAATGTGTTATCTTGTCCTCATTCCTTGCTGATAGGGGTCTTCATCTATTTTATTTATGTCTTTACCCTCAGTGGCTCAGTTGGGGTGCGGCACATGGGAGATTCTCGGGAATATTTGTTGAATGAGGGGATTTTTGAGACCACGGAGAGGCTGTAGGAAGAGGCCCTAACTAATTCAGAATGTGCCATTTTGAGGCAGACGTTGGGCTGTTATTTATAACAGTGAACAATTTAGGTCACCCTCACAGCAAACATCAGTGATAAGGTCAACAAATTACAGTACCGCCTATGCTGCGGGCTGCTGTTGCTGCTGTTGCGGACTGAAATGGGGAATACTTTTGACAGAGGGAAGTGTTGACTTACATGGCTGGAGAGAATAAGGAGGAGTTACAAAACAGCCCACCCCTACAATCCGCTCTCCCGTAAAAAAATAAGAGTATGTGTGGAAAAACACTGGCTGGGCTGGCATTCAGCTCAGCCTGCAGGGTGCCTGCTTAGCACACATAGAGCGGAAGCCCCAGGTTTAATCACCACCAAGCGCCCTGTAAACCAGGCAGGGAGGTGCTTGCCTGGAACCCTGGCACTCAGGTGATGGAGGCAGGAGGATCAGACATTCAAGGTCTTCTGCAGCTACATACCCAGGCCAGGATCAACCAGTATTCTTTGCTATAACCAATAGAAACTAATTTTGACCTGATTCAGCAGCAATGAAATTTATTTAGAAGAAGTGGGGTAGCACAGGTTGTCAGGGGGGCCAGAGGACTGATGTTAACAATTACCCAGCCAGTAACCACCCCCAAGTCCTACCACAAAACAACCCTGGCATCCCCAGCAAGCATAGGCTACCACAGCCACTCCGCCATCCCAGAGCACATCAACGGGATGGTTGCTCTGTCTGAACTATAGTCTCCCTTCCACCCAGGATTTCAAACATCCCTTGGGGATGTGTCAGGCTAGTGACTATGAATGTCTCTCCCAAACTTAGGGCATTAGACTTTCCAGGGTGGTACTCAGGAAACTGCTTTCAGTAAGCTACAAAGAGGGTTCTTATGGCCCCTAAGATTTGAAGTCTCTGGTCAGAGTCCAGAGTAATATATTTGGATTGGCAGATCCTTGGTGATGTCTCCGTATCATTGCAGCAATAGAGGCTGGAAAGTGGGTGCCAGCAATATCTTAGTCCATTTTCGGTTGCTAAAACATCACAGACTGAGTAATTCGTAAAGCTTGGTTTGAGACCAGACAGCTCCAAGATCCTTTGTGCCACAGGGGGCTCTGCGGAGTGTTTCAGAGTGGCCTAGAGCATCAGATGGAAGGCAGTGTTCTATTAATAGCTCCACCATCTCTTCCTGTGTAAAGCCACCTTCCCCTTGGATTAGGGCCTCAGCCTATGGCCTCTTTAACCGTAATTACTTCCCAAAGGGCTCACCTGCAAATACTGTAGCTGGGTTAGGTTTCTACTTTCTTAATGTCTCACAGTGGGGGTTAAATTTCCATGCCTGTTCCTATGCAAGCATACAAACTACAGCAAGTAATGCTCAGTTTCCATAGTGGCAGCCGCCTCTACGTTGGACTAAGATTTTGGGGAAGGGGTTCTCAAGATTTAGGGACCAGAATCAGATGCCGTTAGGCACAAAGGAATGACTAGAGTCTACAACATAGTGTAGTGTTTGGAGCGATTTGGGAAACAACAATGGGGCGTTTCCATTAGACTATGTCCAATATGGTGATGGTGAAGGCAACATCACTTGAAAATATTTCGTTCTGATCTTTGCCATCATTAAGGACAAATTTTCAAACAGAAAAAAAAAAAACCAAAAAAAACAAAAAAAACAACAACAACAAAAAAAAACAAACACACAATAAAACTGGGTGCCCTGGTCCACATCCACTATCCAAGCACTTGGGAGGGTATTGTGAGCTCTGGGCCAGCCTGGGCTACTTAGTGAGATCCACCAAAATGCATTAAAATCATAGAAATTCTTTTAAAAGTAAATGGTAAACAGGAGGCCTAGGGGAGAGGTTTTATTTAAATTAATTCAGTTAAGACTTATTTAAGGGCAAACAAAAATACTTTTCTATAAAGAGGTAGTAAGAGAATTCACAAATCAGGAAAAACAAAAAGCTTACATTAGGGGCTGGTGATGTGGCCCAGCAGTTAAAAGTTGTCGTCGCTCTTCCAGGAGACCTGCATTCAGTTCCCAACCCCCAAAATCTCCAGATCTAGGGGATCTGCTGCCCTTTCATGGTTTCCAAAGGCACCCAAATAGATTTGGTTTGCACACACATATACACATAAATAAAAATGAAAATAAACATTTGAAAAAAGGCTTAAGTTATAAAGTAAGAGGTCTGTCAAATGTATAATGTCAAATTTTAAATCTTTACTATTTAAAAAAGCACCGCTTTCAGGGGCTGGAGAGATGGCTCAGTAGTTAAGAGCACTGGAAGACTGTCCAGCACAGCAAGAGTCACAAGTAGTGGAAGATGCACATGCCCTAAGGTCCAGCAGTCCCGCTATGTACCTATCTTTCAGGAATCCCTGACTATAGGCATAAGTAACTTGGGAGGACTTATTGCCATGCTCTCTGTGGAATTACTCTTTCAGCAGGGAGTTTTAAAGTAGAATGTTAGAGAACTGTTAAAATGCACCAAGATGGATGCTCCCCAAACCCAACAATATTGGGAAAGTCATAAAAGAACACATTTACATTTATGGAAAAATTTCCAGTGTAAAACACAGTAACATATGCTTTTATTATTCCCTCCTCCTCCTCTTCATCATCACCATCACCTTCTTCTTCTTCTTCTTCTTCTTCTTCTTCTTCTTCTTCTTCTTCTTCTTCTTCTTCTTCTTCTTCTTCTCCTTCTTTTTAGACAGGGTCTTGCTTTGTCATCCAAATTTTCTTCAAGTTCACAATCATCCTACCTCAGTTTTCCAGATGTTCAAGACAGGCATGTACTATCTAAGACTAGCTGTGCTGCATATTATTTATGAATTCATCCAAGCGTAGCAGAAGTATTAACATGCAAAGGGATGTTTTCATTGAAGATGGAGGGAGGTCAGAGTTAGACTTCAGCTCTACTAAGATATCTTATTTCCTAAAAATTTTGCCACAGATACAGTAGGCCTAACCATTTGTTTCATCAGGGTAGGGAGTACAATATTTAACCACTAGCTAAATCTAGGTATTGGCCAGTCAGGGCCACTACTGATTGTTGTAGGAGTCAAGTCCAATGCCAGGATTTGCCTCATTAGATGTGGCCTGGACTGAGGGTCCTTGGGAAGAGCTGGAGATATACCATCCCTGTCATCAGGGATGGTTGATGGGTTTGCAGATGATGGTTGCTCAGGCTGAGGGTATGATGAGCAGACCTGGTTCTGTTCTGTTCTGTTCAACAGCGGTGTTTATAACTTGTGTGGACCTATGGCAGTGTCGCTGGCCAGAGTTGATGATAGTATAAGACCAGTAGATATGTGTAATTACATATGTGGTTAAATTAAAAATATAATAATATCAATAGGTACAATGAGGGAGAGAGCCAAGTAGGTAAAATAAAGTCTCATCTTTAGTTTAAAGCCAGTTACTGTGGCTCGGTGGTAGAATGCTTGCCTAGTATACTCAAGACCCTGGCTCAGTCTCTGTCGTGGTGAGAAAAGAAAAACCTGTCTTTAAAGCCAACTAAGAAGAGGGACAGCTGGCTGTGCAAAGTCTCATTAGAGAATTCTGGTAATCTTAGGCCTTTGTGCTAGAAGTGAAATTTGATTTCTGAATTCTGGTAATCTTAGGCCTTGTGCTAGAAGTGAAATTTGATTTCTGAAGATAATTTGTTGATACGTAATTATAAGCCACATAAGAAAAAAAAGAAACTTTTTTTTTTGAGGCAAAGTCTAGTCATGTACCCCCGGTTAGCCTTAAACTCAACTTTTCCTGTTGCATCTTCTTAAATGTTCGGATGCCAGAGTGCACTAACTGTAGCTAACTTGAAAGCAAATATTTGGGTCCGTAATTTTTATACATAGGTTATGAAGAAACTGCCAGGCTACTATGCACAGACATATGTGTAGAATGGTTATCAAGCCATTTTGAGATGGAGTGTCAAAGTTTTATTGATTTTTAATATATACTTCCTAATTTTTTAGACATTATGTATTGCTTGTTTTTATGCTACTTCAAAAGAGGTAGCTCTAAGCTTTCGAAATTAGTTGGTGTTGAAATTACTAATATAATAAGCATGTGAAGGAGTGATCATTTATTAAAATAGCACATGGGAGACATGACTTATCCATTGGTCTCTTCATGTGTATCTTGTGTTGGGGCAATGGTCACATTTTAGTGTTCTGGAGCAGTACAGAAAGATGTTCATGAATTTAGAAACTATATCAGTAAAGAACTTATGAGAAGTCAGAGCTATTTATTTCTTTTAAAGGCAACCAGTGAAAAATATATTTCATTTGTCTGAATGGCTGTAAAAAGGAGACTATTAACATCACTCCAGAAAACAGCCTCAGGGCACAGTGGTGAAAATGAAATGGAGCGAGAGCTCCTTTGGATAAGAGAACTTCCTGATGATTAGTAACAGTGTTACTCTTACCACTGTGAGCTAAACAGCTTCTAATGAGTACATGCAAAAAAAAAAAAAATACATGTACATGGGATGCCTCATAGAGGTAGGTCAGGGGAACCAGGCATGGAAAATGACAGAGTAAGAGCTGCCTAAGAGTCTAGGCAGTGGTAACAACTCAGGAGGATGTAGATGTTGGATTCACTTGGTCCTCCCTGGCTTTAAACATCATGGTGTCCCAGCATCCAGAGTTCAAAGTCCGCAGAACAAGACTCCGAAGCCTCTGGCTTGGGTAAGGGGAAACGTGCCAACTTCACCAGGGTGGGAGGGAAGACAGGGAGGAGAAAAGGAGGAGCAAGAGGCTGAACGTGTGAACCCTGGGTCCAGAAACAACAAATACCAGCACATCACCACCTCCATGCCTGGAGCCAAGCATTGCTCTCATCACCAAAGGATGAAGCATGGCCTGAGTCGCTGATCATGCAGGCTCAGACTACTTTGGGGAAGAGTCTATATGGGGTGTGAGGGAGTGAGCACATGGACTAAATGACATTTGTGTTACTAAGGACCAAGAATCTTCTACCTCTGAGCTACACTAGTGTGTTTTGTAGATGGAGGTGTCAATGTTCATCTAGGAACATGAAGAACATGTTCTCAAAGCTCTCCAGTGCCTTCACCAGCACCCATGAGCCAGGAAAAACGTTCATGAGCCAATACGTGCCTGCATATTCTACCTCTTCTCAGTTTTTAGTCAGATCTTTGGGGACCATTGGCTCATGAAATCCAAAGGCTTGTTGCCATCCGTGGTAGTTAATGTTGATTGCCACCTTGCTCGGATTGAGAAATGCCTGGGAGATTAGTTAATAACATGTTTGAGTGTGTCTGTGGTGGAGTTTCCAGAGCCAATCAGATTATGAGGGCTCTGATGTGATGCGTTATTTAACCCATGAATAGACTCAAAATTTAAGACTATTGGGAAATGGTAGAACTTCTGTCTGATTGGAGGAGGTCACCAGAGCTGGGTCTTCGGGGACTGTATCTTACCCTATCCCCTTTTGTTACTTCCTTCTCCTTATTTGTTGTGATGTTCACACCTTGCCTCATGTTCCTGCCACCAGAATTCTATGCCTCACAATAATCCCCTGGGAAACATCCCCAGTGAGCATGGACCGAAGCCCCTAAAACTGTGAGCCAAAAAAAAAATCCTTCCTCCCCAAGTTGTTTTCAAGAGCTTTTTTGTTATAGTGATGTAATAGTAACTAGTATGTTATGCAAATGATTCCTTCAGTCTCTCTGTTTCTCTGCTTCTGCTTCTGAGTTCTCACTACTTCACTATCATGTATTGGATGAAGACATTTATATTTGGCCTCAGAACTTTAAGAAATGGAAAATTGCCTGGCTGTTCACTCCCTTAGCCCATGGGTATTAGCTTATAGATGATCTTGCATGGGAAGTAAAAGTGCAAACTGCGAGCTCTCCATGTTTGTTTATAAACTAGAATGTTCCCATCCACTGATCAGACGCTGCTAGTGTGGAAGAGGAGAAGAAAAGCTGGGTGGAAGAGAAGAAACTGAGGACCAAAAGACAACAGGAAAAGAGAAATCAGGACTGATTTCCAATAACAGCATTGGGGTGGGACTCTGGGAGTTAGAATCCATAGTCATAAACCCAGAAAATTACAGAAGTTGATTAAAACAGTTAAAAAAAATCCGTGTGAAAGGGGAGTTGGTAGATTTTTCAGGAAGATTAGATAATTAGGTAAAATGAACAAGTAGGAATGAAATGGTGTTTCGTGGTCAACGAGCAACATAAAATCTGGTCACAGAACTTGTCATTGCCTTGTCCAGAGCCCAAGAGGATATACCACTGACCGCTTTGGCCTGGACACGACACTGAGGTCTTGCTAAGACCACTGTGGCCCCTGAAACATCCTTAGGACTCCTAAGAGCATCCTTGCCACTATTTTTGCCACAATTATCCTCCTCATCCTTATTCACAGCCTGGGCACATGCATTTGATTGACCAAGTCTAGGCAACTGCCATGTTGCCATGTCTCGGCTTCCAGTGAGAAGAGAGGAGTACCTGGAGTGGTCTGCCTCACTGGAAGAGGGCTCTCTCATGTGGACAGCCTTGGCAGTAGCATTCCATCCCAGAACGTGGCACATCCAGTTCTCCACGTTACCTCTTGAGTGGGTGTTCATCCATTTGATAGGTGCGTACTCTGAGGTTCAACTGGTTGAAGTGATTGGACTGAGATCATATAATGAGTAAGTGACTGAACTGTGGTGAGGCCAACAGCCTTTCTCCTTTTCATTCTACAATGCCCCTTCTACCTCAGACACACACTTAGCCTGTGCCCTAACACCCTCCCAGCCAGGCATGCTGCCCATATTATAAATGAGGAGATTGAAACCCATTGAGGCTCTCAGCCAGTGCATGATCGGGGAGCAGGTGGCGTGACACCAGAGCGGGATCTTTCCTCATTGTCCTTACTGACTCCAGGAAAGGATGATAAGGGAATTCCTTTCTCGTGCTTTCAGTGTTTACCAGGTAGACTTTGGAACTATGCCCAATGACCACTCAAACACTCCTCTCCAGCAAGGGGACACTCATCACCCTGTTACCCAAGATTTAGAACATAGAGTACAGCTCTCTTTGAACACACTCCTGGCCTCTCCAAGGAGCATAAAGTGCCTAGTCTTTTTACGCACACAGTATGAATCTTAAATCCCTCCTGCCTTCATGTTTACAGACACACCTTTAGCCCTGCTGCTATTACTCTAAGCCAGTGGTCTGCAGAATCTTCTCAGAGAGTCTCCTATCTCCAGACTGCCCGAGACAAACCATGACAAATGCCCACAGCCTATCACAGGGTCATGTGACCCAGTGAGATGGTTGGAGGAATGGAGATGCTTTGGAATTTGTTCGTGCTTGGATGTGTCACTAGAACGGCCATCTTGAAAGTGCTCAAGAATACCTCCAGCCATCACTTGCAGAGTTTGCAGAGCAGAGACAGGAAAGACCCATGGGCTTCCACAGGATCGGTGATGCTGGATCAGAGCCTTCCTCCACAAACTTCAGGAAGATGATACACACCCTCATCACTGAAGCCAGCTGTTTGTAGATGAGGTTGAACTCATCTTGAACTCACAGTGTGATCCTTTGGCTTCAGTGCCTCGGTGATGGGACACGATGTCAATCTCAATGTGCTGCAGCTATTTAAAGGAAAGCAATGGATGGACCTGGTAGCCATGTAGCTGAAATGCAAACCTAATCATTTTTTCTCCTCTGTGCTTTTGCAGTCACTGGTATCAAGGTCACAGTCCTTAACATGGTTCAGAGAGCTCTTGATCCACTTGTGCCGTGTGCCAGGCCCAGATGCTCAGAGTCGGCCACGTTAAGTTGCTGTCAGACAACCCTGCTTCATTTTCCCCACACAGCCAGCGCATCCGTGCTGTTTCTTTTGTAGCATGTTTGCATCCTTTCTCCATCTGCTGCACTTCTGTTCGTGTCTCTCAAGCTCTCCTCAAGTGTCAACCTCACAGTGAGTTCTTTCCTGATCCTTGCAGGCAGAACCGAAGAGTGACTTAGTGCATCTGAACATCCTGTGTCCTTGTTATGCTGATTCTGCAGAATTAGGTACCATCACAAATGCTCACACTTCTGTCTTGTACCTAAAACATGGGCTCCCAAAAGACAAGGATTAAACTTGAGCTATCCTTGTAGCTCCTGTGCCCTGTGTGGGATATAAAGTTACTGACTATGTCCTTGTTCACTTGGTGGGTAACATACGGGTGGGGCCCATACTCTTATTAAAAGAAATCGATGTTATTAATGATGATGATGTAGTTAGGTAGGGCATCATTACTTTGTTCATGAAGCTCTTTTACATCCACAGTCTCACACTACTCCTAGAATGCCAATATTATCCTCATGTCACGTATGAAGACTGTACATTCAATCAGCATGGTACATTTGCTGAATGCCTAAATTTGCATAGTTAGGTAAGATGCCAGCTGTGGAGTGAGGTTGCAAAGGACCGAAAACCAGTCTCTCATCTCACAAAGTTTGCAATTTACTTGGAGAGATAAGAAATACTGCAGAATCTTTCAATCGCAAGAGATGAGAGCAATGCAACATGATGGAAGAGATGCAGAAGGCAGCAATTTATTATGTCATAAAAAGAGGGACATAAAGCATAGGAATTAAAGTGGAATACAACACTACTGTCTCGAAGGAAGATCCACGGAGGACTAAAGATCCACTGAGAAGCTAAGTGTGGATTTTAGGCATCGAAGGGCGAAAGGCATTCACGAGAAAAACAAAGATTTAAGAAATAAGTGGCTGGGCGTGACTGCACATGCCTTTAATCTAGCATTCACAAGGCAGAGGCGGGACAATATCTGTAAGTTGGAGGCCAGCCTGGTCTATATAGACAGTTCCAGCCAGCCATGAGAACCTATGAGAACCTGTCTCAAAAAAAAAAAGTGCACTGTTTCTAGTGCATTTCTATTCTGTTAGAAGGATGGTTGGGAAGGCAGAAGGGTGGAAAAATTAATGGATGGATGGATAGGTGGGTGGGCAGGTTGGTAGATTAGTGAGCAGGTAGATGGACGAATGGTAGACAGATGGATGGACAGACAGCTGCATAAGTAGATGAGTAGGCAGGTAGTTAGGTGAGTAGCTGGAAATACCCTCAGCTTGTAGAAGTCAGGATTCACTTACCAAGATTGTTTCCCAACACTGTGAGCATAATGATGAAGTGTATTCTCTTCACAGAACAACCTAAATTTAATTATTTAATTGTCGACATGAAAGACAAGCACGTGGGAATGAAAAAAAAAAAACAAAAAACATTTGCTACGGTAAAGTCTCTAAGTGTGGTCCGCACTATAAGGACAGGCCTGGGTTTAGGATGTAACCAGACTACTGTGGCCTTGGGACGTTTTATGTGGGTTTGTTTCCCCACAGACACATGGGCAGAGGCACAGAGAATTTTGTTTGGGTGTTTTCCTCTTTTCCTTTTTACTGTGTGATGCCAAACTTATGTTTTGACTAGAGCGTCACTTTCCAACTTCCTATGTGTGGGAGCCCAGAGCCCCGAGAATTGGCTGAACTGAAGACACTTTGACTCATAATGACAGTGCGAGCAGGCGGTTATGTAACTTGTAAATGGAGTAGAGGACTGAGTTCAGCTGGTTAGGGAAAGGATGGGCTTGGCTGGGAAGTGTCCTTTACTCTTGAGGCCCATCTGCAAGCCAGACAAAACGTGTCCAAGCTCACTGTTCTCCTGTGTTGACTGAGAGGGCGACTTGCCGTGGATGGCTAACAGCAGAAGTCACAGGATTGAACTGTCTCCTTTCTGCCTTAATGCACAAGAGTATGTGCCGCTTTCCTCCTGGTACCCAATGCCTGGCTGTGCACAGAGCCTGGAGTCACACGGCTGAGGCTGTCTGACTTCCCTACAGCAGCGGGACTTTCCAGCTTCAGATTTCCCCAAACTGGCCCAGCTTGGATCCAAAACACAATGTTTAGGCTCAGTTTGAAGTGTACTATTTTTCTAATTTTTTTTTTAATGATTTCCCAGACTAGGATGGCTTCAGCAACCTTCAGCCTTATGTTTCTTGTAGTTGCAAGCTTTTCTGGCAGACACTGTTTATCCCCACAATGCAATGTTGACCTGTTTCTTTCGCCTACAGTCCGTGATTATGGAAAACTGAATTCACTAGCCTCCCTCGCACTAGTTGTGGTCCCGTGGCCTGAGTGAGGCCAGTGAAAGAGAGGAGAAGTCTATTAGGGGCTTTTAAGACAACTTTTCTTCCTTGTGTGGAAGACAGGCTGAAATGCCCCCTGGGATCAAAACTTAACTGTCCATCTGATGAGCTCAAGACTCAGCTGGGAGACAAGCCTCCAGACCTGGCTGGGAGAAGTTGTCTTGATCCGGTTAACTGAGAAGAGAAGGCCTGCCCACCGTGGGTGGCATCATCCCCTTGAGTTGAGATCCTAGACTGCCTAAAAAGGAGAGCGAGTCGAGGGAGCACCAGCAGTCATTGCTCTCTGCTTCTGGATGCAACACAGCCAACTTGGGCTCCTGCTGCTCTGACTTCCCTGCCACGACACCTCCCCCCCTTTTTTTCTTTGCTTTAAATTGCTTTTGTGACCATGATGCTACAAGCACTTAAGACACAAGCAAACACACTGGAATGGAGAGTAGAAAGGTAAAAAGAGGGCCAACAAGATGGCTTGGGGGAGGGGGTGAAAGTACGTAATTGAATCTTTGTCATCCCCTTCTTTGATAACTGCAACTCAGCACATTCCTAGCTGACTCGGTCTGCCAGTGCTTTGAAGGATGCTGGCAAGGGACAAGAGGGTGAGAATATGGATATTATGGTGATTAATTTTATTTTTGACATAGGCTCTGGCTGTGTATCCCAGGTTGGACTTAAACTGGTGGTGAGCCCCCTGCCTGAGCATCCTGAGTGTTGAGATTACATGAGTGAACTGGATGGAGGGGACACATCTCGGAAAAGAGCCAGGGCTGTGGATAGTGATGAGGATGTGGGGGATGGGTGGACGAAAGCGCTTATTCAGCTGGGCTCCTGCTGGGGCTCCCCTAGTTTCTCCTCACCCAGATACCTCTTGGCTTGAGGCTTTGTGACACTTGGGCAAAACAAATTTTGCTTGTTTGTTTTGTGACACTGGGCCCAGACCCAGGGCCTTGTGGGTGCCTGGCAGGTGCTCCATCACTCATTTTGTCTTGAATAGCAATATATGAAATTTCTGTATAGAAAATCTTACTATCGTGGCAAAGCGCCTCGTGCCAGCAGCTGTGTGGGTGGTAAATGATCCTCTCCCGGAACCACCCTCTAAAGCGTGGTTTTCTTGCTGTCCGGGTTAAGCGTTTACTTCCAGAGGCTGTGGCGGTGTCCAGCATGTAGCAGCAGCCCTTTCACTGTTTGTTGAATGACTTACCAGGTCTCTGTGGTCAGGAGTTGCTAATCGGATTGGGAGGCAGGAGGCCTGCAATGTGGCCCTGACCTTTGAACTTTGACTGTGGTTGTTGTTCTTCCTGTAAGCTCTTAGCTCTGCCATGCCAACACATAAATAAAACACCCCCCCAAAAAAGCACCAGATTTTTTGCGGGGGAGTGATGTGTGTGTGTGGGGGGGGATCTTGGAAAATGTAGTCATTCCCTTGTGAATTTCCAGGCATGGTTCTCATGAGAGGAAGTGCAATTGGGCCTTGAAGTTGGTCCAGGAAGGGGAAACGCTGGCCTAGGGATATTTTGAGACACCTGAACAGCCCACGAGGATTCTTCTTTTATTCTATTTCAATAGTACTTTAAGCAGCAGGTAGTGGGTCTTGGACAGTAGGTCCAAAGTTAACCCCTCTCCTCTCCAGCCTCACCTCTGCCCCAGGCCTTAGATGCTCTGTACTGCTGCTTCACTGGCAAGAGCCCACTCAGCTCTCAAGACTGAGGTGGGGCCTCCCCAGCAGACTCCCCGCAGGGATAGTTGCCCTGATCTCGGGGAGCCTCCAGCCCCTCATTTCGGCCTCTGCATAGCAGTTTGCCTCACATTGCGGGCTGCCCCTCTGTGCTCCTGCCCAGCACACGCTGGACTTGTGGCATAAATGATGGTGGTGGCGGCTAGTGTTTGCTGGGACTCCGCCCTTCCTGCACCCTTCTAAGTGCTTTACGGTACTCATGTCTTTGCCCTTCCTAGTAGCCCAAGGCAGGCACTGGTGAGCTCACAGGTGACGATTTCACACACTCGGCAAACACTCACGATGCTGCTGGCTGCTGGCACGGTCCTGGGGACAAGGGCTGCAGTGTTGAGCACAGGGCACCTGTTTTGTAGAGTTGACAGTCTTGTCCCAAAGCAGGTGCCATGGTCTGTTTTCTTTGTCTAGTAACAAAACACTGCAGGATGGATACATTGTAAAGAAAAGATGTTCTGACTCCCAGTCCTAGTGGCTGGAAAGCCCCAAGATCACAGCACCATTGTCAGGTTAGGCCCGGACTTAGTCAGCTTTCTGTCACTGTGACGCCTGAGGTTATCAACTAAAGAGGAAAAGCCATTCTATAACTCACTGTCTCAGAGGGTTCAGTCTATGGCTGTTTGGGCCTGAGGTGGGTTAGTACATCATAGCAGAGGCCTGCTCCCCTCATGGTAACCAGAAAGCAAAGGAAGCAGACAGAGCCCCAGCATCTACCCCAAGGGCAGGCAGACAAGCATACTGCTAAGATCTTACTCTCACCAGCTCTGCCTTTAAACATTCCACCACTTTTCAAGAAGCACCATGGCTTAGTGGGCAAACCTTTATGGGAACTCAAGATTCTTAATGCAGAGCAGAGCAGGACAGCTGCTGTGAGGAAGAAGGGAATAGCTAGGGAAAACATGCTCGCCTTGTAAATGCTTAACAAATCACTCTGGTGCTAACTAGTCTAGTTCCTTACAGACACATAAATACCCCCACATAGATACACACACACATACACACATTCACATATACACAGACACGTAAACACACATACACACACATAGATATATACTCGTGCTCACACATAGACACACATACATACACGCACACGCACACACACACACACACACACACACACACACACACACAAAGACAGGGACAGAGACAAAGAGAGAGACAGAGAGAGTCAGACATACATCCAGAGACAAACTACACACAAACCACCACAGAGGGTAATGTCACCAAAGTAGACAGACAGATGGGCTAATAGGTGTGGACATTAGACTGGATGGACCCAATATGCCTGAAAGGGACTTTCCTGGTCTGCGGGCAGAAGGGTGATACAGCCCTGAACAGAGTACCACTATTAAAGCACCCGCAGATGAGACAGGTGCAGATAAAAGCCTCATCTAAGGAAACTTCCCAGCACCCGCTGGGCAGAGATCAATCTTCACCTTGAAAAGAAAGCACGAAGAGGAGAGAGCAAAGCAGAAGGAGCAATGGGGTGCTGAGGTGCATGTGTCCCAGCAGCAGGGGAGAGAGGAGAGTGCTTGCAGCAAAGCCTTCCCACATTGTCCAGGCAGCCAGGAGCCAGCAGTAATGAAAGGGATTCTTACAAGTGGCTGGAAATAGCTCGCAATGATGGTACAGGCCTCCCTTAAAAGCCCTTTGTTGTGCTGGATAAGGAAAGTCATTGTGGTCTGCAGGTAATAAGGAGCTCTTGGGTGCATGCGTGATTGTTGGGTGAGGGGGACACTCCTTGTTCTGTTCTTCGCTCCATCTGTGTCTGCATGAGCCGAGCACCTGGAATTGTACTCAGGGATCTCCAGGGCGAAGCTGGCTTTGGGAGCCTCCAGAAGGCTGACTGGGCCTGCAGCACAGGATCTGATCTTACATGATCCTGTGTATCCCATACATCTGTACTGGCTGGTTTTGTGTCGACTTGGGACAAGCAAGAGTCATCAGAGAGGAAGGAGCCTCAGTTGCGGAAATGCCTCCAGAGATCCAGCTGCAGGGCATTTCCTCAGAAGAGCACTTTCTCACATAAACCTCTCCTTGTTCCGTAAACCTGCCTAAGTCATTACATGCGATTGGTTGATTAAACAGCCTGTATCTGGGCAGGGCAGACGGGGTAGGCATGGAGAGGACAGGAGAATCATGGGAGATAGATGGCCTGGACGAGAGGAGGAAGGATGCCTGGACGAGAGGAGGGGTTAGCATGCAGACACAAAACCACGTGGGCCGAGAGGAAGGACTCCAATACTGGTGTGGAAAGGCCCAGGTGAAGACAACAAGCAAGCACCTTGGATTATAGGATGGAAGGTAGACCAGATGAGGAGGATTAAGGTGGATGGCATTGGGTGGGAGATGGGAGATGGGTGGTGAGGTAACTGAGCCAGCGTAGGTGAAATATCTGCCTGGCCCAAGCTTAATAAGGCAACTGTAAAATCCAGCAGGTGTCCCTGTCTTATTATTTGTGATCGAGGGTTAAGTAATATGGCCATGATAATCTTAGGGCTAAAAAACATATAATAAAATATAATAAACATTATATTTTTAATTTACAACAACAGGAGTCCAAAGATCTAGCTCCAACCATCCCTAGAGCATGGTGAGGACCTTTGTCGGGCTGGGTTTTCTGCCCCCCTTCATCCCTGCTGTGAGAAAGACAGTGTGGTGAATGCCTCATTCCCAGGGCGGCCTGGGGTGGTGGTGGAAAATCCAAGCTCTCTTTCCTTCCACAGAACTGCCTTGAGCAAATTCTAACCTGCTTCTACATCTACAGAGTGGGCATCGTCATGTCTGCCTTGTAAGGCTGGGGTGAATGGGAAATTTAGAAGGGTTGAACATAGCAAGAACCCAGTAAACATGCCATTACCATTTTATTGTTATCACTATTATTATTATTATTAAAATGAGGTCTCACTTTGTAACCTCTGACTGTCCTCAATTTTACTATATAGAGAAGGCTGACCTTGAACTCACATATGTCTGCCTGCCCCTGTCCCCCAAGTGCTGAAATTAAAGGCATGTGGCACCACACTTGGCTACTGTTATAAACATTTATTTGTTTGTTTGTTTATCTGTCTCTCTGTGTGTATGTGTATATAAGTATAGGTACCCTAATAAGCTAGAAGAGGGAGACAGATCCCCTAGAACTGGAATTGCAAATGGCTGGGTTGTGGGGACTGTTATCATCATCATCATTGTTGTCATCATCATCATCATCACCCTGGGTTGTTTGGCAAGGGAAGAAAAAGAGCACAGTTCTTTAGAAGATACCATTTTGCTTATTTGTTAGTTCCAAGGACAACCAAAACTTTTCAGTGCAGGGTGAAGTTTAGGGACAGCCTTAATCCGAAATCCTGGACACCTTGGGCTCTTCCTTTGTTCTGTGTGGAGTGAAGGAACCCTTCTGGCAGTGTGGGGTGACAGGGGTGGGGAAGGTAATGGCAGACAGGGGTCACATGTGGAAACGAACAATCAAACTTGCACACTCCTTTCTAAAATCTTGATCCCTGAGTGGCATTGGTGGGTGCTCTGGGTGTCTGATGACCTTCCTCTGCTCCCCCAAGTCTTTCCTTTTTCCTGGGGAGACTGGAATGCTGGCAGAACCTCCCCTTCCCCCGACACCTGCTCCCTGTTCTATTTTCCTCTCTGTGGCCTTCCAAGGCAGGCAAGAATAAGGGTTGGTTTAAAAGCAGATTGTGCAGCTTTTGTTAGATGCCAGAGGTTTGGAGAAGGGCATAGATGTTGAAGAGGAAAAAACAAACAGAAATATTCTGGGAATTTCCAGTTTGTCCTTGGCACCAATGAGAATGGGAATGCACTGAGAAGTTTCTCAGATGGAATTTATTCCCATCCTGTTCACCCTGTCCGTGTCTGTTCCTTCCTACTCACACCTCCTGAGCTTCCTAGATGCTTGGGGCTAATGTGAACCTAAAAGGAATTCCAGTTTATCCCAGAGGTCCTCTTGGGTCCAGCTCCGGTGTGTGTGTGTGTGTGTGTGTGTGTGTGTGTGTGTGTGTGTGTGTGGAGGGGGGGTTCCTAATCCCTCTGGAGTGGAACCACCGCACGAGAGACTACCGAGACCTTGGCTGTGGCACTGCTTCTGTAACTATGCTTTGTACCTAGAGAGCCTTGTGGGTTTCTTGCCGCTTGTAGAGATTACCTGGGAAGCCAGAGCTGTCTTGGAGGAACCAGATTGCTTCCTTTTAGGCAAATAGCATTCCTTCAAAGCACTTTGCAGAAAGAGAAGAGAGAGTGGCCCATTGGAGAGCACCTTGCCCCTCCCTGCTGATCTCGCTTCCTGTACCACACCTGTTCTTCCTCCATGCTGATCTTCCCCACCACATCCCTTATGTGTGCCTCTTCCCAGAGTGTGGATTTGCTGACATCTCCTTTTTCTGCCTTTAATTATTCTTTGATTGATAAATTGGATAGATTAGCTGAACCTAGTCTGTTGAGAGCAGTGGAGCTGGGGCTTCTGTCCTGTAACTTCAGGCACATCAGTGCTTCTGGTGTGCATAAATGCTGGTTGGGGGAACATTGGGAGCATCCACCGGCATCACAAAGGTGTTCCTGACTCCCCAAAGTAAAAGCAAATCACATAAAATTAAAGGCCAAGAGATTAGCTATTTTTTTTTGTTTTTTGTATTTTTTTTGTTTGTTTGTTTGTTCTGTTTTTTTGAGATGGCAGCTGCGTCTCACCCTGTAGTGTAGGCTGTCCTGGAAGTCACCATGAAGGTAGGCTGGCCTTGAACACAGTGTTCCTCCTGCCTCAGGCTCCAGAATGCTGGGATTATAGACATGAGCCACTACACTCAGTTTGAATTAGCATGATTGAGAGCATTCCATGTCAAGTATTATGCCGAGGTTTGTTGTTTTGGTGTGGGCTGTGGTTTGGGGTTTGAGGAAGCATATGTAACTGGGCTGTCCTCAAATGCTCCACGCTCCTGCTTTCACCCTCCTGTCCTCTGGTGTTACAACCATGCTTTACTGTACCAGGCTTACTTGTTGAAGTTTATCAAATAAATTTAAGTAGGCTAAACTGGCTGGCTGGCTGGCTGAGCAGTAAACCCTGTGATCTGTCTCTCTCAGCTTCCCCAGCACTAGGACACAGGTGCCACCATACCCAGCTGCTGCTGTAGTATCTCTCTCTCTCTCTCTCTCTCTCTCTCTCTCTCTCTTCTCCTCCTCCTCCTCCTCCTTCTCCTTTTTAATGTGGGGTTCTGGGGCTCAAACTCAAGTCCTTATACAGTACCAACTAAGGTTTCCTCCCAGGCCCATTAAGACATTTTCTAACGTTGAGTCAAACTTAAAATCCTGAAATAAACTCAGGATTATTATATTATTATATTACAGAATATATTAGCTTCTTAAATGGTCCTGGATTGTGCTGACCTCCCTGCTTTCTAGAATTCCTTTGCATCCATGCTCATGAGTGAGAAAGACCTGTAACTTTTGTCTTGGCGTCAGGATGGAATTGACCTCATGAAATGACCCAGACTGGCACTGTTGCTCTCTGGAAACTCTTGACCAAGACTGGAATTATTTTTTCCCCCTTAATTGCTTTTCTAGCACAAGTGTCTGAAGCTACAATAGATGATAATCCTGGTTTGAACATTTCAGGATGTCTTATACCATTTTTTTTCCCCTAGAGCCCCAAGTATTCCTTATGGGTAGCCTTAGCTGTTGACTGCTGAGCAGAACATATGCCTGGCTTTTCATCTCTGGGTTCCATAATGCCAGGGGATACAGGAGACCTTACACAGCAGTTGTTTCTCCATGCGCCTGGTGAAAAGTGAGAGATTTGAGTCATTTGGAAAGCCAAGGGCTTGAGTACCCACAACTCAGTGTAGCAGCTAAATTCGTATCTATTACAAAGCTATGAACTGAAGCCCTAAAGAGCAATGTCGACATCACGCTCTGACAATTGCTTCTTGTTACTTGGCGGGGACCTTCCTCCATCTCCTCTTCTCTCTTTAGTCTTGACATTCCCATCCCCTTCAGTGATAGGTAAACCTCTATGGCCATCTGTTCAGGAGCGCAGGGTGTCACCCCTCCCCTGACACTTGTAGGTAGGCTGTTCAGGACATATTCCAAGTAAGGAAGGAGAAAAGGTTTCCTGTTCCTTTTCCTGCATACATTGCACTCTGGGAAGCTTCCCTTACTGGGGGGAGCAGGGGACAGGATGAACTAAGGTTAGGAGAGGAATAGAAGGCGACATCTGCCCTACCATCCCAAGGCTGTGTTCACAGCAGCTTCTTCAGTGTTCGCTGAAAGACACTGAAGGCCCTCTGGCTTATGTAGGTCCTGATATTTGTGATGAGTAGAAAACAGAACAGGAACCAATTTAAAAAACAACTCATTTGAAATAGAACTATTTGGCCTAGTGTGGTAGTACACATACAGGATTGGGTTTCTGGTAGAGAGAGAGCCCTGTTTCTCCCCATGTGGTCTCTGAAGCAGTAATATCAGCATTTCCTGGAGAGGGAGCCTGTTAGAAGTATGATTTCTCCTCGGGTCCCACCTCATAACTAGAGAGTCAAAAACTGAGTGGGACAGTCTGGGCTTCAACCAGCTCTCTCCTGGCATCTGGGTCATGCTGGAGTTTAGAGCCACTGGTTTGAAGTCAAGTGTCTGCAGTGATGGATTTTGCCCCAGTCTGACTGAATCTACAAGTCTGTGCCTCATATTACAGTACTAAAATCCATCCCACTCAAGGATGGGCCTCATGACTATAGGCGTGGATGCCACAGAATCCTCAAGTTGTTTTAAAAACCTGTAAACACTCAGTTTCTGTTCGTGTCTTGTTGAAGAACGTTACTGAACAGTTCAGAGATGGACCCTGGTCCAAGAGCATAACTTGAACAAAGGTGTTCCAGATCTGTGCCTTTTATGTTTAAGGTGTCTACAAATAACCTGGGGGAGGGGGGAGGAGATGTGCCCTGGCATTCACTACATCTGGGAGGGGCCTGTGATCCCCCATTTTTAAGCACCCACAGATATTGATGCTGGACCATGGACCACACTAAGAATAGCAAGGCTCTAGACTAGAGAAATGTGCAATAGTTTCTTTCCTCATGAGCATCTGTGTCAATATGTGAAACTCCCATCACCTCCCATTTCCCAGGCTTCATCTTGAGGCCAAACAGAACTGGTTCCCTCAACTGTTCTTCATGCAGTGGTTTCCATATCGCTGCCCCCAATTCAGACGGTCCTGTATGGACACCATCCATTCTCCACCCCAAGCTCATAGCCCCTCTTCTCCAACCTTCTTTTCCCCACCTCCACCTGACACAGCAGGCATTTCCTTTCACATTTCCTGAGATGACTCCAGCCATGAGATGAGAGTATTTTCATATTACTGATTTTTGGAAGCCCATAAGGCTGGAAGAAGGTAACCACCACAGGGCTGGACAGTGTGGTGACTACCTGCTTAACTTGGACATCTGCCTTACTGGGCTTTCTTCCTCCCTCTCCCCTTTTCAGGGCTCCTTCCTGCTTTGGTTCATCCAGAGTCCCTTTGATTCAGCACTGCCAACCTGGGCTTAGACACTCTGTAGAACATGGGGATGAGGGGGACAGAAGGGAGCACTGAGAGGGCATCCCCTTTGCAGGTCATGATGAAATAGCTGCTGTGACCTTGTGACTCTGTGCAGGCCCCTTCTCAGTGGTCTCTCTGACACCTCACCACTCTTAGCCTCTCGGGAGTGCCCAAGGCCAGTCCTCCCCAGAAGGTAGCCTTGAGCCAAAGCCTTGTTGCCAGAAGTTCTGTGGACGTGCCTCCTGGAAGTGGGCAGAGGGATTGAGGCAGTCTCTTCTAAACGTCTTCAACAGGTTCTTCTATCAAATTAATGCATCATTTGCTGGACTGCAAGGACAGAGCCCCTCAAGCGGCCACCTTACAGATACTATGCACACCCCTGCAAGGAAACGAAGAGTCACACACAAGCAGCAACCCCGTATCGCTCCCCAAAGTCGGGCTTGCCAGACACAACTCTGTGTTTTCACATGATGAAGACTAGGAGGTACAAAAACATGGATTTCTTTTGTTTAGCACCTATTCATATAATCATTAATATGTTCATATAGTTATTTGTGCCT